>NW_006921751.1:401946-424051 GCF_000298275.1 Orycteropus afer afer
TTCCGAGGAGTGGCTGGTGGGTTTGAACCGCCAGCCTTCTGGTTAGCAGTCAAGTGCCTTAGGCACTACGCTGCCAGAGCTCCCAAAAAAAAGGTAATAAACTTTCAATGAGTAGATCTTTAGGAACAAGTCTTATCATGGCTTCTATTGCTCAGTGTACAAATTTCACATAAGTTATTATAAAAGCAAACTGACAGGTCTGGAACCGGACTCATTTCCATGGATTAGCTCTCAGTCAAACAGTATAAAGGCCTATGAGCAAAACACTCACCCTGGCGAGATGCACCTCCTACCCCAGGGAGATGCATGCCTTAGAAAAATCAACACTGAGAGATCAGAAAGGCAGCATTTGCATAGGTGGAGAGCTGGACAGATAGTAATGCACAGACAAGAAGGACACAGGGAAGGGGCAATCACAGGGAGGAGGTAAGAGGAGAGCTGATTATTATTGGGAGTGTAATTGGTTCTGTGAAACAGAATGTGTATCACCTGTTGAGAGTAAAATGAATCTGCATTGTAAATTTGCACCTAAATCACAATAATTTATTTTTTTTAAATAAGCAAACTGAGAAGCCAAAGAGATCATAATGATTCCAACTCAAGAAACAAAATAATTTTTTCCCCTTTAAATAACTATATCAGCAGTGACTAGCATTCAAAATAAATCATCAGTGAATTCAGAGGGAATGGAACTAGTCAACTTTATGGTATTAACACTTTAATTAGGTTACTTATAATGTAATAAGAAATTTAGAGAAAGTTTTTATAGTTAGTACATAATTTATTCTTTATTTTATTTTCATTATGTCAGTTGACCTTAGTGTCACCTGAGACTATGATCCTGAGCCCTCATGACCAGTTATTCATTCCTTCATGGTGTTTGGTTATGGCTAATAAGTTTTCATAACTTTTTCCCCCATATGCTCTACTATAAAACCAAAAAAAAAGAACAAACCAAACTTATTGCTATGGAATCTGATGCAACTCATAGCAACCCCTCCTTGGGTTTCCAAGGCAGTATCACTATGGAAGCAGGTTGCCCAATCTTCCTTCCAAGGAGTGGCAGGTGGGTTTGAACCACCAGCCTTCTGGTTAGCAGTCAAATGCCTTAGGCACTGTGCCACCAGAGCTCCTTGCTCTACTATATTCATTGATATATTTGCAGCACATATAAATACATATATAGAAAAATCCTGTATCAAACCTATGTATATTCATGGGTGCATTCCTATTCACCTTCCCACCCTTGTTCAGCTTGAGTATCTATTTAACAACATATAGATTATTGTTATTACTGTTATTTCAGGATTTTTTATATAATATTAATTACCTTTGTTGGCTTTAACTCTTGTAGTCCTCCAAGTGTCCTCCTTTGTCTTGATCATTTTGTGCTGACCTCCTTCTTATTGTATGTAGATAACATATTCTTTAGGGAAATGTATCACCTCACTTCAGTCACTTGGTTATAGTTCCATTTTGTCTTGTGTTCTCATTTGATATATCTTTTAGTTGTTGCTGTTCTAGAAATAGTACAAGCAAATAAGTGAGCAAATAACTTTCACTCTCTGTGATACGTGGCATGGCAGAGGTGCAACTAAGTGAATGTTATCAGTGTACAAGACAAGGGTCAGATTTAGGAAACATTAGTGTCTGGGAAGCTTTAGGGAGGAGGCAATGCCTGAACTGAATTTTAAGGCATAAGTAGAAGTCAGGCAGATACAAAAGGACAGAGAATACATTCAAGACAGAAGAAATTAAGCAAAAGATACGTCTAGGCTACCTAGTTTGTAATTGATGGCATATGATATAAAGAGAGGAAAGAGATGAGGCATGTTAGGCACAGATTATAGAGGGCCTTATACGACATATTATAGAGGTTGACCTTATAACACATGCAAAGGGAGCTATTAAAAGACTTTAAGCAAAGAAGCACAAGGACCAAATTTGCAATTTAGAGGCATAACTCTGGAGGCAGAGGATGGTTTTGAGATGAAATTAGAGTAGAAACAGGGTGACATGCATCTTCTAAATATACAATTTTGAACCACTTTAATCTCATCACAAATGAACATACATAATTTCCATTACCAAATACTTCTTACTGTGAAACACATTTTCTCCTTGGAAAATCGCTTTGAGCCTAATTCAATGAGCATTAGAACTGCAACCCATTTGTATATACTAAGAACAGAAATTGTTAATGTCTAAAATCTTGTTATTAAATTAATGAGGTAGCTGATCAGTAAAATTATTCAGAAATGGCCAAGGGGTTAATAGCCAGAGAAAGGTGGGTGAGGGAGAGAAAGAAAAAGTGTAAATTAATTCTAGATAGTAGCAATCTTATATGGAATTTAACTCTAAAAATATTAGTGATAGTAGAAGAAAGCATTTCTTTTAGTTTTAATATTTTTTAATGAAAATTTGTTACATTATCATTTAACTGTTGCTTCATAACAATTTCTCCCCAGAACTAGTGGCTTTAATAGTAGAGATGGATTATTGCTCACAGTTTTATTGGTTAGCTAGGATTGCTAGGTTCCTCTGTTCCACAACGTGTTGATTGGAGTCACTGATATAACATCCTTCACCTGGGAACTGGGCTGAGACTGCATCATTCAGGATGATTTCATTCACACTGGGTTCCTCCCTCATCTGGGGAGAATGGCAGGAATTGGGGGAGAGACAATCCTTTTTTCCCCCATGTGGTCTAACTTCAGTATTCTAGCCTGAGCTTCTTTGCATGGACGGTAGATCACAAAGGACAAAAACAGCAGCTTTCTAGACCTTGAAATGATGTAATGTCACTTCCATCATATTTTCTTGGTCCAACAAGTCACCAATTCCATTGTTGTCTTGTCAATTATAACTCTTTGTTGTTGTTGTTGTTATATGCCGCCGAGTCGGACCCGACTCATAGAGACCGCTCCTTGGGTTTCCGAGGCAGTATCACTGCAGAAGTAGATTGCCCCATCTTCCTTCTGAGGAGTGGCTGGTGGATTTGAACTGCAAGCCTTCTGGTTAGCAGTCAAGTGCTTTAGGCACTATGCTACCAGAGCTCCTTTACAACTCTTGTTGTTGTTGTTGTTATTATTTGCCCTCGAGTCGGCCCCGACTCATAGCAACCCCTCCTTGGGTTTCCAAGGCAGTAACACTATGGAAGTAGGATTGCCCAACCTGCCTTCCGAGGAGTGGCTGGTGGGTTTGAACTGCCAGCCTTCTGGTTAGCAGTCAAGTGCCTTAGCCACTATACTACCAGAGTAGAAATATCCCAGTGTTTCCAAGGCTGAAATCTTTACAGAAGGAGAATGCCACATCATTCTCCTGAAGAGCAGCTGGTGATTTCTAACCCCTGACTTTTTGGTTAGCAGCAGAGCACTTAACCATTGTCATTGTTGTTGTTGTTATGTGCCGTCGAGTCAAACCCGACTCATAGCAACCCCTCCTTGGGTTTCCAAGGCAGTAACACAATGGAAGTAGGATTGTCCAACCTTCCTTCCGAGGAGTGGCTGGTGGGTTTGAACCGCCAGCCATCTGGTTAGCAGTCAAGTGTCTTAACCACTATGCTACCAGAGCTCCCAACCATTGTCATTAGTGCTCTTCAAACAAGTCATAAACCAGTCCAAATTCAAATAGCGGAGAAGAAGATCACCACTTTTGGTGGCAAGAGTGCCATGCATTTACAGGAGGGATAAGGCACTCATCTGTGCAAATGATCTATCATATTGCTTTTTTAAAATTACAAGAAGACATATATTTTCTTATGGATACATAGTGCCTAAGGCATCTGACTGCTAACCAGAAGGCTGGCAGTTCAAACCTACCAGCCACTCCCTGGAATGAATGTTGGGCAATCTACTTCCATAGTGATACTGCCTTGGAAACCCAAGGAGGGGTCGCTATGAGTTAGACCTGATGCCATGGTAGTGTTTTTTTTTTTTTTTTTTTTTTTTTCCTTATTGGTGTAATCTACATGGACAAGTAAATAAAATCAGTTTCTAAAGGAAGGTATTTCTATCATTATCCAAATTATGTACTAGGAATGAAGTACCCAGCCGTTATAAGGGCTAAGTGTTCAACTACCACCCAAAGTTTGACAGTTCAAACCTTCCCAAAGGAGCCTTGGAAGAAAGACCTGGAAGCCTGCTTCCAAAAGATCACATCCTTAAACACTCTATGGAGTACAATTCTACTCTGCATACGTGGGGTCACCATGAGTTGCAATCAAGTCAATAGCAATTGTTTGGTTTGGTTTATGTTTAGAAAAATTTGTTCGAATATGCCCATAGTCAATATACACACACACACACACACACACACAGGAGCTCTAGTAGCATAGTGCCAAAGGCACTTGACTGCTAACCAGAAGGCTGGTGATTCAAACCCACCAGCCACTCCTCGAAAGGAAGGTTGGGCAATCCTACTTCTGTAGTGATACTGCCTCGGAAACCCAAGGAGGGGTCGCTATGAGTCGGGGCCGACTCGACGGCACATAACAACAACAACATATGTAATATATATATGTAGTATACACCACTAAAACAGCAAATATATACATTCCCTAATATTCATACCTCTTTACCCTGGAATGTCACCCACAAGAGATTAAGAAAGACACACTCATTGAGGTTAATACCAATTATAAATTTATAACTTATTACACACCTATCAAACTAATGAAGGTACAATGCCATTTAAGGTTAGAAACTGTTGCTAAAGAATTGATTTGCTGTTTGGAACTTAGCTTATTTAATTAATGTTGCTTCCACTAGAAAAGTGGATTAGTTTTTCTTTAAGACAATGTTAAAAGTTTGGCAGCTAATTTATTTTAATAAGCATTCAGTTACTGATGCCTTCCAAAAAAGAGAGTGGGGGAGGGGCATCTGCTAAAAATGTAATGAAACACCAGGAAAGAAAGCATGACTTAATTATTTTTCTAGGGTGGAAATGAATAAATTAGCTACACTGCAGGTTTGCCATTTGTATAGCATTTATTACTTTTTCTTAAGAACCATATCATGACAAAGTAAATTTTTCTCCTGAGTGCCAGCTGATTGATGGGACAATGTCTGGCTGTGAAAGACTTCCTCTTCATCATTGTTTTGGTGATGTTGATAGTGTAAAGTAAGTTTGAAGTTTTCTTGAATTCATGTTCTTCTATTTAATTACAAATGACAATTTATGCTTTTTTCCCCCCAAGCTGTCTAATCATGTCAACTACAGAATAAGTAACTTAAATGTGACCAAATGTATACATGATTTTTTGTTGTAGTGGTTAATTCTTATTGTTACAATTCTTTATAGATACATAGCCATGTTAGAAAATTGTTATGTCCTTTGGGTGAGTGTGTCTGTGCAGTTAATTTTATGTCAAATGTTACAAATCAAGTTTCTGGGTTTAAAGAATTGATATATATATAGGTATATATATTACTTTTTTTTTCATGGTAATATCTTAGCAATTAAAAAATGAGCACACTTGCCTTTTAGAATGTTTAAAATGTTCTTTTATCTTTTTATTGAAAATAATCATATATGTAAAAAACTAGACATATATCTTGTAAGTAAATAAGCATATTTGTATTTCAGTGTTTTTTTCTTTAGTAGAGTTAATCTTGCTTCCTGCTTCCATCTAAGAAATTAGTTTCTATGTTGGATGGGTAGAAGGTACTGCTTAACCCTAAACTAGCAAATGGAAAACTAAATTAATCAGTAATCCAAACTCAGGCTTGCAAAATGCAGTACAATACTTAAATAGCCTCGGTGGTTAAGTCTCAGGATAATACAGGGAAGAAGATACACAGAAAATCCTGTCCATTCTATTTATGTATTTTTAGACAATCCCTTAAGTATGTAAATTTAGTGTACTATTTATTTTAATCTGTTAAATGATATCTCTTTACAAATTGATCTTCCACCAGTCACATTTTGCTACAATGGCAAACCTAATTGTGATTACCCACAAGGTACAAACTCATCCATCTTTAAAACTTTTTAATATAATATAAACCAACCAACAAACAATTTTTGTAGAGTTGATTACATTCTTGATGACTTCTTTATGATTTTCAAGGTTGTGACATTTGGGAAACAGATTGTCAGACATTTCATCAGAGGCACTTTTCATTAGGTTCAAAACACTAAACTTTCAGTTAGTACCTAAGTGGTTATCTCTTTGTGCTACCCAGAGTCTCCTTTATATACTACAACTTCTATTACATTTAACATACATACTTTATATTTTGAGCCAATTTCTTATTTTATACTAAAAAAAAAGAACTTTCATCATATAATGTAAAATTTACATTTCAAGGTCATATTTGATGTATCTATTCCATTATTAAATATGTTGTTAAATTCTCTACTTTCTGGTAGCATAGTGCCTAAGGCACTTGACTGCTAACCAGAAGGCTGGTGGTTCAAACCCACCAGCCACTCCTCAGAAGGAAGATGGAGCAATCTACTTCCGTAGTGATACTGCCTTGGAAATCCAAGGAGGGGTCGCTATGAGTCGGGTCCAACTCGACGGCACACAGCAACAACAACAACAACATTCCATAATAGATAAACCATTTGGATGATTTTACAATGTAAAAAGTAATTTTGTATACATGCAAAATTACAAATATATACATATTACCTATAATCACACACACAACAGTACATGCTGAAAATTTGTTTTTTACATGTTAAACATGCAACTGTACATGTTATTACTGCTATTTTTCATTTCCAGTTTTCATTTTACTTTACATTAATAGCAAAACCTATTATGCTTGTTTTAATTAATACTATAAATAGAATTAAGGAGCTCTGGTGGCATAGTGAGTGAGGCATTTGGCTGCTAACCAAAAGATTGGCAGTTCAAACCACCAGCGGCTCTGCAGGAGAAAGATGAAGCAACCTGCTTCCATAAATATTTACAGTCTTGGAAACCCAGTGAAGGTTGCTATGAGTTGGAATTGACTTGATGGAAGTGGGTTTTTTTTTTTTTAAATAAACAGAGTTGTTTTCCTGATAATTTCCCTTACCTGTAATGATTTTTATACCACATAGAAATTTAATATCCCCTTTGAAGATAGTAGTCTCTAATGATGTCAGAAATATATGTTACAGATAGACAGTAATGATACAGTCACAGAGGCCTAAGTTAGTCATGAGTCTCTAGAGGAATGTATATGCAACCAGCCCTCACTTATGATGATGATTAAGTTTCAAAGACAAGATCATTGTACAAAAATTGTTATTATGTGAAAACGAAAAACAACCACATCAGATCATAAAATGGAAAATGACTACATCATTAATTAAATATCAAATTATATCATTACATAACCGCCAAACCACTGAGAATGAGAGCCTAGGCAAGCTGGCACATAACCTTAATCATCACAGACAGTCTTACTCTTGCTTCACATATTGGTGTTCACTACTGCCAGATGTATATCATGAATGCACAGTATAGTCAGATGGTAGATTTTTTTTTTACTATGATCATAAATGCAAAATATCAGATAATGGAACAATCAAAATATAAGGAGCAAAAATATATAGAGAAAGAAACAGAAAACTTTACTTCAAGAGATGGGTTCATTCAATTGTAGATGCTGGCAGTTCTAAAATCTGTAAGTCAGGTGGCAACGTCAAGCCTTCTGCTGTCTTCCATCCCAATACATACAAGTCAGGTAATGAGAAGAATGCAGTCGAGAGAGACAGAGAGTGAGAGAGAACTCTGCCAAAATATGTATTTATAGTCTGAAGATTGATTACCTTAGATTACATTATAGAAAATCATTGCATTGCATTGCATTACATTACACTACACTGTGGAACAACAACTGGTCTAGTATTTGACCAACACATTGGGAAGCACAGTTTAGCCAAACTGACACACAAAAGTAATCATACATGAACGCAATCAGGTCTGTGTCTGCTATTGGGAACTAAACTCAGATAGATGTTATCACCAATACCTCAAGGCTAACTCCAAGTTGGTATATTTAACCTGAAATCAGTCAATACATTTTCCTTCTCAGTGTCTCTACCATTAGGTTTGCACCACATTGGAAAAAAAAAAAAAAAAAACACCTCACTGCTGCCAAGTCATTTAAGACTCATAGTGACCCCTCCTTGGGCTTCAAAAGCGGTATCTCTATGGAAGTAGATTGTCCAATCTTCCTTTGAAGGAGTGGCTGGTGGCTTTGAACTACCAGCCTTCTGCTTAGCAGTCAGATGCCTTAGGCACTGTGCCACCAGAGCTCCTCTGAACCACATTACAAGAATTAAAAAGTCTTTCCACCTAAGATTAGGAAATCATAGTTCTGTAACATCTTTCCTGCATACTCACAAGGCAGTTCATCCTCATGTTCCTGCAATGCTATAAAAAATCAAGAAGATTCAGTGATAATTTTGGGGGATACAGTTCTGGGTATGGGTATTTCTTCATCCTAATATTCTCCCCTAGACATAAAGGCTTCCCTTGTCAGCCTGACTTTGTTGCTCTCAGCCTTTTTGTTCTCTGATATTTCTTACTCCAAGAAGCTACTTTCCCGCACAGGAGTGTCCCTGACCTGAGAAGACACACAGTTAGAAGAAATGAACAACCCAACAAAAAATTTAAATAGAAAACCAATTTTTAAAAATTTAGTAGCAAGTTCAAGGTACAACATTTTCTCACTGAGAATTTAACATAGATCAGTCTGTTTTATAATAAAATAAATAGAAATCAGAATCAGCTACTTAATTGTGGGCAATTGTGCAAAAGTGCAAAATGAAAATGCAGAACTTATTTTTGTAAGTTATTAAGAAGTTCAAAACAGTGAAGGCAGAGTCTTAAATCAACTACGGGGCCCACCTAAGTGCAGTGTCCTTTGTAACTACAGAGATTGCACCCCATGAAGATTATAATTCCCATTTTTTTTTTCAAATTTGATTCATTAAGACCAAAAAAAAAAAAAAGAAAACAGTATGTAAAAGAATGACAATGCAGTGCTTAAAATAATATTCTTGCCCTAATACTAGTAACTAATGTCATAGAAAAAATAAGTTTGGTTTTCTTTTCCAAAACCACTCATGGAAACCAGTTTTTTTCTGTTAAACATTGGGCTTTCACCAGCAAGCTTTCTCTATGGACTAATCTATTTTTGCCTTTTCTTTCATTGAACAGATATTTTTCTTATCTATTTCCCTCCACATGGGGAGACTTACATGGTTTCAGTGATTGGTATAAAAATCTTTAAATAACTTTGGCTACCTCAAAAAATGAGACAACTCTTTGTGCTTAAGTTAGAAACCTATGGTCTTTTCAATTGCCTCACAAACATGAGAAAACTGGACAATAATTAAGGAAGACCGAAGAAGAATTGATGCCTTCAAATTATGGTGTTGGTGAAGAATATTGAATGTATGACATACACATTGCCAGAAGAATGAACAAATCTGTCTTAGAAGAAGTGTAACAAGAATTCTTATTAGAATGGAGGATGGCAAAATTTCATCTCAAGTATTTTGGACATGTCATTAGGAAGGACCAAACCAAACCAAACCAAACTCATTGCCATTGAGTCAATTCTGACTCATAGTGACCCTAATAGAGTTTCTGATGCAGTAAATCTTTACAGAAGTAGATTGTCCCATCTTCCTTCCTGGGAGTGGCTGGTGTGTTTGAACCACTGCCTTAGTTAGCAGTCAAATGCCTTAGACATCACAACAAGGGTATCATGCATGTTTAAACAAACAATTCTACTTAAGTAGAAGGTAAGAAAAAAAGAAGGAGACCCTCAATTGGATGTATTGACCCAGTGGCTATAACAATGGACTCAATCATAGCAGAGATTGTAAGCATTGCTGAGGGCTGAGTTCTTTTTACATTAGGTCACTATGAGTTGGAACGGACTCAACAGCACTGACCTAAATTTTATATTTTTACTTCAAACTTTAAAATTGAGAAATCTGAATTAACATTCTTCTGTTGTAGATAAGGAAAGAATTATCTTAATCTGGAATACATCTTTCATATATTTAACTCCTAAAATTCCAACCTAATTCCTTGAAAAAAAAAGAACAAAAATCCAATGAAAATAATATATGTGATTTGCAATTAAATAAAGAATGTAATTTTTATTTTAAATTCCTACAGAGTACAAAAACTGGTATGGATTCACTTTTATGAATACATTACTTTGAAAAACCAGATTATAGAATTTAAAGTACCAGGCTATTCTGCTTGAATTTAGTTTTTCTCTTATTAAAAAGACATTCTTTTTTTATGAAATTTATTTTAGATAGTCACACCATAATCACTAAAATGTGCTATTTTGTGACACTTGGTTTATCAAGGATCTCAAATAAAATTTTAGGATTAAAAGAATAAAATTTATTTTTATTTGTATATATATTTTTGTTATGCTGCTGTTATTTTTTAAAGACAATATCTGCATGATATAAGATATCCAAATTTAAAAGCAAATATATTTTTGGTACTGAGTAATAATTTTAAAACGTGACCATAATTTTCCTTAGAAACACAGAACCATAAAATGCCAACTTTGGTATATTTTTTATTGTGTTATAATATCAAACACAAAAAAGTTACAAGAATAGTAAATGTAACTCTTGCAATTTTCTATTCTTTTATATGCAATTATCACAATCAAGAAATTTAACATTGATAAAATACTGTTATCTAATCCATAGTCTACATTCAGTTTTCATGAACTATTCCAATAATATCCTTTATCACTATTTGTATTTCCAGAATCCATCCAAGGAATAGCCAGGGCATTTTAATTTTCATGTCTATTAAGGATTTCTGATGGCACAGTGCCTAAAGCATTTGATTGCTAACCAGAGGTTGGCAGTTCATACCCACCAGCTGCTCCACAGAAAGATGGGGTGATCTACTTCCATAAAGATTTACTGCCTTGGAAACACAATGGGAATTGCTACAAGTTTGAATCGACTCAATGGCAGTGATTTTGGTTGTTTGATTTGGTTTATTTCTGTTCTTTTTCTCCTAACATAAATCCTCACCCTTTCTTTATCTTTCTTGACCTTGAATTTTAAAATAGTACAAACTGTTTAATCTATAGAATACCTTCATTTTGGGTTTGTATGATGTTTACCCATGAATACCCCCATGAATACATTTAGATTATGAAGTTTGGCAAGAATGATATAGAAGTGATGATGGGGAAATTCTCAGAGTTGTATCAGTGGTAACATAATGTTGGTTTATCCCAATGTTGGTGATGATAATTTTGATCATTTGGTTAAGGTAGCAGTGTGTAATGTTCCCTTCATAATTAAAAATAAGTTTATGGGAAAATACTTGGAGGTTTTATAAATAATCTTTTACTAATCATACACCATGTACTTGTTTTAGAATTCATTCATATTTTCAAATTCCATCATTCATTGAAAATTCATGATTTGTCATTTTATCACAAGAACAAGGTCACCACTCCTTTAATATATATGTATGTATGTATTTATCACTAAGGACTAATGGATTCAACTTCTATTTAAGCATAAAAATCTATTGCTATTATTACATCTACCACTTGTCTGTCAGTTTGTCTGACTGCAGTGGTTCGTGTGTTGCTGTGATACTGGAAGCTAAGAGACAAATATTTCAAAGACCATCAGGGCCACCCATGGTGAATGGATTTCAACAGAGCTTCCAGATTAAGACAGATAAGAAAATTGAAGAGGTGGTCCACTTCTGAAAAAATTAGCCACTGAAAACTTAATAAATAGACTGAAGTGTCATCTGATATAGTACTGAAAGATGAGACCTTCAGGTTGGAAAGCATTCAAAACAACTGGGGAAGAGCTACCTCCTCGCAGTAGAGAATACCTTAATAACATGGATGGAATAAAGCTTTTGAGACCTTCATTTGCTAATGTGTCATAACTTACAATGAGAAAAAACAATTGCAAACATCCACTAATTATCAAAAAGCAGAATGTATGAATCTAGGAAAATTGGAACCTGTCAAAAATGAAATGGAATACACAAAGATTAACATCTTGGGCATGAAAAAAAAAAGAACCTCACTGACGTTGAGTCAGATCTGACTCATAGAGACCCCTCTTGGGTTTCCAAGGCAGTATCATTACAGAAGTAGATCATCCAGTCTTCCTTCTGAGGAGTCGCTGGTGGGTTTGAACCACCAGCCTTCTGGTTAGCAGTCAAATGCCTTAGGCACTACGCTACCAATGAGCTAAAATGGACTGGCATTATCCGTTTTGAATCACCAGCCACTCCACAGAAAGAAGGTGGGTCAATCTACTTCCATAAAGATTTATTTCTTGGAAACACAATGGGGCTCACAGTTTTATTTTTCATGCATCTTCATAGTCAACTTCCCTTTCTATCTAAGAAAATATTCTTCTGATTATTTTCACAATTGATTAGTCTGGTCTGTTTTACAAATTCTTATAAATAGAATCAAAGAGTAAGGATTCTCTTTTTTTAACTTTTTATTGTGATTTGGGTGGAAGTTTATACATCCAATTAGTTTTCCATTCAATAATTTGTATTCATTTTGCTTTGTGACATTGATTGCAACACCCAAATGTAACAGCATTCTTCCCACTTCCTCCCTGTGTCTATAATTTGCGTTTGTCTTCCTTCCCTAGCCCTTCCTGCTTTCTGTGCTTTATACCTGGGTAAATTCTGTCCTTTAGTTCTCATGTGGTTGATTGTTCTAAGAAGTGAATACCTATATGGTGGTACTTTTCACTTTATAGGCCAGTCTATTGTTTGGGTTTGGCTGAAAATTGATCTAAGGGTCTGGGGGGGAAGGTCTGCAGGGGTGGGGGGTGAGGAGGCACATCGATGTCAATTGGTATAATATAGTCCGCAATGACCATGTTTAAATCCTGTTTTGGTGAATGGTGACTGGGGTCTTAGAAGCTGTGAGTGACCATCTAAGATGCAACTACTAGTTTATCTCTGTCTGGAGAAAAAGAAGAGTGAAGAAAATAAAATATGTAAGGAGGCAGTTAGTGCAAAGGACTAATGGGTTATGTAAACCCCAGCCTCCACAATCCTGAGACCAGAAAAACTAGATGATGTCTGTCTACCACTGCTGACCCTCTGAAAGACATTACAATAGGAGGTTCTGGATAGAGTGGGAGAAGGATGTGGAACAAAACTAAAAATAAAAAATTACTAGGCTTACTGGTATGATAGAGACTGGTGGAATCCCTAATACTATGGTCCTTAGAAACCCTTTAAGCTTGGAAATGAACTCATCACAATGTCTCAAATTTTACCCAAACAACAGACAGGTCTACAAGTATGCACTCTTGGTGCCTGCCTTCTTTTAATCTGTATAGTATATCTGGGATTAATTTATGTTGTCATATGTCCGTTGTTGTGGTTGTTGTTATGTGCCGTCAAGTCGGACCCGACTCATAGTGATATGTCTGTAGTTTATTCATTTTTATAGCAGAGTTGTAGCTCACTAAATTGATACAACATAGTTTTCTTACCCATGCTCATGTTGCTAGCATTTGATGTTTCTAGTTTTGCCATTATGTAAAAATTCATAATAAATATTTTATACAAATCTTTCGAAAAAAAATTTATTTTATCTTCATTAAATACCTATATGTAGAATCAATAGTATATTTAACTTTACAGAGGTTGTCATTTATTTTTATTCAATTTATATATAACCTCCATAGATGGTTTTAGCCAGACATATGTATTGCAAATCTGTGGCTTTTAAGAGGTGATGATTTCAATTGTGTTGACACATAATTTATTAATTAGTCTTTTATGTTTTAGCTTTTTTAATCTTATTTAAGAAAAAAAAGTCTACTTTCAGATCATGAAAATATTCTTTGTTGTCTTCAAGACACTTTATAACTTTAGTTTGTACATTAAAGCTTTCCATGGCTTTTGGATTAATTTTTGTGTGTGGTGGGAAGTAGATGCTAGGTTTGACATTTTTCACGTGTGTACCTATTGTATGGGCAAGATTTATTGAATTGAATTACTTTTGTGTCTTTGTTGAAATCAATTTAATTTATAAATGTGGTTGAGTTTTCTAAGTTATCTTCTCAATTAAGTCATATTTTCCCATCTCTTTACATGTCTAGTAAGTTCTGGTTGGTTTTCAGATGTTGTGAATTTTTCTTTATTAAACCAAACCCAACCCCTGCCATCCAGTTGATTATGACTCATGTGACTCCTATTGGGTTTCTGAAGTGGCTTTGGGTTTGAACTACCAACCTTCTGGTTAGCAGTCAGATGCCTTAGTTACTGTGCTATCAGAGCTCCTTTTCTTTTTTACTTGTAGGATATTATTTTATTTCTATAATTAAGGAGCTCTGGTGGTGCAATGGTTAAAGCATTTGGCTGCTAACTAAAAGGTCAGTGTTCAAATCCACCAGCTACTCTGCTGGAGAAAGATGAAGCAGTCTGCTTCTGTAAAGTTTACAGCCTTAGAAACACAGTGGGGTCTCTGTGAGTAAGAATGAACTCAATGGCAATTGGTTTAAGTAAGCCAGAATTTTATCCTGGGGCATAATTAAGTTATCTGGATGCAGTTCAATGTTTGGGTGTTCGCTGCCAGGGCTTGCAAAATCTCAACCTCTGTCATTGGTGTTGTTGCTGTTAGGTGCTCTTGAGTGGGCTCCTACTCACAGTGACTCTATGTATAGCAGATCAAAACACTGCCCGGTCCTGTGCCAGCCTCACAATCCTTGCTATACCTGAGTTCGTTGTTGCAGCCTCTGTGTCAATCCATCTCATTGAGGGTCTTCTCCTTTTCCACTGACCCTCCACTTTACCAAGCATGATATCCTTTTCCAGGGAACGGTCCGTGCAGCTTATTATTCTGCCAAAGATTCCCAAGGATGTAAACATATTTTGGTAGTTCCTAATTTGTACAACATTTTTCTCTCCAATAGTCTAACCCCAAATATCCAGCCATGTCAGAAGCCCTATATTTCAATATCCACAGTGTTTCTGGAAGTTTTTATGATGCATAAAGCTAGGACCCTCTCTTATTTTTCAATGCCTGTTGTTCACCATTTGAAAATATTTGTCTCTTCTGTGTATAGAGGAGTTCTGATGTCATAGTGCCTAAGGCATTTGACTGCTAACCAGAAGGCTTGTGGTTCAAATCCACCAGCTACTCCTCAGCAGACAGTTGGGCAATCTACTTCCATAGCGATACTGCCTGGGAAAGCCAAGGAAGGGTCACTATGAGTCGGATCAGATTCAATGGCAGTGAGTTTGGTTTGGTGTTGTGTGTATAGTGTCATGAATTAGGTGTAGGCTTTCATTTTGTAAAGAGGCTACTCCAGGTGAGTTACACTTTCCTGACCCAAAGCAGAAATTCCAAAATTCAGTTCTTTAAATTAATTTTATTTTCCTAGTGGAGGTAATTTTGACTCCTGGAATTTTCTCAGAAAAGGCAAAAGTACCACTTCAGAGTTCAAATAGAAGTTCAGTAAATACATAGTCTCAAACTCCCATAGATTTCCAAGCAAGAAGGAGAAAAAAAATCCCATTTAAAATATATTTCTAATTTTCTAGTTTTTACTGTTTGGAAATAAGTTTTATAACAGCTCTTTAGAAGAATTGTAACTATATTTGCCTAAATATATCACAAAACCTAAGATACAATTTATATTATTCATACATAAAATTCCAAAGATGTTTGTTAATACAATATTTATATTTATATACTTAATAATAAGGAGCTCTGGTGGCATGGTGCATAAGGTATTTGTCTACTAACCAGAAGGTAGGTGGCTAAAACCCTACCAGCTGCTCTGTGAGAGAAAGATAAGGCAATCTAGCTCTGTAAAGATTTGCAGAAAACCCAATGGGGGTTGCTATGAGCTGGGATCAACTCCATGACAGTGGGTTTGGTTTTGTTATATCTAATAATCTGAAAAGAAAAAATAAGAATATACAACAATAATATTTAAAATTAGGATCCTTGACAAGCACTTACTTAATGTTATCACCTTAATTTAACAAACAATAATAACATATGAACAAAAACTTATTTTTTTCCTTTCTGGTGAGCAAATATATACATAGCAAAGCATACAGCCACTCAGCAATTGCTACATGTACAAATCAATGACATTAGTTACATTCTTCATATTATTTCTTCATTCTCATTATCTCTCCTCTAATTCATCACCATCTACATAGACTCACTGACCTATAAACTTCTTATCTATGCTTTAGAATTTTGTTGTCAGTTTGATCTCATAAAGATAGTTCTTTTAAAAAACACAAATGCCAAGGCAAACATTTTTTTTTTTTTTTTTTTACTAATTAAGCTAAACTGTTGTAAGGCTTAAGGTATGTTCAGGGTTCCTTTTGGCTCAAGGTTGACAGATTATCTCAGGACCATAGATTTTGGGCTTCTTCCAGTCAATGGGTCCTATAACTGGATTCTACAGGAATTTTGTTCTACATTTTTCCCCTTTCTGATCAAGATCCCTCTGTGGAGACTCCGATCAAAATGTTCAGTAACGGTAACCAGGAAAGTTCATCTAGTCTCATGGCAAAGGAGGTGGTTGTTCATGGATGCAATTAGACTGCAGTTCTTTTCTCAATTCCTGCATGTCCTTCTTCTGCTGCTGCCCCACATAAGAGAGATTAATTTTTCTATCTTGGATAGAAACTGACGATTAAAAAACAAACAAACAAACAAAAAGGCACTTTTGAAAAATAAAAATTTTACTGTGTCATGAGCAAAGGCCCATTGCCATAAACACTGGAAAAACAAGGGAGACAAAAAAAGAAAAAAGTAAAGTTGGGCAAGGGGAGATAGAATAAGATGAAAGAAGAGGAAAAGAGAAGAGAGAGGGAGAATGAAGGTAGGAGCAAAAACAGAAAAATAAAACAAACAGACAAAAGAGGAGAAAAGGAGAAAAAAAAGCAGCAAGAAAGTAAGAAAAAATTTATGAGAAAAGCCAACTATATTTAATATAGTTATGATTATAGCTTTAATTTAATTATGTCACTGAAATATCATGTCCTACAAATTAGTGGTAATTTTTAATATTTTTTCTTGGGGCCACTATAAAAATAAGCATTCTTTGTACTTTCATACATTAATGTTTGAGAAAGCTGCCTCCATCCCTCTATATATTTTGAAATAGATTTAAGTGTCTGGAGATAACGCAAGGTTAAAACGTCATCTGAAAAGGTTGTTGAATAAGATTAATTCCATCTTTTGCCAAATTAAAAAGTATTCTGGTATCAAGTTTTTTGCACTAATTGAGAATTATTTTAAGAATAGAGAAATTAAGCATATATTGGATAAAGAATCAAATTAATAGTTAGTCAACATTTTAGTCTATGAAGGATGTGTGAAAATTGTTAATTAAATAAGTCCTAGGTCATTCTAAGATTTGAACTAAATTGACATGACTTTTCAAAGTGGGATAAATCAAGTACTATTTTCACACAATCCAAACCACCTAAAGAGCATGAAGACAAGCCATCTGTTTAACTATTTTCTGTTTTTACGAACACCATTTTATATATATTTTTTAGAAATTATAGAAAATAGAGAAACTTAAAGAACAATAGTTTGTATAGCATTAAAAAATACATGAGCCAGGAGCATGATTTTCTCTCTTTTCTTTTTTTCTAAAAATTCAGAGTAGAGGGTAAAACAAGTTTAGAGTATTTTACTTTCTAGTTTCTGCTCTTTAATAACCACCAGTTCACCTTCCCAAAGACAATCAGTTCCCTTCATGTTGATTGTAACTCATGGTGATCACAAATGTTAGAGACAAATTGTGCTTTATGATTTTTTCAGTGGCTGATTTTTCGTAACAGGATTGCCAGGCTTTTTTTTTCCTAAGGCATCTCTGGGTGGACTTGAATGTGCAACTATTCAGTCAGCAGCTGGGCACATTTACTGTTTATATCATTCAAAGATAATCACATTTAAAATTTCCTTGAACATATTTATAAGAAAAACTTTTATTCACTTATTGGCAATTATTATATATGTAATGTCTTGACAATGTTAACATCATAATTGTTTCTCATACTGTGGATGGATTTCTTTCTCTCATTAAAAAAGTTACATTTATTAATTATAAAGAAAGTGGAAAAATATAAGATGAAAATAAAATGTAATTGATGTGCGCTAGAGTGCACATTAATCAAAATCAGTTTCATACACCATATTAATTTTACTATATATGTTTCTCTAGTTTTATTTTTTCAGAAAACTTGTCCTCCTTGTTCTTTCACGTTTTTATTATTTTCTCTCTTTTATTGCTATCTATCTACCTGTCTATCTATCTACCTATCAATCTACTTCTTTACTATCTAAATTACCTTTTATTTTCATTTTTATTTCCAATATTTTATTTCCAATATACACATTCTTCTCTTTAAGTTTATTTTTATGGTTAATAATAGGTCATTGATTTATATTTTCCTTCATAACATGTTTTTGCCATTGTAGAGCTTTCTTAATCTCTTTTTCTATGAAAATAGTTTAATTAATTTAAAAAAAAATTTTGTTATATATTTAAATGTTTTAATTTTCTCTAAGTAGTGGTAAAACAAACTTAATTGTATGAAAATCGTGTATATATCACTGATTATTTCCTTATAATTAATTCTTAAAAATTGTTTGAAAATGTTTTTTACATTTATTTCTCAAATTTTCTTTCTGAAAAAAAAATAATAATAACAGTGTGCATTAGGCATAATATGGAACACTTGGAATTGCTAGCAGTCAAAAAATTTTGGACTCAAAAATGACAGTTTCATATTGTTCAACCTAATGACATCATATGATTTTCTAACATGACCAAGGACAACACATTGCTCATGTATTTATATGAAGACTAGAAAGGCAATGTTCCCATTTACTTGTAGCGCATTCATGCATGTCTTTATGGGACAATCTACTTCCATAAAGATTTACCACTTTGGAAACCCAATGGGAGTCATTATGAGTCAGAATCGACTTGATGATTGTGAGGGTTTTTTTTTTAATACATTGACTATCGCTAATCATTTTCATTACTTTCTTTTTTATTAATCAGTGAGCACTAGATATTGCTATTACTTTTATTATGAACTATTCAGGAACTATTTTACCAATTTTTCCTGTACCTTTAAGTATTTATTGTGTTTTTCTAAATATGATATTTTTTTGTTAGTCAAACATGGCAATTTGTTAATTCATAATTGTCTTTTTCTTGGTTGTTTAGTGTTCAAGATGTTCTTTGTTTCCCTGATATCAGATGAACATCAATCTCTGTTTCTTTCTGCTTTTATGACTTTAGTTTTATATTATTTTGGATTCAAAATAACTGCAGTTTATTTTCTTCAAAATTGTCATCTTGGTATACCACAACTATTAGAAATCCCTTTTTCATCAAACCTAAAATTCTTCATCAAATATAAAATTTTTCTTTCTTTTCACATTCTCTTATATTCATACATCACTGCACAAATAGCATGTTATTTGGGTTGTTGTCACAAACGACATAAAATAATAGGCAAAAATGAAATTTTCTGGGTTTTATATATATCAATTTAGTTACTATTTCCCCAATTTGATTATAAATAAACTAGACCTATAAATTTGTACTAGAGTAATTACAAATTTGAAGCCTCCTATTCAAGAAGTGATAGATGTCTTATTTATTAATAACACAATTATTATATTTTCTCAACTATTTAAGGAGTTCTGGTGGCACAGTGGTTAAAACACTCACCTGCTAACCAAAGGGTCAGTGATTGAACTCACCAGCTGCCCCATGGGAGAAAGATGAGGCAGTCTGCTTAGGTAAAGATTTATAGCCCTGGAAAACCTAGGGGGACTGTTCTCCCCATCCTATAGATTCACTATGGGTCACAATTTACTCAAGGGCAGTGAGATTCATTGGGATTTGTATCAACCATTTATTTGTGCAAGGCATGTGCTACTAAACAGTTTACAAATATTATCCATTCTTTTTGCAAATATATGTTTAATGTTCATCATGAGCTACACACTCATGCAGGGGGCTGCTGATATATATTGGTAACAAAATAGTTAAGCTCTCTACTCTCATGTAGCTGATTTTAATTGATGATTATGTTGGTAATATTCAACTGGTAAGAAATTCAACACAAAAAATATGTAAATAATACACAAGAGAGAGATGCCTGAAAGAGGGAGGAGCTATGTGTAATGTTATGAAGAATGACACTATGTTATTAGGTACTGTCAAGTCTGCTTTGACTCATAGAGACCCTATATACAACAGAATGAAACAGTACCCGGTCCTGTGCCATCCTCATAATCACTGCTGTGGTTGAGCCTTTAATCATAGCCACTGAGTCAATTCATCCCTTTTGAGAATCTTCACCTTTTTCCCTAAACTTCTGCATTATCAAGCTTGATATCCTTTCCAGGGACTAGTCCCTTCTGACAACATGGCCAAAGTATGAAAAAGCTTGTAGAGTATAAATTTGTATATATATTTAATTGCAAGTCCACATTACGATTCATTGACTCAATAAATATTCCATCACGATCATTCATTGACATTGCGGCAAATAATTATTTTTTCTCACATCTTTGTGTAACTTCTTTGGACTGAAAATCTTATATAGAAGCATCAATAGATGCTGCAATCTAAATCTAGTGTCTATAGCTACCATGAAGCAAAGTGAAGGAATATTTAGTCATTTTCTCTTTTTCATCCATTAAAACCCAGTCATCAAGCAAAATTTGCCCCAAATGAAATTTCATTAGATTGAGAGTTCATATATTGGGCAGCAAAAAATAAATGATAAATATGTACATACTATTTGTTGACATTTGACCTATAACCTGGAGGAAGAAGAAGAACCTGTCATTCAGAGATCAGAAAAAAAAAAAAAAAAAGCACAAGAAACAACAAATATCAAGCCTTTGAGGAAGATATGACATTGAAGCATTCAAGATGGCAGAATAGGCAGACAAGTTACACGGACCTTCTTCAACAAAGAAAAGAGAAATCAATTGACAGAAATACAGAAGATAATCCCGGAGCCCTGAGGTTTGAAAGGAACTATACACAAATGGATTAGGCACAAAATAGTTGAAAAACCTGAACAAAAACAGTGAGTGTGGAGATGGTTGGAGCTGCGGTCAGCTACTCTGATGGGACGAACAGTCTGAATATTTCCAAGTGGTGTTGGAACCTGAGAATTTAACTAAAGTTCAGCTCCAGTCACCAACGGCTGCAGGGATGACTGCAGTGGTGGCCTATAGCTAGGAAGGGAAAGAGCAAAGAGATAGACAACCTAAGTTGTTGAATTTAGGCTGTCCAGAGAGTGCAGCCATTTTGACTGTTTACAAGTAGTGACCATTTTGGATATTTAAAGTGACCAGGGCACAGCCATTTTGAATGTTTAAAACAGTGGCCATATGGGATTTTAAAGTGAAAACATTCTCATTTCGATTCCAAAGACCTATGAAGAGGCTCCATTTGCAAGGATGACAGGGACATACTGAAGGCTGGTAACAGGAAAGGAGACAAGTGGTGAGTGTACAAGTGCTGCCAGCTAGCAAATAAAGGAGCACAGTACCCTGCTTACGTAGATAACATCCAAGAGAGAAAAAAAAATGAAAATCATGGGCAAGTCACTCCAACATACAATCAAGAATTAAATATAAACACAAAATTGTCACGATATCTTGGAGAACACAGAGCATCACAGTGCACACAAAGAAGCAAGATAAAGCAGGAGAAACAAGGGACCAGGACACAGATCCAAAACACATCCCTGGGGAAGAAGCAGTATTGAACCTCCCTGATAAGGAATTCAAAAGAATTATATTTAGATATCTTCAATGGATTGAGAGACAGATCAAGGAAAACACTGAGAAAATTGAGGAAAACACAGAGAAAAACCTAGAACATTTTCCAAGGGCAATCAATACAGGAACAAAATGTCAAAATAAATGAAAAATTAGAAATGATACAAAAGCTACAGATAGAAATCCAGAAGATTAATACTAAATTTTCAGGAATAGATAACACATTGAAAAGGCAAAGGAGTAGAATTGAATCAATGGAAGACAGAATTAGTGAGATTGAAGACAAATACCTCAAT
>NW_006921751.1:424236-426802 GCF_000298275.1 Orycteropus afer afer
TCACTAAAACCAAAGACAAAGAAAGAATCCTGAAAGCAGCACAGGAAAAGCAAAAAGTTACTTACAAAGGACAACCAGTAAGACTAAGCTCAGATTTCTCAGCAGAAACCATGCAGACAAGAAGACAATGGCATGGTATACATAAAATTCTGAAAGAAAAAAAAAAAAAAATCCAACCAAGAAATATATACCTAGCAAAATTGTCCCTCATATATGTGGTGAAATTAGAACATATTCAGACAAACTGAAATTAAGGGAATTTGTTAAAACCACACCAACCCTACAAGAGATGCTAAAGGGAGTCCTTTGGACAGGGAACCAACAACAGCAAACAACAACTGAACATTAATACACATGATGACATAACCCAGAAACCAACACAGTTATGAAAGTATGCAAAGTAAATAAGCCTATAATATTGGAAACAGGGAACTAGAGACATCAATTGACAAATGAGGACAACTACAAACCAAAAATAGGGAAAAAATTGTGTAGTTACAGAACTTCTAAATGGTAGAGAAGTCAAGACAACTGCAAGATGGAACGGACTGTTCTAAACTTAGGAAGAAAATTATAAATCACAGGGTAACCTCAAAGAAAAATGATAAACCTTCACATCAAAATAAAAAAAAAGAGAAGAAGCACAAATATTTAGAAAATACTAAAACAACAGAAATGAAGGAAGTGATAACATTATTCATAAACAAAATGAGCTTGGCATAGAAAATTATATGTAACAAAGAAACTATGTAAAAGCACATAAAAATGACAGCAACAAATTCATACTTGTTGATAATTACATATCTGAAAAGGGACTTATCTCTAAAATTTAAGGAAAACTCCAAAATCTCAACAACAACAACAACAAAAGATAAACTATCCAATTAAAAAATAGACAAAGACATGAATAGACACTTCAACAAAGAAGATATTCAGGCAGCCAGCAAATACATGAAGAAATGTTCATGATCATTAGCCATCAGAGAGATGCAAATCAAAACAAAAATGAGATACCATCTCACCCCAGCATTAATGGAAAAGTACAAGACAGAACATAAACACTGGCAAGGATTTGGAGAGATTGGGACTCACACACTGTTGGTAGGACTGTCAAATGATACATCCACTGTGGAAAACAGTGGGGTGATTCCTTAAAAAGTTGGAAGTAGAAATACCATTGGACCCAGCAAGTCCATTACTAGGTATATATCCTAAAGAAGTGAGAGCCAGGACAAGAACAGATATATTCACACATGCTCATTGCAGCACTATTTACAACAGCAAAAATATGGAAAAAACCTATGTGCCCAGAAGAATGGATAACCGAACTACAGCACAGACACACAATTGAATACTACGCAACACTAAAGAATAATGTAAAATCTGCAAAATACTGCATAACATGGATGAACTTGGAGTACATTATGCTGAGTGAAATAAGCCAATCACAGAAGGACAAATATTGTGTTAGGTCATTATTGTAGAAAGTCAAGGAAAGGTTTATATATAGAAGAAATTTTTATCTGTTGGTTACCACAGGTGGGAGGGAAGAGGAGGGAACACTGCAAAAAATAAAATAAAAATGCATTGGTCCCTGTCACTTTAGTTTTGTTATTTCACTATACATCAATTATATTTTGGAGGCGTCAGCCTAAATTATAAAATTATATTTATATAATTATAAATAATTATAAAATTATATTTTGGAGGAGTCAGGCTAAAAGAACTAACAGATCTGTCCTGAAGGAAGTGCAGCCAAGATGCTCCTTGGAAGTGAGGGTGGCCAGATTCATCTCACCTACTTTAGTGATGTTGTCAGAAGGGACCATTCCCTGGAGAAGGATGTCATGCTTGGTAAGGTGGAGGGTCGACAAAAGAGGGGAAGGAAAGACTCAACGGCACCTAAAAACAACAAATTATATTTCAATAAAACTTAAAAAAAAAAAAAAAATGGAGCCCAGAGTTGGTGGAATAAGGCATGATGTACACTCTTCTTTAGTATGAATTTGTTGCTGTCATTTTTTATGTGCTTTTACATAGTTTCTTTGTTACATATAATTTTCTATGCCAAGCTCATTTTGTTTATGAATAATGTTATCACTTCCTTCATTTCTGTTGTTTTAGTACTGTACTTAATCAGATCCAGAGAACCCTATATCTGACATAGAAAGGGTATTTTAGGTAAAAATTACATGAAATCTTGGATTAGATTAAAGGATTATACTAAAAACTTTTTATTTTGTAACAACTGATATCACCATTTTTTTTCACCATTTTCCCAGTAAATGTGGTAACCATTAAAAAATGTTCTGATGTTAAACATCTTCATTTTAATATGTTCCTGAATTTAATATCTTGTACTTTTATTTATAGAGAAAATCTATAGTTGAAAGAGAGATTAAATTCTAATTATGTTTATGCTATATGACTTTCAAAGTAATCTTACTAATTCTAGATTCACACAGTCTTTTGGAAATATTACCTTTTTAATACATAGAACAATTCATACTGCATTAAAAAAGTTTATCTTGGGTTACGGCAAGATGGTGGACTAGGCAGAAGGATT
>NW_006921751.1:429523-453604 GCF_000298275.1 Orycteropus afer afer
ATTCACATGTCTCATTGACTACTGACTAGGAATGATTGACAGGTGTGAGCTCTGGTGGAACCTTCCTACACCCCCCCAGGCAGAGCTTAAGGGAGCTTCAGGTGCCTCTGGGAATCAGAGAGCAAGTGTGGGGATCTCCAAACTCTCTACCTTTGCTAGTGCTATTGCTGTTGTTGTGTCAGAATTTGAGTTTTCAAAATGGCCATACGTCTTACTTGACCTGAATCTATTGATTTATTCAACTGAGGTCCTTGGGAAGATTACTGCCAGCTAGAAGAGCATGCTGGCAACTGATTGCAAAGTAATTAGGCATTTGATTCATTGCTTCCTTAATTGACTGATGCACTAATTCAACTATAATTTATAAAACTTATTTCTACTACATGAACATAAGTCGTGGAGTCTGGCTGTCTCAGATCGATTCCTAACAGAACTTATTAACTGGCTTCCCTCAGAAAATTATTTAAATTCTCTGAGTCTCAGTCTTCATCATAAAATGAGAAGAATAATTAAATCAAACTCACACAGTATTATTTTTTAAAAGATAACAAATTAGATTTCTTTTGATGTACAGTTCTAGGACTTTTAACATATGTGTATTCACCACCAAAATTAGTATACACAACAGTTTCACAACTCATGAAGATAAATCTCTTATGCTTTTTTATTCACACCTTCTCCCACACACAAAGCCTTGACTAGTTCTTTTCTGTTTTCTAACCCTATAATTTTCTATTATTGAGTATGTCCTATGAATGTAATCATAAAATATTTAAATTTTGAGACTGGTATTTTTGACTCAGCATATTGTCTTTGAACTCCATAAAAGTTTTTCTGTGAATCAACATTTATTTTTAGTTGAGTAGTATTTCATCCAAGATTATACTCAAGGTCATATAGACTTGTTTTAATTTTCTTCACCTTCAACTTAAACTTGTATGCATATGAACAGTTGATGGTCAGTTCCAAAATCAACGCTGACTTTGTTCTGAATGATGATATTAAGCTTCTCCATTATTTTCCATATATATAGATATAGATGAGTTGATTACATCCAGTGAAGTCCACATGAAGAGTCACTGTTTATGATGTTAAAGACAGACACTTGCAATGAATAAGTTGTTAGAGTTGCAAAATTCTGTCATGCAATGTCTGATGTCATTTCTATCACCAAGGCCATATTTTCCAGTTTCTGATAATTCTTGTGTTTCCAGCTTTTGCATTCCATTTACCAGCAATTATCAGTACATATTGATTGCATGAATGATCAATTTTAGACAGCAGAATTTGTTAAAAATCTTCAGTTTCTTCATCTTGGCATTATGTGGTTGGTGTGTAAGGTTGAAAAAGAGTTGTATTAACTACTCTTCCCTGTAAGTGTATGAATTTTTTCCTATCACTGACAGCATTGTACTTCAGGATAGTTTATCATTTTTATTGAACTTTTTATTATGAATTGAGTGAAATTTTACAAAGCAGATTTTGTTTTACATTCAACAGTTCATACACATTTTGTTTTGTGGCACCAATAAAAATCCCTGCAGCATAACAGCTTTCCTCCCACTTCCTCCCTGTGTTATCCTTTTCCTGTGTCCTTTTTGGCAATAAATTCCTGCTTCCCTACTATTCTCTGTGCAACTGCTGCCCTTCTGATCTCCCATGGTTGATCTAAGGAATGTGCCTTGCTGGTGTAGTTGATCGAATCCTAAACCTTTCTATTGTTTGACTGAGAGTTAAGCCATGGGAGTTAGTTCAATTCTAGGCCTGAAGTGTGACTTGGGACCATGTCACATCTAGTTCTTCAGGTCCAGGATCAAAAAGCTTGAGGTTCTTATGGTTCAGTAGCATTTTGGACTAATTGTTTGCATGCATCTTTGGTTTTCTTCATTCTTCTTTTCTCCAGATGAGGAGAGACTGATAGCTGCATCTCAGATGGCCACTTGCAAGCTTTTAAGACTCCAGTCACTATTCACTGAAGTAATATTTAGGACAATATTTTTGTATACTCTGTTGTGCCAGTTGAGCTTGATGTCCTCCACAACCAATTTATAGTATTTTCAATATTCTTCGCCAACAGAATTCAAACACAAGGCACTCAATAAAACAACCAGGAAAGAGCTGCCTCCTCAAAGTAGAGTTGACCTTAATGAGGTAGAAGGAGTAAGCTTTCAGGACCTTCATTTGCTGATATGGCATGACTCAAAATAAGAAGAAGCAGCTGCAAACATCCGAACATGGCATGTGCAAAGTATGACTCTAACAAAATTGGAAGTTGTCAAAAATGAAATATAACTCATAAAGATCTATATCCTAGTCATTTGAGCTGAAATGGATGGTATTAACTATTTTGAATAAGAAAATCATACTGTCTACCATGCTGGATGTCAAATTGAACAGTGATCTCATCATATTCATCGTGAAAAAGAACGTTTCAAGAACTATGGCAAACACTAATGTACAGTTAGATATATAGGTAGACAAGTAAGAAGTTTAGGTATGGATAAGCAAACAAGAATATATCCAAGACCACACATGGGTTTGGCAGACAATATCCCTACAAACATATCTGCATATGCTGGAAAATTGTCCATACTCAATATAAGCTAACAGGGAGCAAAGTTAGGATAACTTCTTAGCCACAACCAAGCACCTTGAGGGAATGAGTCTCTGGACCTGTGGGATGGAGATGATGGTCTTGGGGGATATCCAGCTCAAATGGCACAACATTGTACACAAAAATGTTGTTCTCTGTTTCTATAAGTGTATTGGTATGTTCTATAAGAATTTCCAGGTATATAGTAGAGCTAACAAGGGACAAGGTTATAGTCACTTCTTGGCCACAGCCTGCTACCCAGAGGGAGTGAGTAGTTGGACATGTGTGCTCCGGACCATTGTTGCAAGGCACATCAAGCTCAGTTGGCATAACATACTACACAAAACATTGTTCCATCTCCTACTTTGATGAGTAATGACTGGGATCTTAAAAGCTTGCAAGCAGCCATCTAGATGCAACGATGGGTCTCTCCTCACCCAGAGCAAAGAACAACGAATAAAATCAAAGATTCATGGAAAGAATTAGTCCAAGTGACTGGTACACCATGCAATCCTCAGCCTATATGACTATGAGACCAGAAGAACTAGATGGTGCCCAGCTACCACTGTCATCCACTTGGAAGGGGATCTATGTAAGAGATCTTTAGAGAGAGGGAGAACAATGGTGGAACAAAACTCAAAATCATTTGGGAAAAAAAAAAAGGGAGTAGGTTTGCTGATCTGATAGAACCTGATGATGACTATGGCCCCTAGCTGCCCTTCTGGTCTGGCATTGACCCACTCCTGTGGCTTCAATCCAAACAAAAGACAGGCATATAAGGTGAACATTTACATTAGGTAGATACACTCCTTGGAGACAACAATCATGGGAGAATAAAAGGCTGTGAATACACAGGGAGACAGCTCAGGGGGAAGGAGTGCATAGGAAGGAAAGACATAGGGAAGAGGTAACTATGGGAAGGAAGTGGAAGGGGAGAGGTTGCATTGTGGTAAATTGTAGTCAATGTCATAAGACAAAGTTATGTGAGCTGCTGTATGGAAAGTAAATTTGCTCTGTAAACTTTCACCCAAATCACACACACACACATACAAAAAGACACTCTATATATAGAGAGAGAGAAAGAGAGAAACAGAGAAAGAGAGACAGAGAGAGAGAGAGAGAGTCTACATCTTACTTCACTAAGTAGCATCTGTGTCCTAAAAGCTTGTGAGCAGACATCTAAGATTAGTCTCTTTTCTTCCAGAGCACAGAAGAATGAAGAAAATCAAATACACTCCAGTGGCATAGGAGTTAAACCATTTGGCTACTAACCTACCATCCACTCCACAGGAGAAAGATGAGGCAGTGTGTTTCGATAAGGAAGCAGCCTTGGAAACCCTGTGGAGCAATTCTTGTTGTTGTTGTTATTTGCCGTCGAGTCGGCCCCGGCTCATAGCGACCCTTCCTTGGGTTTCTGAGGCAGTATCACTATGGAAGTAGGATTGCCCAACCTTCCTTCTGAGGAGTGGCTGGTGGGTTTGAACCACCAGCCTTCTGGTTAACAGTCAAGTGCCTTAGGCACTATCTGTCCTATATGGTCACTATGAGTCAGAATAAACTGAAAAATAGTTGGTTTGGTTTCATTTTCATTTTCCAACCAGAGGTGCTCATCTTCTGGTGCTATATCAGACAAGATTCCACTTATAACCATAAGATTTTAACTGGGCAAGTTTTCAGAAGATCATCAGGTCTTCCTTCCTAGTCTGTCTTAGTCTGAAAGATCCCCTAAAACCTGTCCACCATAGGTGATACTGCTGGATTTGAAATACTGGTGGCATGGCTTCCAGCATCACAGCAACACACACGGTACAACAAACTGACAGATGAAAAAAATAAAACAAGTCTGTGAGAGCCAAGTACAGCCTTGAGTATATCACATCAGAATATGGAAGCCATCTCAAGAATAGATATAATGCATTGAACACCAATGACCGAAGACAGAGGAATTGTGGGATAAAGAAAACAAAATGTTGTTAAAAAGACAAGGAAAAAGAAGACCAAAATAGATATCAGAAGATATTCTGAAACTTGTTGTTGAACATAGAGTAGCTAAAGCTAAAGCTAAAGCTCTGGTAGCATAGTGCCAAGGCACTTGACTGCTAACCAGGAGGCTGGCGGTTCAAACCCACCAGCCACTCCTTGGAAGGTAGGTTGGGCAATCCTACTTCTGTAGTGATAACTGCCTCGGAAACCCAAGGAGGGGTTGCTAGGAGTTGGGGCCGACTCGATGGCAAATAACAACAACAAAGCAAATTAAAGAGATAATGAAGTAAAAGAGTTCAACAGATTTCAAAGGGTGACACAAACACATATAGAAGGTATTATAATGAAATGTGCAAAAACCTGGAGTTAGAACAACAAAGGGGAAGAACATTCTCTGCATTTCTCAAGATTAAAATACAGAAGGAAAATTTCAAGTCTCGAGTTGCATTATTAAAGGATTTTATAGACAAAATACTTAGCGATGTAGGAAACAGCAAAAGAAGAGGGAGAGGATACAGAGTCACAGTACTAAAACAAATTTGTTGACATTCAACCATTACGGGAGTGACATATGATCAAGAGCAGATGGTATTGGAGGAAGAAGTTAAAGCTGCACTGAAGGCATTGGTGAAAAATAATCTTCTGGGAACTGGTAGAATACCAATTGAGGTATTTCAACAAACGGATGCTAAGCTGCAAGATCTCTGTCATCTAAGCCAAGAAATTTGGAAGATAGTTTCCTGGCCAACCAACTGGAACATAGCAATGACTGTGAGAGTGGCTCAGGACTGGATAGTATTTTGTTTTGTTGTGCATAGGGTCATTATGAGTTGAAATAGTCTTGATTGCACCTGACAACAACCCAATATTTCATTTTATGGTATATTTTGTTTACCCATTGATTTGTTGAAGGACATTTCAGTTGTTTCTAATTTTAAGTGATTATAAACAGTGCCCTTGTTATTGTTCTTGTATAGGTTTTTGTGCAAACATAAGTTTTCATTCTCCTACGAATAGTGGAATTGCTGGGACATATGGTAGGATTATTTAAAACAACTGTCAAGTTGTTTTCCAGAGAGGCTGTACCATTTGCATTTTCTCTAGATATGTAAGGACGGGTTACTCTGCATTCCCCTTGGCCCTTGTTAGTATTACTTGTTAGACTTTCTAATAGTGGTATGTGATTGTTGTTAGGTTAGCTCCATGTCAGTTCCAATTGACAGCCACCTTATGTAAGAAACTCTGGTGGCTTAGTGGGTAAGGCATTTGGTTGCTAACCAGAAGGTGACTGGTTCAAACCCACCAGTTGCTCTGTGGGAGGAAGATGAGGCAATCTACTTCTATAAAGATTTATAGCCTTGGAAACCCAATGGGGGTCACTGTGAGTCAGAATTAATGTGATGACAGTGGGTTTTGTTTTGTTTGGCTTGGTTTGGTTTATGTATAACAGAATGAAACATTGCCTGATTCTGTGCCTTTCTCTCAGTCATTACTATGTTTGAGTCCACTGTTTCAGCCACTGTGTCAATTTATTTCATGGAGATCTTCCTCTTTTCACTTACTATCTGCTTTACCAAGCATGATTTGTACTCCAGGGCCAAGTGACTAGAAGAAATCTATACTGGTCACCTTCCAAAGAAAAGTGACCCAACAAGTGCCTCAGTTACCTTGTGTTGTAACAACAGAAGTACCATAAGTGGATAGCTTTAACAAAAATAAATTTGTGCTCTCATATTTTAAGAGAGTAGAGATCTGAATCCAGGGTGCAAGCTCTAAGGGAAGGCTCCCTTTCTCTATCACATCTAGAGGAAGATTTTTTGTCTCCTTTCAATATCTGTGGACTTGGTGCCCCTTGGAAATCTCCCTGCTTCAATTTTCCCTTGGTTCCAGGAGGTTCCCAGTGCAGGGACCCTGGATCCAATGGACACACTCTACTCTGTGCTTTTTTAATTGGTAGTAGAAGATGCTTCTCTCTCCTGGGTTCTCTCCCCTTTCATCTCTTGCAAGATAAAACATAAGGCAGGACACATCCCAGGGAAACTCCCCTTCATCTGATCAGGGCAATGAACTGATTATGGGTGCTGCATCTTACCCTAATTTTCTTACCATGATTGAACATCAGATTACATAATGAGGAGTGATTACATCATTACATAACAGCCAAATTGCATCATTATAAATTAACAGGCCACTGAGAATCATAGCTTAGCCAATTTGACACATGTTTAAGGGGATCAGCTGAGTCCATAACACAGAGAATGCAGAAATTATTGATCAATATATTTAACATAACACAAATAAAATTTTGCTGAAAATTATTCAAAACTGGTTACAGTAGTACATCAAGAGGAAACATCAGAAGTTCAAGCTGGATTCAGAAGAGAAAATGGAATGAGGCATATCATGGTGATATCAGATGGGTCTTGGCTAGAAGCAGAGAATACTAGAAATATATTTATCTGTGTTTATTAACTATGCAAAACCATTAAACTGTGTGGATCAGGACAAATTATGGATAACATTGCAAAGAGTGGGAATTCCAGAACATTTAATTGTGCTCATGTAGAACATGTACATACAGCAAGAGACAGATAAAGATATTTTATTTATAAAATCAAGAAAGATGTACATCAGGGTTGTATCCTTTCACCATACTTACTTAATCTGTGTGCTGAGAAAATAATAAAAAAAAGCTGGATGATATGAAGGAGAACATGGCATCAGAATTAGAGGAAGACTCATTAACAACCTGCGATAAGCAGATGATAACAACTTTATTTGCTGAAAATGAAGAGGATTTAAAGAAATTACTGATGAAGGTAAAAGACTACAACCTTCAGTATAGATTACATCTCAACATATAGAAAATAAAAATCCTTAAAACTGGACGAATAAGCAACATCATGATAAATGGAGAAAAAATGGAAGTTGTCAAGGATTACATCTTACTTAAATCCATAATGAACACCCATGGAAATAGTAGTCAAGGATTCAATGTATTGTATCAGGCAACTATGTTTAAGAGCAAATATGTTACTTTGAATACTAGGGTGTTCCTGATCCAAGCCATGGTATTTTCAATAGCCTCATATGCATGGGAAAGCTGGACAAGGAAAACCAAAGAATTGATGCCTTTAGATTATGGTGTTGGTGAAGAATACTGAATATACCATAGACTGCTAGAAGAATGAAAAAGTATATCTTAAAGAAGTAAACCTAGAATGCTTTTCATAAGTATGGATGGTGAGACTTTAACATGTTATCAGGAGGGACCAGTTCCTGGTGAAGGATATCATTCTTGGTAACGTAGAGGGTCAGCAGTGAGATGGATTGCCACAGTGGCTGCACAAGGAGTTCAAGCATAGCATTGATTGTGGGGATGGCACAGGACTGAGCAGTGTTTCATTTTGTTATACATAGGGAGCTCTGGTAGCATAGTGCCTAAGGAACTTGACTGCTAACCAGAAAGCTGGTGGTTCAAACCCACCAGCCACTCCTCAGAAGGAAGATGGGGCAATCTACTTCCGTACTGATACTGCCTCGGAAACCCAAGGAGGGGTCACTATGAGTAAGGCCCGACTCCACGGCACATAACAACAATAAGAAGAACAAGGGTTTATCTGAGTTAGAATCATCTTAATTGCACATAATTCTAGTGTAATATTTCATTTTATGGACTATTTTGTTTATCCATTCATTCTGTGAAGGACATTTCAGTTGTTTCCAATTTTAAGTGATTATAAATGGTGCTCTTATATATGTTCTTCTACAAGTTTTTGTGAAAGCATAACTTTTCATTCTCCTAGGAAGAGTGTAATTGTTGGGCCATATGACAGTATGGATTACAACAACTGCCAAGTTGTTTTCCAGAGAGGCTGTATCATTTGCATTTTTACTAGACATATAAGGAATAATTACTCTGCATTCTGCTTGGCCCTTGCTAGTATTGTTTTTTTAGACATTCTAACAGTAGTATGTGATTATTGTTATTAGGTGCACTCATGTCAGTTACAATTGATAGCAATCTTATATATAGCAGAATCCTCACAGTCATTTCTATGTTTGAGTCCATTGTTGCAGCCAGTGTGTCAATTCAACTCATTGAGGGTCTTCCATTTATTCAATGACTTTGCCAAACATGACATTCCTCTCCAAGGATTGATTCCTCCTGAAAACATGTCCAAACACGATACGATAGAGGTATAGAGATAGATGTCTTATGGTTTTTGTTTGCATTGGCTTAATTCCTAATGATGTTGAGCATCATTCCATGCACATACTGTTCATTCTTATGTCCTCTTTGCTAAAGTGTGCCTTCAAATCTTTTGTCCAGTTTTCAGGATTATTTTATATTTTTTGTTGTTTTAGAGTCTTCAGAGTTTTTTAAATATATTCATAATATATATTCCTTTTATTAAATAAACTTCATTTTTTAAAAACAGTTTTGGATTTAAGCAGATTTTGTGCAGAAAGTACAGAACTACTTTATTTAGTTGTTGTTGTTGTTTTCAGGTGCTACTGAGTCAGCTCCAATGCATAGAAACACTATGTACAACACAACGAAATACTTTCCAGTCTTGTGTCAGCCTCACAATCCTTGCTATACCTGAAACCAGTGTTGCAGCAACTGTGTCAATTCATCTCACTGAGGGCCTTCCCATTTTTCTCTGACATTCCACTTTATCAAGTATAATACTTTTCTCCAGGGAATGATCCCTTCTGTCAACATGACCAAAGTAGGTGAGATGAAGTCTGGCCATTCGCACTTCCAAAGAGCATTCTGGTTGCATTTCTTTCAGGACAGATTTTTTTGTTCTTCTGACAGTCCATGGTACTTTCAGTATTCTTTGCCAACCCCACAACTCAAAAGCATCAGTTCTTCTTCGTTCCTCTTTATTCATTGTCCAGCTTTCACATGCATATGAGGTGATTGAAAATATCATGGCTTGGGTTAGGTGCACCTTAATCTTCAAAGAGGCATCTTTCTTCTTCAGCATTTTAATGAGGTCTTTTGCAACAGATCTGCCCAGTGCAATACATCCTCTGATTTCATGGTGTTGTTGATTATGGAACCAAGAAAATAAAATCTTTGACAGCTTCAATCTTTTCTCCATTTATTGTGATGCTGCTTATTGGTCCACCTTATTGTGGGATCTCCTTAATTCACAGTGTTTCTCTTATTAACACTTTACATTTATATAACATTTGTTACAATTGATGAATAAATGTTGGTGCATTATTATTATTGCAAGTGCATAGTTTACATTAGGGTTCACACTTTGTAAAGTGCAGTCCTGTAGGTTTTAAAATGAATAATAATATATGCCCACCATTATAGTATCATACAGAATAGTTTCACTTGCCTAAAAAATTTGTTAATCCATTAATTCAGGGAAGGACATTTCATACCTCTCCCCTCCCCTTGAGTCCCTGCCAACAAATTTTGTTTTCATTATTGTTGCTATACTTTTGTCTAGAATGCCATACACTTGGAAGAATAAAGTATTTCGCTTTTTCAGACTTACATCTGTCACTCAGCAATGCATTAAAATTTCTCCCATGTCTGATTGTAGTGTGATAGCTATTTTCTTTTTATTGCTAGATAAAGTTCCATTGTATGGATACATTATGCTTAGTTTATCCATTCACCCATAGAATGACTTCTTGTTTGTTTTCAATTATTTGACAAGTATTCATAAAGTTGCTATAAATACTTTTTTGCAGGTTTTTTGTGAGTGTATATTTTCCTCCCATTTGAGCAAATGCTTAGAAGTGCAATTGCTGGCAACCCTATGTTTAGTTTTTAAGAAACCGACAGACTGAAAGTCCTTTACAGTTTATGTAATTTGCAAATATTTTTTCATAGTCTGTACTTTGTTTTTGCATTCTTATCACAGTAGCTTTATCAAAGCAAACCTTTTTTTTTCATTGCTATGATGTCTAATTTGTTAATATTTTATTTATAAATCAAGCTTTTATTTAATTTCTAGGAATTTTTTTGCCAAATTACAAGTCACAACAATTTTCTCTTGTGGTTTGTACTAAAATTTTGTAATTTTACAATTAGATTATGGTTCATTTAGATTTAAATTTGTATAGATTGAGGTTCATGTTCTTTCTTGTCATTGTTCTGTTGTTCCCAGTTTCTTTTCTTTTTTCTAAAGACTGTTTTGCCCCTACTAATTTGCACTGATATTTTATTATATTAAAAAAAAAAAGTTGACTATATTTTGAAGGTCTCTTTATATTCTCTTTGTTCTGTTTCGTTGAGCCACATGAATATCACAGTTTTGATAACTGCAGTTTTCTAACATATCATAAAATCAAGAGGTTAATTCTGCCACCTCACTCTTCTTTTTCCAAAAAAAATTTAACCATTCTAGATCTTTTTCCTTTCTGTATACATTTTAGAATAAGCCTGCCCACAATTACAAAAATCCTACTGAAATTTTGATTGGAATTGCATTAAATCTATACATAAGTTTTCAGTTGAAATCGTCTAATTAATTCACATAGAACATTTATTAATTTATTTCAGTCTTATTAACATTTTGTAACTTTTCATATTACTGATTCTATATATGTTTTGTTAGATTTATACTTAAGCATTCATATATAAAGGTATTGTAAGTGTTACAATTTTTTTTAATTTTGGCTTCTTATTTATTGCTGGAATATAGAAATTCAATTGATTTCTGAATGTTTACTTATATCCTGAAAGTTTTCTAAATTCATTCATTTGTTTTAGGAAGATATTGTTTGTTTTTCTGTTTAGAAAAGGTTACTTGAGATTTTCTTAATAGTCTGTGATCTGCAAAGAGGAAAACATTATTTTTTTAATTGCATTTTTTTTTTTAATTTCTTCACTTATTGTACTGGATAGCACTAATAGTATTTATAATGAACATACTTATATCCCTGCTTCTCTAGAGAAAGCAGAGAGTCCTTTACTCTTAAGTTTGATGTTAATTGCTTGTATTTGTAGATATATTTTATTGAGTTAAGGGAGTTTCCTTCTATTCCTAGTTCACTGAATTTATCAGTTTTTATAATGAATAGATGGTGAATTTTGTCAGGATTTTGTGCCTTAACTGATGTGATCATATGATTTTTTTTCTTAATGTTAATAGTATGTTGTTGTTATTGTTATGTGCCTTTGAGTCAGATCCGACTCATAGCAACCCCTCCTTGGGTTTCTGAGGCAGTATCACTATGGAAGTAGATTGCTCCATCTTCCTTCCAAGGAGTGGCTGGTAGATTTGAACCACTAGCCTTCTGGCAGTCAAGTGCCTTAGCCACTATGCTACCAGAGCTCCCAATAGTATGTTAGTATGATTTATATTTATTGAGTTTTGAATATGGAAGCACTTGTATGTTTTGAGATAAACTTCGCTTGACCTTGGTATGTCATTATTTTCATACATGGCTGCATTTAATTTTCTAGTGTTTTGTTAAAATTTGCCATATCTATACTTACATTCACAACTCATTTGCCAGTTTGCTGAACTGTGGTGGTTTGTGTGTTGTAATGCTGGAAACTATGCCACAGATATTTCAGATCCTTGCAGGATCACCTGTGGTGGACAGGTTTTAGCAGAGCTTCTAAATTAAGCTAGACTAGGAAAGAGGCCCTGCAAATCTACTTCTGAAGAAAACTGCCAGTGAAAACATTATGCATAGCAGTGCAACATTGTCTGCTATGGTGCTGGAAGATGAGCACCTCAGGTTGGAAACATACTAAAAAAGAAAACTCACTGCCATCAAGTTGTTTCTGACTCATAGTGACCCTACAAGACAGAGTAGAATCTCTCAGTAGAGTTTCCAGGGCTATAAATCTTTATGGAAGCAGCCTCATTTTGCTCCCATGGAATAACTGGTGGGTTCGAACTGCCTACCTTTTGATTAACAGCTAAAGGCTTTAACCACTGCATCATCAGAGCTCCCTTCAGGTTGGAAGGAACTCAAAATACTACTGAGAAGGGCTGTCTCTTCCAAGTAGAGTCAATCTTACTGTCGTGGAAGGAGTAAAGCTTTGACGACTTTCATGTATTGATGTGGCACAACTCAAAATGATAAGAAGCAGCTACAAACATCTGTTAATAATTGGAGTTTGGGATGTAGGAATTATGCATCTATCAAAATTAGAAGTCTTAAAAAATGAAATAGAATATATGAAGATTGATATCTGATGAATTAGTGAGCTAAAGTGTACTTGTATTGGGTAATTTGGACAATCATATATAATCTACTATGCCAGGAATAAAAAGAGAAACAGCATCATATTCATCATCGAAAAGAGAATTTCCAGGTATATCCTGAAGTACAGTGCTTTCAGTAATAGAATAATATCAATATGCCTACAAGGAAGACTGTCGTTGTTGTTGTTGTTATGTGCCGTCGAGTCGGCCCCAACTCATAGTGACCCCTCCTTGGGTTTCCGAGGCAGTATCACTATGGAAGTAGGATTGCCCAACCTTCCTTCCGAGGACAAGGAAGACAAGGAAGACTAGTTCATACTAATGTATTCAAATTTGTCCACTGAACACACTAGGACAAAGATAAAGAAATAGAAGATTTTTATCAACTTTTTCAGTCTGAAATTTATCAAATATGCAATAAATATTCATTGAAAATTATTGGTGGTTGGAATGTGAAAGTTCAAAACAATGAAGAAGGATTGGTAGCTGGAATAAATGTCTGGGTGATAGAAAGGATGCTGGAAATTACACGACAGAATATCAAAAGGCTTAAGACATTTGTTTCAAATATCTGTTTTGGTTACCTAGTGCAGCTCTAAAAGAAATATACCACAAATGGGATGGCTTTAACAAACAGGAGTTTATTCTCTTACAATTTTGGAGGCCAGAAGTCTGAGTTCCAAGTGCCAGGTTTTAGGGGCTGTGTGAAAACCCCTTGACCTTGGGCTTCAGTTCTGCCTCTAGCTCCCAGCCCCCTGAAGCTAGAGGCATCTCTTCTCTCAGGCAGCTACTGGCTGCTGAGTCTAACAAGCCCAAGGTTGACAAATAAAAAGGCACAGTCCCAATATTACCAAACCACACAGCAGGCATTGATTTAAGTTCATTAAAAGTCCCAAGATCAGCAGAGCATGCCAGGCTGCTGAATGAAGACTTGGCTACATGCAGAGTTCAAGCATGCCAAAAGGTAGAAACCTGCTTCAATGTTACTTCTTATATCTAGGAAACAGACCACATCACTAAAGCAGCTTACTCAGCTGCTGTAGCTGATGCCATCATGAAGTTAATCACCTAGCTCACCATGGGGAATAAGTACATCCAGCTGCCCAGCCATTCAATGAGGCCCAGTCAGGTTGACATACAATCAACTATCACAATTCCACTCCTAGCATATTTTTGAGTTATTTGATAAATAGGCTGAAGCAACACACCCAAATGTGGGATATCCAAAGAAACCCACCCGATGTTGTGTCTCCTTTTTTGTTATGGAGGAAGCCAGATGCAATAACTTACCCTTCACTTGAGTAGGAATATCTTTACCGAAATGTAAAGGTGATCAAGATCCCTACAGACTAAATTATGACATAATACAGGGGTTTTGATATACTCCTGAGGAAGCACTGTGAAAGTATATTGTTGGCCTTGTCAGCTGTAGGTAAACTGCCTCTATGATCCTTTGAAATTAGTATTGAGAAAAAGGTTGAGATCAACAGCTACATACCAAGTGGATCAACAGACAAAGAAGGGAGTTACTATACTGTCTGGTGTGATAGACCTTGATTACCAACGGGAAATTGGATTGATGTTACATAAACACAGTAAAGAATAATATATATGGAGTACAGGAGATTATTTAGGACGTCTCTTAGTATGACTATGCCCTGTGATTAAAGTCAGTGGAAAACTACAGCAATCCAATTCTGATATGACTATTAATGGCCCAGACCTTTCAGGAATGAAGGTTTGGGTCACCACATCAGGTAAAGAACCATGACCAGCTGAGTGTTTGCTGAGGGCAAAGGAAATACTTAATGGTACTGGATGGTGGAAGATGGTAGATCTGAATATCAGCTATGACCACATAACCAGTTGCAAAAACGAGGACTGTGATTGTTATCTTTCTTCATTGTATGTATGCCTCAAATATTTTTTTTTCTTCAGTTATGAACTATAAAATGTAAACAAGGTTAATGCATTTTCAGTTGTATATGTGCTAGTGTATCATGTTAGGTGCAAATATGACTTTATAATTGTCCTTATTTAGAGATTATATGTGGTTAAGGAGATGTGTACAACTGCCAAGTTGACAAGGGGTGGGCTGTGATAGTTGGGGTCATGTGTCAACTTGGCTGGACCATGATACTGAGTGGTTTAAGCAGTTGTGATGTGGTTTTTCCCATGATGAGATTGGATGTATATGTTATGAGCAACCAATCTTTTGAAAATGAGTTTCCTTAGGCATGTGGCCTGCTTCCAATATATATATATGGACATCCTGGGAAAAAGAGCACCTTCTGTGGATCTGGATCCTATTGTGCTGCCAACAACTGTCCGTGAGTGAACAATCATTCTGCCTGGTGATCTTGGATTTGTCATTGGCCAAAGTCAACAGCCAGGGTACTGCCTGCCAACCTTGAGCTCATCAGCCCCTGCAGCTGTGTGAGTTGGGAAAAGGCTCCAGTTTGACAATTGATCCAGGAACTTGGGACTTGTCAGCTTCTATAACTGTATGAGCCATTTTCCTAAGATTTACTTGTTTTGCTTCTCTAGAGAACCCAGTCTAACACAATATTTTCTCAAAAACATAAATGGTGACTATACATGTACATCTCACCAGAAGAAATATATAGGAATCAAATTGATTACATCTGGGTAAAGAGGTGATGAAGAAGCTCAATGTTATCAGTCTGACAAGGCTAGAGACCAACTGTGGAACAGATCATCTATTGCTCCTATGGAAGTTCAAGTTGAAGAACAAGAAAATTAAAACAAGCCCACAAAATAAATAAATAAATAAATAAATAAGACCTCGATTATTTCCCACCTAAATTTAAAGTGTATCTCAAGAATAGAGTTAACACATTGAACACTAACGGATGAAAACCAGACAAGCTGTAGGATGATATCAAGGATATCATATAGGAAAAAGGCAAAAATGTCACTAAAAAGACAAGAAAGAAAAGACAAAACTAGAGTCAGAAGAGATATTGAAACTTGCTCTTGAATGTATAGTAGCTAAATGAATGGAAGAAATAATTATGTAAATAAGATGAACACAATATTCAAAAGATGGCTCAAGAAGTGAAAGTAATATACTATCAAGGGATGTGCAGGGATCTGGAGCTAGAAAACCAAAAGGGAAGAACATGCTCAACATTTCTCAAATGAATGTACTGAAGAAAAATTTAAGTCTTGAGTTACAATATTGGAGGGTTCTATAGGCAAAATTTTGAACAATGTAGAAAACATCAAGAAGACGGAAGAAATACAAAGAGTCCTTATACCAAAAATAATTGGTCAACATTCAATCATTCTAGATAATGGGAGGATGACATCCAAGCTGTATCAAAGGAATTGACAAAAAAAAAAAAAAAACAAGGCTCTGGGAGTTGATGGAATATCAATTCAGATGTTTCAACAAACAGATGCAATGTTGGAAGCGTTCAAAAAAAGGTGATCCAACAAAATGTGAAAATTATTGAATAATATGAGTAATATCACAAGAAAATTAAACTTTACTGGAGATAGTTCAAAAATGGTTTCAGCAGTCCATCCACAGAAAACTACCAGATATTCAATCAGATTCAGAAAAGAAAGTGGAATGAGGGGAATTATTGCTTTTGTCTGATGGGTCTTGCCTGAAAGCAAAAGATACTAAAAAAATGTTTACGTGCTTTTTATTGATTATGTAAAGACACTCAAGCGTGTGTATCATAACCAATTATGGTTTACATTGCAAAGAATGAGAATTCCAGAACACTTAGTCATATTGATATGAAACTTGTCCCTAGACCAAGAGACAGTCATTCAAACAGAACTAGGGGATACAGTGTTGTTTAAAATCAGGAAAGATGTGAGTCAGGGCTGTGTCCTTTCACCATACTTATTCAATCTGTATGTTGAACAAATGATCCAAGAACCTGAATAATATGAAAAAGAATGTAGCAGAAGAATTAGAGGTAGATTCATTAACAAACTGCAATATGCAGATAACACAACCTTCCTTACTGAAAGCAAAGAAGACATGAAACACTTATTGATGAAGTCTAAAACTACAGCTTTCAGTACAGATAATATCACAACTTAAATAAAATTAAAATCTTCATACTGGACCAAGAAACAACATCATGATAAATGGAGAACATACTGAAGTTTTCAAGGATTTCATTTTACTTGGATCTACAATCAATATCCATGGAAGCAACAGTCAAGAAATCAAAGGGCACAATGCAATGGGCAAATCTGCTGCAAAAGACATCTTTAAAGTATTATAAAGCAAAGATGTCACTTTGAGGATTAAGGTTTGTGTGACCCAAGTCATGGTATTTTTAATCACTTTATATGCATATAAAAGCTGGACAATGAATAAAGAAAAGAAGAAGAATTGAGGCATTTGAATTGTGGTGTTGATGAAGAATATTGAAAATACCCTGCCTGGACTACCAGAGGAACAAACAAATCTGTCTTGGAAGAAATACAGTCAGAAGGATCCTTAGAAGTGGGGAATGTGAGACTTTGTGTCAAGTACTTTGGACAAGTTATTAGGAGGGGCAGTACCTAGAGAAAGACATCATGCTTGGTAAAGTAGAGGATCAGCATAAAAGAGGAAGATACTCAATGAGGTGGATTGACATGGTGACTGTAACAATGGGCATAGTGCCTGATGCATGTGACTGTTAACCAGAAGGCTGGTGGTTCAAACCCACAAGCCACTCCTCAGAAGGAAGATTGGTCAATCTACTTCAACAGATGTACCACCTCAGAACACAAGGAGAGGTTGCTATGAGTCAAATCAACTCGACAGCAGTGTTTGTTTTTTGTTTTTAAATAAGTTGGAACTAACTGGATAGCACCTAAAAATCACAATACATTTATGAAGAATATTGCTTTTTTATTCTCTTACACTGGCTTGTCTGGTTTGGGTATCAAGGTAATGGTAGCCACATGAAATGAGTTGAGAAGTGCTGCTTCATTTCTAATTTCTGAAAAATTTTGTATAGATTTGTTGTAAATTCTTTTTTAAAATGTTCATGGAATTCATCAGTGAACACAAGTACTTTAGTATTTATTTTATTTATTTATTTTTTGTAAGGTTTTACATTATGAATTCATGTTATTTAATAGTTAGAGAACTAATGACATATCACCAGTATTCTCTGTCCATACCAGTGCTACATGTGGCTTTGAAGATTCATGAGTCTAAACCACTAGATTCCAGATTGGGAAAAACTGTACAATAAACTCATCACAGGTTCAGTGATCTTCAAAATTTTATTCTTGTTCCCTGCTCTTCTTGCTACTATTTATTTTCTGAGCCCTCAAATAGCTATTCCCTATATTATGTCCAGGTTTTATAGTTGCATTTAGTAGGGGAGGCAGAGTGGAGTGTGCCTACACTCTCACCTGGATCTAGATTTAAGAAATAAATGTAGTATTAATATGTTAAATGTGCTTAGAATAATGTCTGAAAAGTAGTTGTTGTTATGTGCTGTCAAGTCGGACCCGACTCATAGCAACCCCTCCTTGGGTTGCTGAGGCAATATCACTAGGAAAGTAGATTGCCCATAAAGTAGTTAGCACTCAATAAATTATAGTAATTATCATTATCATTAGTATTGGTTAGCACTGAGCAAACTATTAGGATAGAGTTCTCTGTTCTCTGGGAGGTTATAGGTTCCAAGCAGTGATATATTTGAAAAACAGACCCAGGTATTATTTATAATACTGAGAATTGTTACAAAAATAATAGATAGGCTAGTCAGAATATTATTTTTTAGTGAATTCCCTTTAAGAATATCTAATTATTCATTCAATTGTCAATTATTGGGGGTCACAATATATAAGTTGGTCATTTGAGAAGTTATACACTAAGCATATAATCAGTACATTATGGAATTATGAAGCAAGTTACAGAGCAATTACATTTTAAAAGACATGTTACTGTATTGGTAATAAAATTAATAGTTTTTTGTTTGTTTGTTTGTTTTTTTGATGTCTACTTTCTGCCAGATTTTGTATTATTTTTTTCATTGAAGTTATTTTAGTACTTTAGTAGTATGGGATGATTCTCATCTTTTACTATACTTCTGATCAAATGGCAAGACAAGATCCTGGAATGTAGCCAGTCCACTAATATTAAACAATGCCTACTGCATCTCAGAGTGCTGAGCTGGACATGTGCAAAGGAAGATAACAGCAGGACCCCAAAGCAGATGCTCTGTTGTGACCTGAAAAGGAAGGGCCCCATACAAGTTTAGCAGAAGGAATGCTGTTAGAACACATATGAGAGAGACATCATGTTAGATTGTGAATAGTAGATGAGACACCAGCAGGCATCTGGCCTCTCAGATGTGAGTTAATATACCCAATCAGTCTTTGGAAGCCAAAAAAGCACTGCATTAAGAACCCAAAGAGAAAATACTTGTATATGAATCGCACAATCTATTAAAATTTTTCAGTAGTGCAAAATGTAATAGAACATTTAATGTTGAGTTAATCTACTGTAATGCTCACTTGGTAGAATGGATGGAAAAATAGTTTATTTTACATCTGTTAAAGTCACAATCCCTCAAGGAAGTCATGTTTCCTTCCACTCAAGGCTTTTAGTCATACTTGCACACATTTTACCTAATTACTTTTTGCATAAAGTTTATTTTTTCAATTCAAAACTAACTCTTTTAGGAACTACTTCCCTGAATGATCTCCAGAGTCAGGTATTTTGTTTTCATAGATAACTATACTTTTAAGCAGCACTTAAGCCAGGTCTATTTTCCTTACCATTATATTCCCAGTGCCTAACATAATGCCTGAGATGTAGTAGGTGATATAATGAATGGCTAGTGGGATTAACCACAAACTGTTATTGAACAGTTTACAAGGCATTGTCAGTAAAGGAGCTCTGGTTGTGCAGTGTCTAAGACATTTGACTGCTAACCAAAAGTTTGGCAGTTCAAACCCACCAGCCACTCTGTGGAAGAAAGATGAGTCAATCTACTTCCAAAAGATTTACCTTCATGGAAAACCCAGTGGGGGTCAGAATCAACTCCATGGCAGTAGGTTTGGTTTTTTGGTTTAATTTAGTAGGCATTAAGACACTGTGTTACAAAGATGAATGGATATGATTTCATGCTTTGGAGATGTTTACAGCCTAATTTTGAAAGACACACACCCTAGAAAATAAGTAAGTATGTTCGTTTCATAAGGAGCTCTGATGGCACAGTGCCTAAGGCATTTGACTGCTAACCAGAAGATTGGAAGTTCAAACCACCAACCACTCTGCAGAAGGAAGACTGAGCAACCTTCTTTCATAAAGATTTACCACTTCAGAAACCAAATGGGGGTTGCTATGAGTCAGAATCAGTTCGATGCCAGTCAGTTTGGTTTTGGGTTTTACTTTTATATCTGGTATCTTTAAGGATAGGATAAACAGTCTTCTGAGTGAATGAAAGAGGTCAATGGGACAGGCATCATAGAAAAACTGCCTCTTCAGTTAAAACATGGAGAAGAATTCCCATGTGTACTAAAATCAATATGCTTGTCTATATATTTATTTTTATCTGTCTGATGTAAATGTAAGAGTGGTTGTATGTTATATGCATTTAGTATGTGGGTATGCACTTAACATATGACAAATGAATATCTATATATATTTTAGTATACACATATTGGCATAGTGCCTAAGGCATTTGACTGCTAACCAAAGGCTAGCCGTTCAAACCCACCAGCCACTCCTCAGAAGGAAGACTGGGCAATCTACTTCCATAGAGATACTGCGTTGGAAACCCAAGGAGAGGTCGCTATGAGTCACAATTCACTCAACAACAGTTGGGTTTTTTGTTGTTGTTGTTGTTGTTGTTGCTGTTTAATATATAATATTAACTCTAGTGGCCTAGCAGAGGTATCAAAAATCATCTCCTGCCACACATACATAATAATGTTGCAGATCATTTATGAAATCTTCAATATGTGATTTCAGTTTTACAGTGTGAGAAATGTCCAATGTATCCTTTTGATTTGATCCCTAATTTAGCCAAAGTATAATTATAGGTTTTACTTCATACAGAAAAATTTATGTTACAACTGAGAAAGTTTCTGCAAAATAAATCTTTCTGTGATCCAGCAAATACTATTTTTGCATTCTCCTTAAAGTTTGTGAATCTCCTTCATAAAATAATATGAACCTAAATTTTTAATCTAGAAAAAGGAGAAATGATTATTTACAGAAGTAATGCTGGTATTAAAAGAGTGTATTTTGTCTTCAATATTTCAGGCTCTCATGATGTTTTCACCATTCTAGTGTCATAGTGTCTCTACCATAATCTGATAGTTCTTTTATGCTAATTCTTCTTCTTTTTCTTTTTTTTTGGGGGGGAGGGGTATAACAATGGAATTTATTCAATTCTTTGTACCTGAACCATTCCATATAGCACCGAGTGAGATCTGTATAGCCCCAACTGAGAATATTTTTGCTCCTGCGTGTGGTTATTGCAGAAACATAATGAGAACATTGTGATTGAAAAACAAAATATTATTTTCATGTCCATGGGAACTTCATCATTATTATGACTACATAAGGGCACCTGTGAATTCTAAATTTTTACCTTTCTTGTATATTGGGAACAGAAGTTAATTGTTGAAGTGAAAAAGTCCAGTTCGTAGGAGCAGAAAGTCCCAGAGGATTTTCTCTTTTACCTCATTAAGCCTGAACAAATTGCAATGTCTTCAAGTAAAACTGTGGGGAAGGCACTTTTGTTATTGGCCTGATGGTGATCCACAGGTGCAGGTAATTGCAGACACATTTCGATAAGCTCTAGCATCACACCTGTGCTGACAGAAAAGGAGCTACCAGAACAGTGATGAGGAAAATAAAATCTTTGTCCACTATGTGAACTTGCTAAATCAATGGATTAGACTCCTGTTTTTCCATCTCTTCCTCCTGCTCAAACTGATGATATACACATCACCTGGATGTTTGAAAACATGTCTTTCCTTGCCTTTGCATTTGAAAGGAGTGTTTAAAAAATAGATCTATTTACTTATTAAAATTAACTCTTTTACATTAGAAAGTAAGGTGCTCCGGTGGCACAGTGGATAAGGCATTTAGCTGCTAACCACAAGGTCAGTGGTTCAAATCCACCAGGCTGTCCGTGAAAGGAAGATGGGATATCTACTTCCATAAAGACTTACTGTCTTGGAAACTCAATGACTATGAGTCGTAATCAACTCAATGGCAATGAGTTTGTTTTGGTGGTTTTTGGTTTTATATTAGAAAGCAATGTCAGTAAATGACTTAATTTTTTTTTTTTTTTTCTCTTTTCTTTTAATCACTGATGGCATCCCAATGGTTTCCTTATCATATATTATAAACAATATAATGAAACTTTAAACAGCATATGGATACTTCAAAATCTATTTCTTTTAAGCACCTAATATTTGAATAAATTACCACTACACTGACATTTCAAATAACTTTATAATTAGCCATCCATGTTAAATGTTAAAGAAGAAACCAAGAGAGTACTTTTTTTTTCTTTCTGAAATATCTATATATTCACATAGCAGAATGTCCGGAATTATTTTTTTGTTCAGAGTATTACCTTAGTTTACAACTCTTAACCTTTTCCAAAGATTATCCCTTGAGATCCAATTGTTGACTCTTAAACCATCTTTTGGGAGCTCTGGCGGCATAGTGCCTAAGGCATTTGACTGCTAACCAGAAGGCTGGTGGTTCAAGCCCACCAGCCACTCCTCGGAAGCTCGGAAGGAAGACTGGGCAATCTACTGCTATAGTGATATTGCCTCAGAAACCCACCAACTCAACGGTGGTGAGGTTTTTTTTTTTTTTTTTAAACCACCTTTTGCTGAATAAGATGTAAACAAATTAAATACAGCATGAAAGGATAGCTTTGAATAAAGATAATTTTTTTCTGTGCTTGTACTATAAAAATTCCTTATATTTATTGGCACTGTCCACTTTGCAATGTCTGTCAGAAAGAAAGATATTTTGTATAGGCAGGATTTTGTAAAGGACTCTTGAACTGAGCATAGCATGTTTACACCAGGGCTTCTGATCTGTTCATTCTGGTTTGACCTACTGTTGCCAATTTGCATTTCCACCCCAGTTATACTGAATCAGATTCCACATTTTTACAAGATGATTCTGAATCAATATATATGAGGTGGAAATGCAAATTCTCAGCAGGGTATTGGGCAGTATTGAACTATTCATAAGCTCTTGTTTACTGAAATACTAGCTTCAACTCTCCTTGGTCAGATATTTATTTTAAATTTTACTAAAAATATATTTTTGTATCATTATAGATAGTACAAAGATAATATGCACTGAATTTTTGTATTGACTTCCAAATCTTTCTTTTAAGAAAACTGATGAAATCTTTATTTGAAAGAAATATCTCATTTTTGTTGCTAACTAAATTTATTTCTTACTCTTACTCTGTATCCTGTTTGTCTTAATATCTGTTTCATCCTTTTCTCACCTTACTACTCTCTTTATTAGAAGGTTTTTTATGCAGTAGCAGAGAAGGTCTAGTTTGACAACAGATATTCAAAGTTCATACACAGTTATGTATTTTTCTACTTATGCTTTTTTTTTAACCGTGTCACATGGCTTTGGTTAGAGACCATATAAAACACATATACATGAAATTTATATACACTCAATGATAGAGATTTGTGTCAATATTTTGAAAAGAATGTGTTTATCCTGAAAATAACAGAAAATATCATAAAAGTGACTGTTTTCTTATCATAAAAGACATTTAACATATGGAAAACAGAAATGATAAGATTCATATCTTTTTCACATTCACAACAAGCCATTGACTGGTAAATTCTTTCAGAGCTACACAATTGGTTCTATTTTACAGAAATTGCTAATATCCAATAATATTTTGGATGTCAATCTGCTGTTTCGTATAAGTGTGTTTCAATCGTAGACCAGTCTTCCATTGTGAAGACTTTCCTGTTACGTTCTTGTTTGAAATCATACAATCAATTTAGTATCAGTCTCTGTTCTTTCTGACATAGAAATAAAAGACAAATTTTGTAGTATGTGACTCCTCCTGTCAACAATTACCCAAGACAGAGACCTGTGCTACAATTCTTATTTCAATACAAAAGTTTTCTGAATATAAATTGCAAATTACAGCAGTTGTGATGAATTATCCAAATTTCAGATGACATGGGAGAAATTATGAAAGTTTCTCTATTTCTTTTTTTTCCCACTATAAAATCTAACTAGTATCTGAATTATACGTTAATATAAAATGCTTTACCTTTGTATAATACAAT
>NW_006921751.1:457700-461611 GCF_000298275.1 Orycteropus afer afer
CTTCATCTTTCTTCCCTGAAGCAGCTGGCAGATTCAAACTGCTGAGCTTTTGGTTACCAGCCAAACGCTTTAACCACACCACTACCAGAGCTCCATATACAATATGCAGTATATGTATAATATACATGTGTGTGTATGTTACCTTTGTAAATTAATCTTTTATTCTATCCTAGATTGTATTTAGGAACTCTGGTGCAGTAGTGCCTAAGGCATCTCATTGCTGCTGCCATAGTGATACAGCCTCGGGTCGCTAGTAAAATTCTAAGGAAAGCAGCTTGACTACACTCATTTAAGAATACTCTAATATCCACTGAATTCATTATACACCATGTAAGCAATCTTTTATTATGACTTGTCTCAACACATCTCTCTTTAAAGATCATTGATTTTGTCATCATAATAGTCTGCTTTCTAGTAAGACTCTGAATCTCAAACTTTAATATACTTACCAAACCAAACCAACTCATAAAGACACAATAAGTCAGGGGAAGTATAGGTCAAAACACCATAGTGTTTCCAAGGCTGCAAAGCTTTACAGAAGCAAACTGCCTCATCTCTTTCCATGGAGTGGCCAGAGTTTAAACCTGTGAACTTCTGTTTAGTAGTTGAGTGTTTTAACCACTCTGTCACCAGAACTACTTTTAATATACTTAGGACTAACATAATCTAGTTAAAAAAAAGAAAAAAGAAAATAACCTGCCTTCTAGTCAATATCAATTCATGGTGACTCCATGTGCATCAGAGTAGAATAGAAATGTGTTCCACTGGGTAGTCAATGGCTGATTTTCAGGTCGTTTTTAGAGGCACCTCTGGGTAGACTCAACCTCTAACCTTTCAGTTAGCAACTGGGCATGTTAACTGTTTGAACCACACAGGGCTCCAAGAATCACGTAGGGCTTATTTTCATCAGGTTCCTAGAATATATCATTAGAAACCAATTTTAGTATGCTGGGGTTAGGGCTCACGAATCTGATAATGATGCAACTCAATCTGTGTATTCTTCATATTTGACATAGTACTTGGCATACAATAGACACCATAATTCCTTGTAGAGTAGAATTAATAGGATTCATCAGAAGGAAAAAAAAAAAAAAAGCCTGAGTTTTTGCTAATCTTCTCTACTGGAATATTTTATTATATCAGGTAGAATGTGTCAAACATTTCAGACTAGGAACTGGTGGCAATATGAAATCAGAGAGTATTCCCTCCCTCTCTCCTCATGCATATGTTACCTAATTCACCAAATTGTACATGCTTCTAACTCCTAGACACTGCACTAGATGCTGTGTTATTAACATGCATAAGTTTAATTCTTCATCCTCAACAATTTACAAGTTAGTAGAGAGATATGCATATGAGTAGCTCTAAAATAATTCAAAGGTTTTTAATAGGGACATGAAAATAGCATTTGGAACCACTGACAAATGAAGGCTCAGTGCAGTTAAAAGCTCTTTCAAAATTAAAACCTCAAGAATCAGTATGATTTTATATTGTCTATAATAATACAAATCACCCTCCAAACCAATTGTTTAAATGACTTGATGGTATTAGAGATAATCAGCATACTAACACTGTCAGAGACACAAACACTAAGAGCAACACTATACACTGTCTCTTTCTCATTTATTTTTGCATGTACTTATCATCACAAAGGAAATGTACTCATGTAAATCAAGCCTTTGATTTAACTTCCTATAACATTTCCTGTCAGCATTCATAATTTCAACTTTTACACAAGTAAGAAATAGCTCAGATATCCTTCATTTGATTAATTTCTTAGCAGCACATCCTCCCCCTTATACCAGTCCCCAGAACTTTCCCTTTTAAATCAATGTGTAGTCTGTTTTATTAAAATGTGGGTTCTTTTCTCCAATCACTGTTGTTTCTCCACCATGGATCCTTTCTCTCTCTAGAACTATAGTTGTTTTTACTCAACTGAACAATATTTAAATGTTTCCCAAGGGCTTTAAGGCTGCCATGTATCATCTTGCTTTCTACTTTGATAAAGTCTCACTGCTCTGGTTTTGTGGAAGGCAGTACTCTGTCTCTCACGGAAGAAGCAGAAAAGTCAAACTACCCTATTCTCATTTTTTGAAAGCTCATGGATAGGCTTGTGATTCCTGCAGAGTCATTTTGACCCCTGCACTTGAGACTTTAAATCTCGAGTGAGTGATTCAAAGATGAAGGGATGGTAAGGAACCCAGCAAAATCATAGCATCCTGGTTAGATTACTTGCTGGGTAGAAACAGTGGGTGGATCATCTTTTGTTGCTGTTTATTTCAATCATGCAAGCCCAGATATAAAAATAACTTTCTGCTTACAACAACCAAAGTTATGTTTTACTACTTACAACCAAGAACTCTGAGTAACCTGATTTTTATCCCCTCACATTGGAGGTTAGGTCTTTTAATATGGCTGTAATCTTATAGCAGATTAGCAATGCTTTCATAGTGGAATAAATGGGGATATTATTTCAGTATATTTAAATTTTAAAATAATTTTATAATGCAATGTCAGGCATGCTGTAAATAGAACAAAATATACATAGACACACATAAAATTAGAAATTCAATAATAGGAAGACCAAGGAAACAAAACCAAGTATGTGGAAACTGAATAATACACTGTTCAAAAACTACTGGGTAACAGAAGAAATAAAGTGTGGAATAAAAAAAAAAAAATAGAAACAAATGAGAATGAAGACACAACTTACTAAAATGTTTGGGGCATAGAGAAAGCAGTGAAAGTACTCAGAGATCCATTTACAGCAATAAATGCACACATCAAAAAAGAGTAAAGAATCAAAATCACCATATTAACCCAACAATTCCAACAATTAGAAAAAGAGCAACAGATTCAAAATGGAGTCTTATCAGTAATCATCATGCTATTTCCCTCTAGCATCTTAGTGCTTGAAAAACGAGGTACAGCAGTTTGAATTAGGGACTTTGGTACTCTGAACAGCTCACTGAGTCAGAGTGCACCAAACTTGGAGGAGTAGAATTAGAGAGAAGAAAGGTACAGGGGGAAAAAGAATAAGATCTATCCTGCAGAGTGCTGACAAGCAGCCGAGAAAGGCCATCGGACACTTTCCCAGGGACAACCAGCAGGCGATAACAGCCATCTGAGACCTCCCTGGGTTAAGGCAGAAGACACACCACACGAGCATTTGAGTGACCACACCAATATACCAGTGATGACCCCAAGGATCTACCTTCAGAAACTGATTTTATTGGTAACTTGGGTTGTCTAGTTGCAAACAGGCACATCTATCACCACTGAAACCCAAGCAGAGAGTCTATTGGTGCTGCAGAAGGGCGGGCCTGCTTCCCCTGCAGTAGGTCACTGAGTATGCTTGGGTCAGTTTAGTGGCACTGAGAGGCCTGCGCTTGATTTTATCAGTATTATTGAGACCACAGATTAGTAGCAGGCACTCTCCTGACTCCAGGGCCACTGAAACCAAGCAGATCTTTAGTGCCGCAGGTGGGTGGACTCACAGAGGAACTCCAAGTTGGATCGCGGTCTGGGTGGGTTGGGCCATCACCACAGGTGGCCAGTGCCAGAGAAAGGAACCACCGTGGCAGATCACAGAGACAGGAAGTTGTCTTGGGTTGGCTTTTTGGTGCTGAGGGGCATTGGCAGCAGGGTTTTTACATGTGTCTGAACCTGGTGGAAAGTGGCAACTCCCTAACAACTGGAATCTTTGCTGAAATTGAGCTGTGAGCCTGTAAATGACAGTACAATGTCATTGGTACCAGCCTGCTCAAAGACCTAGAAACTGCCCCTAGCAACAGCGAGCTTTCCTTCTTTAACTCTCACCTTCTCCGCCAATAATTTCACTCATCCAAGAGAAGAAATCACATTCAGCCAACATAAAACCTCCTTGTTCAAACTCTAAACCCTCTTTACGA
>NW_006921751.1:462006-472285 GCF_000298275.1 Orycteropus afer afer
TAAGGAAACCCCAAACAGAAACAAGGAGAACACAGAAATTTCCCTGGAAGAACTCAGGAAAATCATTCAAGAACAAAATAATAAGATTAATGCATAATCAAAACTCATACAAAAACAGCAATTAGAAATCCAGAAGATGAATATCAAAGTTACAGAATTATACAACATAGTAGAAGCACAAAAGAGTAAGTTAGAACTGGCTGAAGAGCACATATCTCAACTAGAAGACAAATTGCTGGACACCAGTCTGTATGAAGAAAAATTAGAACAAAGATTTAAGAGAAATGAAGAGAATCTAAGAATTATATGGGATGACATTAAAAAAATAAATTTAAAAAAAAAAAAAAGACTCATTGGAATTCCAGAACAAGAAGAGGTGAAAAAAAAAAAAAAAACACTGAGAAAATTGTGCAAGACCTGCTAACAGAAAACTCCCCCCATATTATGAAAGAAGAAAAGATATTTGTCCAAGAAGCTCATAGACTCCCACACAAGATAGATCCCAAGAGAAAAACCCTGAAGCATATTATAATCAAATTCCACAAACCCAAAAACAAAGAAAAAATTTTGTGAGCAGCCTGGGACAAAAGAAATATTATAAAATATTATATAAATAATATATAATCATCAAACAGTTAGACTGAGCTCTGATTACTCAGCAAAAACCATGCAGACAAGAAAGCAATGGGACAGCATATATAAAACACTGAAGGAAAAGAACTTCCAACCAATATCCTATATCCAGCCAAATTATCCATCAAATATGAGGGTGAAATCAAGGCACTCTCAGACAAACAGAAAATAAGAGATTTTGTAAAAACCAGACCAACCCTACAAGAAATGCTTAAGGAAGTTCTTCCAATAGAGAACCCACAACACAGATCAACAAAATCATGGCATCAACACTAAAACCAAATCAGAAATAGAAACTCAAAATAAGACCATAAAACATTGTACTCTAAAAACCAAGGACACAATCAACAGACAACAACAGCAACTAAACTATCAGAGGGAAAAACTTCTAGGTACACACTTCTAAATAGAAAGGAAAACAGGACAATGTCTTCACAATACATACTGTTCTAAAAATGTAGAGACAAGAAATACTCCAAGATAACACAGAGAAGAGTAACAATTCCCCTAAGCAAATCCAGAAGAAAGGAAAACATATGAGTTTAATAAGCACAAAACCAGCAATAAAGAAGAAAACCTTAGTCAACAAACTGAACTCAGCACAGGAATGTATATGGACCGAGGAAATACCAACAACACAACAAAAAAACATAATAGAATGATAGCAATCAATTCATACCTATTACTAACTATACTCAATATGAATGGACTAAATGCACCTATCAAGAGAAAGAGAGTGGCAAACTGGATAAGAAAAGAAGACCAATTGATATGGTACCTAAAAGAGACCCACCTTAGACACAAAGATAAAAACAAATTAAGAGTTAAGGGATGGAAAAAATATATACCAAGCCAATGGAAACCAAAAAAGAGCAGGAGTGGCAATATTGATTTCTGACAAAACAGACATTAAGGTGAAAAACATCATAAGAGATAAAGAGGGACATTATATGATGCTGAAAGGGTCAATTGACAAAGAAGATATTACAATAATAAATTATTTATGAACCCAATGAAAGTGTTCCAAATACATGAAGCAAATATTAACTGAATTAAAAGAGATAATAGACAATTCTACAATAGTAGTAGGAGACTTTAACACACACCACTTTCAAAGAGGGACAGGTCAACTAGAAAAACTCAACAAAGATACAGGAGAACTCAACAATACAATCAACCAACTTGTCCTCATAGACATATACAAAGCATTTCACCAAACAAAAGCACAATTCATATTCTTCTCCAGTACACATGGATCCTTCTCCAAAATAGACCATATGTTAGGACATAAAACAAGCCTCAATAAATTCAAAAGCATTGAAATACTGCAAAGCATCTTCTTGAACCACAACATTATAAAATTAGAAATTAATAGTAGGAAGAGCAAGGAAAAAGCATCAAATGTAAGAAAGCAGAATAACTCACTGCTCAAAAACTACCGAGTAACAGAACAGATAAAAACAGAAATAAGAAAAAGAAAATTCCTAGAAACAAATGAGAATGAAGATACATCATACCAAAACCTATGGGACACAGCAAAAGCAGTACTCAGAGGACAGTTTACAGCAATACATGCATACATCAAAAAGAAAGAAAGAAAAAAATCAACACTCTAACTCATCAACTTCAACAACTAGAAATAGAACAAAGGAAACCTATAGTATGTAGAAACAAGTAAATAATAAAGATCAGAGCAGAAATAAATGAAACAGAAAACAATACAAAAAATATAGAAAAATCAATAAAACAAAAAGCTGGTTCCTTGAAAAGATTAATAAAATTGATAAACCATTAGCAGATCTAACAAAAGGAAAGAAAGAAAAGATCCAAATCACAAGAATTGTAAACAAAAATGATGTCATAACAACAGAACCAACTGAAATAAAAAAAAAAAAATACTGACAAAATATTATGAAAAACTATACTCCAATATATTGGAGAACCTAAAATAGATAGACAAGTTTCTAGAACCACAAGACCTACCTAAACTCAGAGATAGAAAACTTGAACAGACATAACAAAGAAGAAATTGAACAGATCATAAAAAACTTCCTACAAAGAAAAGCCATGGCTCTGATGGCTTCCCTGGAGAATTCTATCAAATATTCAGAGAAGAGTTGACACCTATGCTACTCAAGCTATTCTAGAACACAGAAAAAGTTGGAATACTCCCAAACTCGTTTTATGAAGCAAGCATAACACTAATACCAAAACCAGGGAAAGACACCACTAGAAAGGAAAACTACAGACCAATATCCCTCATGAACACAGATGTAAAAATCTTTAACAAAATCCTAGCCAACAGAATCCAACAACATATCAAAAAAATTAATAAACCCAGACCAAATGGCATTCATACCAGGTTAACAAGGGTGATTCAATATCAGAAAATCAATCAATATAATCCACCACATAAACAAAAAAAGAGAACCATATGATTGTATCAATTGATGCAGAAAAGGAGTTTGATAAAATCCAACATTCATTCCTGTTCAGAACTGTCAGTAAAACAGGGATAGAAGGGAAATTCCTCACCATAATAAAGGGTATATATGCCAAGAAAATGGCCAACATGATTATTAATGGAGAAAGACTTAAGGCATTCCCTGTATGAACAGGAACCAGACAAAGATGCTCTCTATCAGCACTTCTATTTAACATTGTATTGGAAGTCCTGGCCAGGGTAATAAGGCAAGAAAATGAAATAGAAGGCATAAAAATTGGCAAAGAGAAACTAAAATTATCTCTATTTGCAGATGATATGGTCCTGTACATAGAAAACCCAAGGGACTCAGTAAACAAACTACTGGAACTAATAGAGAGGTTCAGGAAAGTGGCAGGACACAAGATCAACATACAAAAATTAGTTGGATTCCTCTACACCAACAAAGAGTCCTCTGATAAAGAAATAAGGGAAGCAATACCATTTACTATAGCTATTAAAAAGATAAAATGTCTAGAAATAAACCTCACCAGAGAGACAAAAGACCTATAAAGAGAAAACTATAAAACACTGCTAAAAGAGACAACAAAGGCCCTACATAAATGGAAGAATCTACCTTGCTCATGGATGTTTGTTGTTGTTGTTATATATCATCAAGTCTGACCCAACTCATAGTGACTCCTCCTTGGGTTTCTGAGGCAGTATCACTACAGAAGTAGATTGCTCCATCTTCCTTCCCAGGAGTGACTGGTGGGTTTGAACTGCCAGCCTTCTGGTTAGCAGTCAAATGCCTTAGGCACTACACTACCAGAGCTCCCTGTTCATGGACAGGTAGACTAAATATTGTAAAATGCCAATACTATCTAAAGCAATCTATGCATTTAACACAATCTAGATCCAGATTTCAACAAATTTTTTAAGGACATGGAAAAAATTAATTACTAATTTCATATGGAAAGGAAAGAGACCTCGAATATGCAGAGCATTTCTCAAGAAGAAAAACAAAGTGGGAGGTCTCACACTCCCAGATCTTAAGAACTACTATGCAGGCACAATAGTCAAAACAGCATGGTATTGGCACAATGATAGACACATAGACCAATGGAACAGAATTAAAAGTCCAGATATAGACCCATCCATCTATGGACAACTAATCTTTGACAAAGGTCCAAAACCCATTAAATAGGGAAGAGACAGCCTCTTTAACAAATGGTGCTGGCAAAACTGGATATCCACCTATAGAAATATGAAACAAGACCCATACCTCTCCCCATATACAAAAACAAACCAAAGCTGGATCAAAGACTTAAATGTAAAACCCAAAACTATAAAAATTATCAAGGATAAAATGGGGCCAAATCTAGGAGCCCTAATTTACAGCATAAATAGACTATCAGCCATAACCCAAGATGTGCAGGAGATAGAAGAGAAGCTAGAAGACTGGGACCATTTAAAAATTAAATTCTTATGCACATCAAAAGACTTCTTCAAAAGGGTAAAAAGAGAACCTACAGACTGGCAGAAAATATTTGCTTATGACATATCTGATAAAGGACTTATCTCCAAAATCTATAAAAAACTTCAACACCTCAACACCAAAAGGACAAATATACCAATTCAGAAATGGGCGAAAGACTTGAACAGACACTTTACCGAAGAAGATATACAAGCAGCCAACAAACACATGAGAAATTGCTCGTGATCTTTAATCGTTAGAGACATTCAAATCAAAACAACAATGAGATATCATCTCACTCCAGCAATAATAGCAAAGTTTAACAGGTCAGAAAATAACAAATGTTGGCAAGGTTGCAGAGAGATTAGAATTGTTGTGCATTGCTGGTGGGATTGTAAAATGGTACAACCATTGTGGCAAACAGTATGGAATTTCCTTAAAAACTGAAAATAGAAGTACCATTTGACCCAGAAATTCTATTACTAGGAATATATCCTAAACAGGTGAGAGATAGCACATGAACAGACATATGTACACTTTTGATCACTGCAGCACAATTTGCTATAGCAAAGACACGGAAACAACTTAAATGCCCATCAACAGTTGAGTGAATAACTAAATTATGGTATATTCACACAATGGAATAGTATGCTGCATTAAAGAACAATGAGGGATACGCAAATCATCTCACAATGTGGATGAACTTGGAGGACATTATGCTGAGTAAAATAAGTCAATTGCAGAAAGACGTTACTGTAAAAAGACAAAAATAATGGTTTGCTAGGGAAAGGGAACTCAATAGGTTACTGGGATAGGGAGGGAAGGGAAAGAATTAATTTCAGGCTAGTTGGGGCCTATACGCTGACATGGGTAGGAGGAAGGATATATGGGAAGGATCTGTGACCACCAGGATAACATTAGGAAATGGGAGGACACTGAATTGCGCATATAAGAGATAGACAACATATGCTAATACCAACCAATGTGTCCACAATACTGCACTGCCATTAACACCAAACACCAGGCTACAGATAAACACATAAACAGCTGAGATGATCAGATGGGGGTCAGTGAACAGAAGTATACTCTAGACAAAGGATAGATTCAGCTGAGGCTCATCTTGCACAGACACCAGTGTTACAAAATACCTGTAATCCTTACAGAAACAATAGAAGACAGACACAGAGTAATCCCTCACAGACAACCAGACACTATGAGAGAGAGATCCAATAGATCTATTGTCTCAGGACCATAGTACTGGGGGAAACCAGACTCACTTGGTACAACAAAATACATAAAAGCCTTGCTCCACATCCTATATTGGTGAGTAGCAACTGGGGTCTTAAAAGCTTTCAAGCGGCCATCTAAGATGCAGCTAATGGTCTCCTAGTGTCAGAAGCAAAGAAGAGCGGGGAAAAAAAAAAAGGGCATGTACAAGCAATCAGTCATAGGATACTATGGTCCTCAAGACCAGAAGAATTAGAGGGTGCCTGACTACCAATGCCAACCACTCAGGAAAGGATCAAATCCGGAGATCCTGGATAGAACGGAAGGGAAATGTGGAACAAAATCCAAAAATTCAGTAATGACCCCAATTACTGGTCAGATGAAATCTGATGAGACCTCAACACTATGACCCTGGAATACATTCTGCCCCTGGAATAAAATGTACTCCCAGAGGTTGGCTCTCAGCCCAATAGTTAACAAGATGTACATGCAGACCACTCAACCCAGGATGACACACCAACATACTCTATGGTAATACAACCCTTAGAGCAATAGACCAGGGACACCAGAGGACCAACATTCAAATTGAGGAAATACAGGACAAAGAGGAGTGCATAAATATGAAGGGCACAGGGGAGAGGGTTATAGGGTAGGGAGGGGAGGAGACTGGGTTAGAGTTGGACATGGTAAATGAGGAATGAAATTAAATGTACACATTACGTTGAATGTCAAACAAGCTCTAAAAATTAAAAAAAGAATTTGCATATGTTAAAAAAAAGAAAAAAAGAGCAGTGAAAGAAACCTACAGTATCCAGAGGTAAGGAAATAATAAAGATCAGAAGAGAAGTAAACAAAACAGAAAACCAAACCCCCCCCCCAAAAAAAGGGAGAAAATTAACAAAACAAGAAGTTGGTTCTTCAAAAAAGATAAACAAAATTTATAAACCACTGGCATGTTTAACAAAGGAAAAAAAAGAGAAGATGCAAATAACATGAATAATAAATGAAAAGGGTGACATCACAACAGAACCAATTGAAATAAAAAAGATTAATAGAATATTATGAAGAAATGTACTCCAACATATTCGAGAACCTAGAAGAGATGCACAAGTTTGTAGAAGCACAAGACCTACCTAAACTAACCCAGTCTAAGATAGAATACTTGAACACACCCATTACAAAAGAGGAAATTAAGCAGGTCATAAAAAATCTCCCCACAAGAAAAAGTCCTGCCTAGATGGCTTCACTGGAGATTTTCATCAAATGTTCAAGGAAGAGCTGACACATATATGACTCAAACTATTCCAGAACATAGAAAAAGATGGAATACTCCCAAATTCATTTTATGAAGCAAGCATAACACTGATACCAAAACCAGGAAAAGATACCACTATAAAGGACAACTACAGACCCATATCCCTCATGAATAGAAATGCAAAAATCTTCAACAAAATCCTCACCAACAGAATCCAACAACACATCAAAAATAAATAAATAAATAAATAAATAATACATCGTTATCAAGTGGGATTCATAACAGGTATGAAAAGATTGTTCAACATCAGAAAAACCATCAATGTAATCCACCACATGAACAAAACAAAAGAAATAACCATATAATTATATCAATAGATGGAGAAAAAGCATTCTATATAATCTAACACCCATTACTGTTCAAAACTCTGAGGATAATAGGGGTAGAAGGGAAAATTCTCAGCATGATAAAGGGCATATACAAAAAGAAACAGTCTACATTATTGTTAATGGAGAAAGACTCAAAACATTCCCCTTGCAAAGGGAACAAGACAAGGATGCCCTCTATCACAACTTCTATTTAACATTGGATTAGAAGTCCTATTCAGGACAATAAGACAAGAAAAATAAATAAATAAAAGGCACTCAAATTGGCAACAAAAAAAAAAAGGTAAAGCTATCTCTAATTGCAGACCACATCATCTTATATGTAGAAAACCCAAGAGACTCGGGGGTGGGGGGAGGGATACTGGAACTAACAGAAAAGTTCCAGAAGGCTGGAGGTTCAAACCTACCAGCCACTCCTCAGAAGGAAGATGGGGCAATCTACTTCCATAGTGATACTGCCTCGGAAACCCAAGGAGGGGTCGCTATGAGTCGGGTCTGACTTGACAGCACATAACAACAACAACAATAGAAAAGTTCAGCAAAGTGCCAGGATACAAGGTTAATATACAACAATCAGTTGGATTCCTTTACATCAACAAAGAGGCCCCTGAAAAGGAAATAAGGAAAACACAATAATTTATAATAGTTACCAAAAAGATAAAATACTTAGGAATAAATCTTATCAGGGACACAAAAGAACTATACAGAGAAAGCTACAAAAGACTACTATAAGAAACTACAAGGGATCTACACAAATGGAAGAACATACTATGCTTGTGGAAAGGAAGACTGAATATTGGGAAAATGCCAATACTACCCAAAGAAATCTACACATTCAATGCAGGCCATATCTAGATTCCATCAACATCTTTTTTAAAGACATGAAAAAAAAAATCACTAATTTCATATGGAAAGGAAAGAGACCTCCGATAAACAAAGCACTGCTGAAGAAGAAAAACAAAGTAGGAGATCTCACACTCTCGGATCTCAAAACCTAATATACAGCCACAGTAGTAAAAACAGCATGGTATTGGTACAATGATAGACAGAGAGACTGATGGAACAGAATCAAAATCCCAGAAATAGACTCATCCATCTACGGACAGCTGATCTTTGACAAAGGGCCAAAACCCATTAAATGGGGAGAGATAGCCTCTTTAACAAATGGTGCTGGCAAAACTGGATATCCACTTGCAGAAAAATGAAACAAGACTCATACCCCACCCCATACACAAAAACGAACTCATGTTTTATCAAAGACTTAAATGTAAAACATAAAACTATAAAATTCATCAAAGATAAAATAGGTGCAAATCTAGGGGCACTAATATATTGCATAAATCGACCATCAAGCATAACCCAAAATGCACAGGCAGCAAAAGAGAAGTCAAATGACTGAGATCTTTTAAAAATTAAATTCTTATGTGCATCAATAAACTTCTCCAAAAGGGTAAAGAGAGAACCCACAGATTGAGAGAAAATATTTGTCTATGGTACATCTGAAAAGGAGCTTATCTCCAAAATTTATAGAAAACTTAAACACCCCACCACTAAAAAAAGACAAACAACCCAATTCAAAAATGGGCAAGGGACATGAACAAACACTTCACTAAAGAAGATGTACTGGCATCCAACAAAAATATGAGCAAATGCTCATGATCATAAGCTATGAGAGAAATGCAAATCAAAACAACAATGAGATACCATCTTGCTCCAGCACTAGTAGCAAAGTTCAACAAGACAGAAAATCACAAATGCTGGCAAGGTTGAGGAGATATTGGAACTCTCATACAGTGCTGATGGGATTACAAAATGGTACAACCATTGTGAAAAATGGTATGACGTTTCCTTAAAAAAAATTGAAAATGGAAAAACCATTTGATCCAGCAATTCCAAGACTAGGAATATATCCTAAAGAAGTGAGACAGGACACAAACAGACATAAACACAAACATATTCATCACAGCACAATTCAATATAGCAAAGAGATGGAAACGAACTAAATTCCTTTCAATAGATGAATGGATAACCAAACTATGGTACATTCACACAATGGAATACTATGCAACATTAAAGAATAACGAGGACTACATGAATCATCTCACAATGTGGATGGATTTGGCAAACATTATGCTGTGTGAAGTAAGTCAATCACCAAAGGATAAATACTATATGAGGGCATAATTGTAAAAAGTCAAGGAAAGGTTTACTCGGGGAAGGAAATTATTTTTGTTGGTTACTGGGGACAGGAGGGAAATTAGTTGGGGTCACATGTTGATTTGGGTGAGGGGAGGGATGATACAGAAAGAAAAGTATATGTATACATAGACATATATTGAATAGATAGATCTAAAGGCATGCACATTCAGCATTTCCCTATGCCAGATAATACACATTTATAAGTTAATATTATTTTAAGTCTTGTGTTGTCGTTGTTGTTATGTGCCGTCGAGTCGGACCCAACTCATAGCGACTCCTCCTTGGGTTTCCAAGGCAGTATCTCTACAGAAGTAGATTGCCCCATCTTCCTTCCGAGGAGTGGCTGGTGGGTTTGAACCACCAGCCTTCTGGTCAGAGTCTTGGGGCTTTCTTACTTAATGTAGTCTTTTGGGGGTTGGTTGTAGGGAATAGAGTACAAAATGGAGCTTAACAATATTTCACAAGTTGAAAATAGAAAATTATAACTGTTATTCTTCTATTTATAAATCTAATACAATATCAACTTTGAGATGATATTTATAGTTGCCCTGGCAAAGGGAACCTGGTACACAGGAGATATTTTGAAATGTGAATCCCTTTCCATCAATTTATACTAAGAAAAAAAAAAAAATTCTGACTTGAAGTTATGCATAAGAAGTAGGATTAGAATTGAAATATTA
>NW_006921751.1:474635-482266 GCF_000298275.1 Orycteropus afer afer
AACTATGGGGAGGAAGTGAGAGGGGAGCTGTTGCATTGTGGTAAACTGTGGTCAATGTCATGAGACAAAGTATATGTGAACTGCTATATGGAAAGTGAATTTGCTCTGTAAATCTTCACCCAAATCACAACAATAATAAAAAAAGGTATTTGCCATGAATAATAATAAAAATAAAGAATCACAAATCATGCAATACAATGAGAATAACATCTTCACTTGTCACAAATGGTTGTTGGTGAGATATTAGTAGGCTGTCATTTAGCAAATCAGTTTCAAACAAACTCTAGACTTCCAAAATACGGATAATAATCTCTTACATGTTTAATTTTTTTTTTTTTTTTCCAAATTTGAGCTTCATTTTAAACAAAACATTGTGTTAGGTCCTGTGGATACAAAGATAAACAGGATGTGATCTCTGTCCTCATGAATTTTAAAAAGTATTTGGAAGAGAGAAACATAATTAGCTTTCCATAAGGCAAGTCAAATGGAATATGCAGGAGCAACATAAGTAACACATTGCAAGGGTAAAGAGAATGAAGCAAATTTCTCATTGGAGGAATCAGAGAAGCTTGTATCTCCAAAACAGAGGTATCTGACAAGAGCTTTAATAAAATAGTAGGGAAGGAACAAAAGTATGCTTGAGGACCATTGAAAATCATGAGCAGAAGCACAGAACTGGCGTATACACCAGTGCAAGAGCACAGGGTGTGTGGAGGAATGGGCTGAGTGTGAAGAAACTGGATTGGAAGCGAAGACTTTGAAGGTTATCTCAGGAAGTAATTTTGCCTTTTGTAGGCAATGCAGAGCCTTTGTCTATTTTTGAGGAGGGGATGACATGATACATTCTGTGTTTTGGAAAGGAACTCTGCTTTAAATGATGGAAAAAAAGGAGAGACAGATAATTTTAGAGACGATTGATATGGGAGTATCAATTCTTTTAAAAAATGGCCTCAAATGTGGAAAAATGTTTTATTCACTAGAGGAAATGATTTTGCATACTGAGTGGTCCTTCTGGAATAAATGATATTTGCTTAGCAAGACCTACTTGAGTGATCTTTTATGCTGAAGAATGTACCAGTAAACTCTGACTGATATACTAGGATGGCCCTATGTTTAAATGACATATCTATAACTTGTCCTTGAATTTGTCAAAGGTCAATCTCCGTAAGAGAAGACATATTTAAAACCATTCATAATTATTTTTTTAGAGCATACATATGAGAAGGTGAAAAATATGTATCTTTAGGAGAGAATGATAACCTCCTGGAGAATATAAGAAAGTGAAATTAAGAGTAATTATTAGTGAGTAACAGACTGTGTTCTCCTTTTCCTACAGTATTTTGCACCACCTTTTATACACGTAGCTGTCTAAGCCACTTCCCTGACAGCAGAGTGTATTAAATGCATTCATGATTTGTAATTTAAAACTAGAGTTGTGCGAAATTGCAGTTTAAGCTTGTATGGATCCATACTCATTGAGTTTGAATTAAGATTTACAAATATGTATTAGGTTTGATAGGACAGTCACTGAATGAAAAATACAATTTATGGTACTGAAATGCAGCAAACATATGAAAATTTAAAATGTGAATGAAATTGTTTTCAACAATATGCTGATTATATCTTAAGCAATGCATACAACACATTTCAGTAATCAATCAGTGGTGTATATTCTGAATGCCAGGATTCTAAGTTTCTTAATTTAAAAAAATAAATTGGAAGAACTTATTCTAGAAGTAATTATTTGAGAAAAAACATAGTGTTCTACAAAAGTCATTCATAGTCAAGAGGCTAATAAAACAAATCAACCTTTTAAATTATTGGTTTTTAAGTGGATATGACTGAAAATGTAAGATTAAAGCAATACTATTTTCCATAGCTGTACATCTTTTCAAGGAAACGATAGTTATGGAATTTTACTCTAACATTCATGTACAGAATAAGGGCAAAGAGCAAGGCAAAAAAGGTTGCAAATAGAAATATGTTTCATGTGCAATAATATCAGAATCTTATCATCTTACTATCAGGTGACTAATTATAAAGTGATCCGAACCCATACTCAATGCACAAATTAACTAGGCAACATTCTTTTGCAAACTTGGATGCACGTTACAATAGATATGCACAGGCATCACTCCCTAATTATTTAATTTAATAGATCTATTTTTAAAATATCCCAGATCACTTTAATGTGCCATCAAGATTAAGAACTACTGCTCTCCCATCAACTATCAAACAAGAAGAAGCATGCAATTTCCCAATTTTTTGATAATTCTGATTCTTTTAAGTGTGTTTATGTTAAAATGCACTCCGAGTTTTTACAGTTTTTATCCACTGAAATTACATCAACATTTTGCACTTCTTAGAAAATGTTTCCCTGTTTTTACTTGTTTTATTTCCTAATAAAGTAAAAGTAATATAGAAGAGGAGCAAATTAAATTAGTTTTTATGATCGTCATGTATGTATTCCCTCAGCTTCCTCCCTACAGAGCTAACATTTATTATAAGTTTGCTATGAAGCTGGCACCATCTTAGGTGCTTTACATATATTTTAATCCTTTCATCAGTTCTGGAAGTAGATACTATTATTATTTTCTTCATTTTAAATGTAAGAAAATTAAGGTAGGGAAGATTTTAAAATGGACATCAACTTATATGGCTAGTGAGTGGGAAAGTGAGGGGTTGAACCAACACAAAGTGACCCAATTATTTGTATTCTCAACCACACAATCTACCTGTCAGAGTGCTCTATGCAGATTTTTTGAATTAGCCAAATTGTACTTATCAAATATTTTATTATTTATAGAACACTGTTATTGTTTCTCAAACTTTTGTACATCCCTAGAAATTTCAATTTTTTTATATATCCCTTTGTTATCTACTAGGGTTATTTATCATAAGAAAATCTAGACAAACTTATCTTAACTACAAGGAATAGTGCAGGACACTGTACTAGCCTTAAAGGAGAAATGGAAAGAAGCAGATAGTTAAACTGGTAACAGAGAAGCTGTTTGGAGAGGGCATATTTATAGAAACATTGACCTCAGTTCAGTTAAGGGACAAAAGCCAACTCATAAGGACTCCATAGGGAAGAAGCTAAGGGAATATATATTTGGGCTTCATTCTCCTCCTTCTAACCCTTTTCTGGACTTATTTATTAGCTGAACCTACTAGAAACTGGATAGTAAGAGAGATTGTCTGTGTCACTCTCAAAATCAGCCTCCCTGAGGTCACAAATCAGGATGGATAGGTAACTTTTAGTATGAACTAGCTCTCTATATATGGAATGATAGTTTTCCAGGACATAGCATATGGAGAGGTCATTAGGAGAAAACCCTCAAAGCAGTAAATAGTTCAACATATCTAGACCAAGGAAGAAAGAATAGCAATTTAGCAATTTCTAAGGTTGTAGAGATACAAAAGGACCAGATGATAAAAGACTTTTAAAGCATATTGAGGACTTCAAGTTAAAAATGTATAGTGTGTGTGGCGGGGGCGGGGGGGCGGGTAGGAGGTTAGGTACCTAGTGCTCCTGTAACAGAAATACAACAAGTGGGTGGCTTTAATAAACATAGCTTTATTTTCTCATAGTTTAGGAGGCTAGAAGTTCAAATCCAGGGTGTTGGCTCTAGGAGAAAGCTTTCTCTCTCTGTTGGCTGTAGAGGAAGGTCCTTATTCCTTTGAGTTTCTGCTCCTGAGTTCATGTGCCTTAGAGTCTCTCCTTTCCCTGTTTCTGCTTCTTTAATCTATTTTATGTCTTCAAAAAGATTTATTTAAGATATACCCTAAACTAATCCTTTCTTATTGACATAGCAAAGCCAACCTATTCCCAAATGGGATTACAACCCAAATGGGCTTCAAAAAACAAACAAACCTACTGCCATCCAGTTGATTCTGACTCACAGTGGCCTATAGGACAGAGTAGAACTGCCCCGCATAGGGGTTTCCGAGGCTGTGAATCTTTACAAAATAGAAGCCTCATCATTTCTGAAACTACAACTATATTCCTGTTCTCTCTTGTGAGATTTTAATATACATATCCACTTCTCTAGTGGAGCAATGGAGGAGTTTGAACCTCTGTCCTTTTGGTTAGCATCCAAAGGCTTTAACCACTATATCACCTTAGTTCCTACCACAGGCATCAAGGCTAAGATTTACAGCATGTAGTTTTGGGGGATACAATTCATCTATAGCAGTGAGTCATGGTAATATTTATAACCTAGAAACAACATTCTGGCTATAGGCTGGAAACTGGATAAAATAGAAAATAAGAATGTAGGCGGAGGGACTGATTAAAAAGGTGATAGTGGGATCACAAATAGCAACAAGATAGAAAGAACCAGACATACCAAAGGGAGAATGAAAAAGGTAGAATTGAAAGGATTTTGTGATTATTTAGAAGTTTGAGGTTAGAGAAAAGGAGAAGTCAAGGAAGATGTGCAGATTTCTGACACGTACTTCTGGGGAGATGATAGAAAACATAGAAAGAATAGAGAAGGAAAATGATGAATGACTTTTGCATATACTTTACATACATTAAGTTCAAATTGCCAGTGAGAGATTTTAGTGGAAATATCCAGTTGTTGTTGTTGTTATGTGCTGTCGAGTCGGACCCAACTCATAGTGACCCCTACTTGGGTTGCCAAGGCAGTATCACTATGGGAGTAGATTGCCCAACCTTCTTTCTGAGGATTGGCTGGTGGGTTTGAACCGCCAGCCTTCTGGTTAGCAGTCAAATGCATTAGGCACTACACTACCAGAAATATCCAGGAGAGAAGTGGATATGTAGATTAAAAGCCCAGAAGAAAGAACAGGAATATAGATGTAATTTCAGAAATTATTGTCATATTAATAATTATTAAAGAAGAAGAGTAGATGAGGAAGTAGAAGAAGAGTTACATTTAGGAATAACTGAATGAATGCTTGTCTTTTTTCAACATACCAAATAATATAACATTTAACAATAAGAAGAAAAGGTAAAAACCAACTCATTTCCATTGAGTTGGATCCGACTCACAGTGACCCCTCCTTGGATTTCTGAGGCGGTATCACTACAGAAGTAGATTGCCCAACCTTCCTTAAGAGGAGTGGCTGGTGGGTTTGAACTGCCAGCTTTCTAGTTAGCAGTCAAATGCTTTAGGCACTATGCTACCAGAGCTCCCAAGAAAAGATAAGTTAATGCCAAAAATAAAAGCTGGTTTGTAAAGTCTATCCTTTCAGTTCTAACTTTTATGGATAATCCTTAGTTTCATTTCCTGGTTGAATGGTGTATAGAGTTAGTTCATCATACAAGTTATAAGACAAATATTTTTGCAAGATCACTGAGAAAGAATATCCCAGGTACACAACAGGTATAGTAGATATTGACTTCTAGAATTTGAGAGATTATTAAAATTCATTTCAAGATCTCAGAGGCTGCATATTTTATATAGGAAAAGAAAGGGTCAGGACAGCATGTGAATAAATGCATCATTCAGAAGTAAATTAGAAAATAACTCATTATTTAAGGTAAATGATCATTCATGTATATATGGGCTAATCAAACATATCCCCATAGAACAATGTCTGTGGTATAAGGCTGATATGGAGCACAGGGGAGGGGAAAAATTAAATAGAAGAAATACACTACAGGTTAGATTCTAATTAATATCACTCTGATGATATAAGCCTCAAAAGATCAATTTCCTATGCTCTGAAAAAACTTCATAAAATACAAACATATTTAGATTTCAAGGCTGAAATATGGGAAGCTGCTAAAAACATGGATGCTGAAATTGTTAACATTTCATAGAAAGTGAAAAAAAGCTCACTGCCTTAATGGAATCTGAACCAAACCCATAGAGAAGCAGATGTTTCCCTTTAGCAAACTTTGAAAGCAGCAGGAACTCAAATGCAGTCAGGAAACTGGCAGAGCCGCTGGAGCCATTTCTAAGTGGCTCTGAGATTTGAGAGAATGTCCTTGAAGACCTGTGCTCTGGCTAAAATGGAAGTGGGGGTTTTGGCAGACTACACTTTCGGCTGCCTGCCAGCAACTTTGAAAAGTATGACAGCTAATGTGGCTGCCCAGATAGCTCTTTGGCTGCGCCTCTACTTGGAAGACAAGATTTTGAAAAAAACTCCACACAGGAATTCTATTTGGCAAGGGCTTGCTTTTTGGCAAAGATATGGAAAGTCTTCTTGAATAAGCATTGAAGAATAAATTATGTCTGCCTCAGGATAAAACTTCTGGGGGACAGGAAAAGAATTAGGCAGCACATTATCCAGAGGCAGAAAGTTCTCAGACTGGCAAGAGACACTAGAAATTTGCAGAGCAGTAAAAATGACCCAATTATAGAGGAGAAAAAAATAAAGGAAGGTTATTCAAAGGATCTAGAAAAAAGGAAGCTGGCCTGGTTTCTCAGTCATTGTTCTGAATGAGTGAAGCAAATAATAAAGATCATATGTGAATCAGCAATGGGGAAATGGACACTTAGTTCAAGACAACATTGATCTAAAATATAAAAAATGTTTTGAGTTAGGTAAAATATATTTTGTGATATAGACACCTACCACCATCAGGATGATGAGTTTATAAAATAGTGACCTAAATGTGGAGGTATAAATTTCTCTGGTGCCTCTTGTCTGAAGTCTTTTGTAGGACCGGCTACATTTGGTTTATTAATATCAAATCCGACATTTACCATATAATGTGGAGCTTGTGGTGCTGGTAGGCCAGCATGGTCACCATGTCTGCACACTTCCCTAGCATGTAAAATGTCATCAGGTCCTGGACTTCATCAGTTCCTACCCTGATGTATAAGCAGCAGCATAGTGTTTTGCCACTGATTGATAATAAAAGGTCATATTGACTTTTCTCTCTCTCTCTCTCTCTTTCTCTCTCTCTCTCTCTCTCTCTCATCTTTTAAAATATGCACTCATGACCATCTGGGATTGTGAGATAAAAGATGTTTTTTCTAAGACTATCAGGTAAAATAGAGGATCCTCAGTGTTCTGGTTACCTAGTGCCCCTCTGACAGGAATATACCACAAGTGGGATGGCCTTAACAAGCAGGAGTTTATTCTTACAATCTGGAGGCTTTAAGTCCAAGTTCAAAATGCCAGGCTCTAGGGGCTGGGTGAAAACCCTTCAATCTTTTGGGCTTTTTTAGCTCTGCCTCTTGCTCCTGGCCCACTAAAGCTAAAGGCATCTCTTCACTCAGGCAGTTAGTGGCTGCTGAGGCTAACACACCCAAGGTCAACAAATAAAATGGCACAGTCTCGATGTTACCAAACCATATGGCAGGCCATTGATTCAAGTGCATTGAAAGTCCCAGGATTGGCAGAGCATGGCAGGCTGCTGAACAACTACTCAGCTACATGCAGGGTTCAAGCATGCCATAAGCTAGAGACCATTCCCAAAGCTGTCTCTTATATATGGGAAACAGACCACATACCCAAAGGTAGCTACTCAGCTGTTCACAGTAGATTCCACCACGAAGTTGATTACCAGTCTCATCATGGGGAATACTACATCCAACTGCCCAGCCACTCAACCAGGCCTAGACAAATTGACACACAAACTTAACCACCACACTCAGTTTCATTTGCATTACAGATAAAGTTACTAATTTTTTAGTATAAGTATTTAAATT
>NW_006921751.1:483016-496809 GCF_000298275.1 Orycteropus afer afer
GTTGTTGTTATGTGCCGTCGAGTCAAACCCGACTCATAGCGACCCCTCCTTGGGTTTCCGAGGCAGTATCACTACAGAAGTAGGATTGCCCAACCTTCTTTCCGAGGAGTGGCTGGTGGGTTTGAACCGCCAGCCGTCTGGTTAGTAGGCAAGTGTCTTAGCCACTATGCTACCAGAGCTCCTTTTTTTGTGCATAGTAGATGGGAAAAAAAATATATATATATATTCTCTTATTGTGCTTTAAAATAATTTAGAACTATTAATATGGGAAACCTGAGGCCGAAATCTGGAACTTGCTCTAAGAGCTGCACTGAAATATAAATGCTTTAGCAGCTTTAACTGGTGACAAGGAAGAGAAATAGTTGATAGTAATTCAATGAAAGAATCAAGGAACACAATGTAATTATAATTTAAAAATTATATAGACAGCCACTGTTCTGCCTTTTTAGAAAATGCTTAATCAAGAGGCAATTCTACCCAGTAACTTGAGGATATTTGACTTCTATGGATAATTGCCTAATGTAAACTCAGAGGACACATATACACAGTCAGCAGTTTTGAGAATCAGTATCACAGCGTATTAAAGTCTCACTTGTGATACCCATCCTCTTTGAGTTTAGTGTAGTGAGTGTAGAACATTCCTTGGCTCAGAAAACGAAATCTATGAAGTTATCAATTAGAAACATTTTATCTTAGTAATATCAGAAAGTAGTTTCTGAAAGGATTATTATGAATTGTTGGAAAATATGCATTTTGTTTGGGCTTAAACATATTTCTCAAATAAATGCTTTGATGTTGCACATTGTTTGTGTTATATATGAACACCTCAAAGCTAGCATCTGTGGATATTTTATCAATAGATTATCAGTACATTACAGACTGTGTAATAAGCACACAATACAAAAATAGTAAATTAAGAAAAATATAAAAATGATGGATAAAATCAGTAATTAAGCAAAAAAGGAAAGCCAGGTTTCAGCAACTAGAGTAAAACATCTGTGGTGGTTATGTTTATGTGTCAACTCGGCTAGGCCTGCTTGCATGGCTGGGCACCTGGTGGTAGTTATTTCCCATGATGAGACTGGCAATCAACTCCATGGTGGGATCAACCACAAGCAGCTGAGTAGCTGCTTTGGGTATGTGGTCTGCTTCCCGTATATAAGAAGCAGCTTTAGGAATGGTCTCTAGCTTATGGAATGCTTGAACCCTGTATGTAGTGGTGTCATTGTTCAGCAGCCTGCCATGCTCTGCTGACCTTGGGACTTATACTGGACTTAAATTAATGGCCTGCTGGGTGGTTTGGTAACATTGAGACTCTGCCTTTTTACTTGTCGACCTTGGGTTTGTCAGCCTCAGCAGCTAGCAGCTGTCTGAGTGAAGAAACATCTCTAGCTCCAGTGGGCTGGGAGCAGGAAGTGGAGCTGGACCCCAAGGCTGAGGAGCTTTCACCCAGCCCCTAGAGCCTGGCACTTTGAACTTGAACTTAAAGCCTCCAAACTGTAAGAGAATAAACTCCTGTTTGTTAAGGCCATCCCATTTGTGGTATCTTCTTGTCAGAGCGGTACTAGGTAACCAGAACAACACCATTCCTAAAAACTTTGGGCTCTAGGTTAGATTAAGGCACTTTTTCTTCTACTTGCTTTGAAAACTGATAGACACAATTTTTTCCAAAAAGTCTAGCATTGGTGATCCATTTGTCTTGCCATTTCCTTGACAGATATGATGATATGATGTTGCTATTGGCTGTCAAGTCAATTCAAACTCTTGGTGACTCCACGTGTGTAGAGTGAAATTTCTCCATAGGCTTTTCAAGGCTGTGGCCTTTCGAAAGCAGATTGATATTAGCCCTGTCTTCTGAGGTTCCTCTTGGTAAATTCACACTATTTACTTTCCCAGTAGTAGCTGAGTGCTTAATCATTTGTGGCACTCACTGTCTCTTATTGTAAATATAAGACTCTTCTCTGCTGAATAATTAAATTAGAGAAAAATTGGATTTTAAATTAGAGCCACTGGGAGTTTTGGTGGTATAGTGCCTAAGGCATTTGACTGCTAAACAGAAGACTGGCAGTTCAAACCCACAATCCATTCCTTGGAAGGAAGACAGGGCAATCTACTTCTGTAGAGATACTGCCTCAGAAACCCAAGGAGGGGTTGCTATGAGTCATATGGACTCCATGGCATTGAGTTTGGATTTTGCTGTCATTGTTGTTAATTTGAATTTGAATGCTGGTTTTAACAAGTATCTACTTTTCTCAAGTAAATTTGTAAGAGCTAAAAAAAAAAAAAAATACATTTTTAGAAGTGAAAAGCTTATATTATTTTTTAAATAGGTGTGGTTGTTATTGTTGTTAGGTGCCATGAGTCGTTTCCGACTCATAGCAACCCCATGCACAGCAGAACGAAACACTGCCCGATCCCGCGCCAGCTCCACAATCCCTACTATACTTGAGCCCATCATTGCAGCAACTGTGTCAATCCATCTCATTGAAGGCCTCCCCCTCTTTCATCAACCCTCTACCCTATCAAGCATGACATCCTTCTCCAGGGAATGGTCCCTTCTGACAACATTACCAAAATAGGTGAGACAAAGTCTGGCCATTCCCGCTTCCAAGGAGCTTTTCCAGTGCACTTCCTCCAGGACAGATCTGTTAGTTCCTTTAGCAGTCCATGGTACTTTCAGCATTCTTCACCAGCACCACAACTCAAAAGCATGAACTCTTTTTCGGTCTTCCTTATTCATTGTCCAGCTCTCACATGCATACAAGGCAATAGGTGTGGTAGTTCAGGTTATGTGTCAGCTTGGCCGGATCTGGTTTTGAGTGGCTGGGCAGCTGGATGCCGTTATTCTTCATGGTAATATTGGTAATCAATTCCATGGTGAAATGTACTGGAGCAGCTGAGTAGCTGCCTTAGGGATGTGGTCTGCTTCCAGGATATAAGGAGAAGGTTTGGGATTGGTCTGCAGCTTTTGGCATGCTTGAATCCTGCATATAGCTGAGTCATTGTTCAACAGCTTGCCATGCTGTCTGTGGATTTTGAGATTGTAAATGGACTTGAATTAGTGTCCTGGCCTGTGGTTTCATAATTTTAGGACTATGCCATTTTACTTGTAGACCTTGGCTTTGTCAGCCTCAGCAGTCAGCACCTCCCTGAGTGAAGAGATGCCTCTAGCTCCAGCAGCTGGGAGCTAGAGGCAGAGGTGAAGCCCAACGTCAAAGAACTTCACCCAGCCCCTAGACCCTGGCACTTTGAACTCAGATTTCTAGCCTTCTAAAGAGTAAGAAAATAAGTCCCTGTTTGTCAAAGCCATCCACTTGTGGTATATTACTGTTAGAGAGGCATGAAGTAGCCAAAACAATAGGTGAAATATTTGTCCTGACTTTCTAAAGTTGTACATAAATGACCATGTTATTTTCCAGTCTCTATAATACGCATAATAATGTTTACTTCGTAGGATGAAAGCACTTAAAAAAAATTCAAAACCAACTCACTGCCATGGAGTCGATTCTTACCCCCCTTGGATTTCCAAAGCAGTAAAACTTCATGGAAGTAGATTGTCCAGTCTTCCTTCCTCAGAGTGGCTGGTGAGTTTGAACTGCCAACCTTCTGGTTAGTTGTCAAATGTCTTAGGCACTATGCCACCAGTGCTCTTTGCTATATATAGTATGCACAATGTTATTTCTGGCTTTTATTATCATGTTAAATCAAATCTCTAGGCTGAAAAAGCAAAAACTTTTCAGAAAAGGTAGATGAATTAAAATTGCTAAGGCATTGCAAAATAATTACTTCCTTGATAGGATATTTTTGTTTGTTTGTTTCAAACCAAATGTTTCTTGGAACCAGGGCTTCAAACTGGTTCATTCTTGTTTGACTACCTGCTCAGAATTTGCGTTTCCACCCCAGATATACCGAATCAGAATCTATATTTTAACAAGATCCCTAGGTGATTCATATGTATGCATAAGAATCATCTAGAGATCTATAAGATCTATAAGAATCTGAAGATTCGCTTCAGTATATCTTGGATGGAAATACAAATTCCCAGAGGAGAGTCAAACCCAATGAACCAGTTCAAAGCCCTGCTTAGGACAGCCAGGACAATAAAAATGAAGAAAACACAGAGCAGGAAGCTTCTCTTTAAGCCATATCCAAAGGAAAATATTTTCAGAATTTGCCAGGTAACAATAGGTTTTATTGTGACATGATATATTTTGTCAGAAGGAAGATTGGTCAGTTTACTCTCATACTGATACTGTCTCAGAAATGCAAGGAGGGGTCTCTATGAGTTGGATACTACTCAACATCAGTGAGTTTGGTTTTGGTTTGGGATATATTTGGGGGTCCTTACCAATTTGGCTTTTACGAGCCTAAACTTTCTTACATTTTGCATTTAGTATGCACCCCAAGTAAGAAACAATAGGACAATAGCAAGATAGTGTCCAGTCCTTGCAATTCTCTCTCTTACAAATAAAAAGACTAGAAAGTATATATTCCTTTCTCTGGCCTCACTAGGACAGTACTTGTATCCCACCCAATAGGAGTCCCTGAGTGGAAAATGCTTAAGCACTGGACTACTAGCCAAAATCTTGGCAATTCCAATTTACTGAAAGGCATCTGGTAGATTGTCTTGAAAACCCTGTGGAGCAGTTCTCCTTTGTAACACATGATTACTCCGACTCAGAATCAACTGGAGAGCACTAATAACAACAATACAATACAGTAGCTATTGTATGAGATATATGAGGTTATTTAAGTTTACATATGCTAAGATTAAGAGCTCTGGTGGCGTAGTGCTTAAGGCACTTGACGGCTAAACAGAAGGTTGGAAGTTCAAACCCACCAGCCACTCCTAGGAAGGAAGATTGGGCAATCTTATTCCATGGAGATACTGCCTCAGATACCCAAGCAGGAGTCACTAAGAGTCAGATCCGACTTGAGGGCAGTGAGGTTTTTTTTTTATTATTTTTATTTTTATTTATTTATTTATTTTATACATAGTGCCTAAGGCAGTTGACTGCTAACCAGAAGGCTGGCAGTTCAAACCCACCAGCCACTCCTCGGAAGGAAGGTTGGGCAATCTACTTCTGTAGTGAAACTGCCTCGAAAATCCAAAGGGGGTCACTAGGAGTTAGGTTCAACTCGACATCACATGACAACAACAAAAATGTTAAACAAGATGAAAATATCTGTTTCTTAGTTGCCATGTTTCAAGTGTTCAAATGCCAAATGTTCCACTGGAAAGTGCTTAGATCAGATTTCTTCATATATTTCTCCCTCTAACAAGTAAAAGAGGGCTTCATTGATGTGTCCCAATTATCATCTGCTCTGTCTCTCCCTTGCCCCAATAAACGAGGTACCTAGGACAAATTCACACATGCCAAAACTAAATCCAAAACACTGCCTGAAGTCAAAGCTGAATCAGTGAGCAAACGATCATGGTAAGGTAAAAATGAGTGGGCCTATTATGAGGGAATTGGAAGTAAGATGCATTGTCAATATGTCACAAATTAGTATGAGTCCATTTATTTATATTGTTTTCCTGAAACTAAACTGCATATAATAATGGAATTAGAGTTAATATTGCTGGTGATAAAGAAGAGAATTGGATTCATTATGAAAAGAGAGGGAAGTAAAACAAGCGAGGAAATACAGTGAAAATTGAGAGACAAAAGAGAAACAGCAACTATTTTACAATTTTGACAACAGCAGGCTGTTTAGTTAATAATAACAAATAGAAGAAAAGCAGATTTTCAACAAAAGTGCTTTATGTGGATAAAATCTACTGAGCTAAGTGCACCTGAATTCCCCCCAGCACTGGATCTCGAAGAGCAAACATTTTAAATCTGACTCCTCGAGTGTATACAATACTCTCCTTCATGCAGAAGTCAAGCACAATTGTAATAATTTAGCTCTTGTCAATCTGCTTCAGCTCTTGCATCATTATGCCTAGAAATAGCAAGGTGGGATCCAGGCAAATTGGGTTGGGATCAGGGAGCTGGCTCTGTGAAAATGCAAACTGAAATACATACATTTGAAGGATATCAGCTTGAGGTATAGCTGTGCCAAAAAGTAGGTTTAGCAGGATTCCCTCCTCCCTTTCTTTAAATTTTGGAAACTGAGTGATAGGAAAATTTGAGTGATTGGATGGTGATATTTGTCAGGATGTGGTCATTATATTTATTGGTACCATATGACAATCAGAACTTTAGGAAATATAGAATGATTCAAAACTTGTAAGGTGGAAACAATACAATGTCTCAGAAAGTTAGATTTAGCTTTGACATTGGTGAACAAAACAAATTGTCATGGAATAGGGGAGATGTACAACATAAAATAAATATATAATATATTTTTATATTTGAATTAGTGATATTAAGTACATGTTGAAAAGTTAAAGTGGAATGAATTATAGCATGATAGTGGCTGCTATTTTAGACAAAACGGAGAAGGAAGTTTTTTTTTTTTTTTTTTTTTTTTTTAGCAGGAGCACATCTGGGCAAGGACTTGAATAGAACAAGAGAGAGCAAACCAAAGACCCCTTGGGAGAACCATATTCAGGAAGAGTAAAGATCAAGTGCAAGAGGATTGAAGCAACCAAGTGCAGTGAGAAACTAGAGGAATCCAAAGGATTCGGTTGTGAGATCAATTCAAGGAAGGGAAAGTGTGAGAAAAGAAAGTGAGGGGCACAGAGAAATAATAATGTTGTGTATATTTCTTGAGTATATACTTAGCATCTGATCTCCTCAGCATTGTCACTGGATTATTTCAATAACCATCTAACTGCTTTCTAACTTGCTGCTTTCATGTCCTTTGACATTCTCCCCTAAATCTTTATTTACCAGAGGGATTCTTTTAAAAAATAACTCACATCAAGACACAACACTGCTTAGGATCTGTATTCAGAATAAAAACTAAAGCCATTTTCATAGTCTATATAGATGTGGCTACCCTTCTTTCCTTATCTTCTATTAAAAAAAAAAAAAAAAAAACACCTCACTACTGTCAAGTTGATTTGACTCATAGCAACCCTCCATGGGTTTCTGAGGCAGTATCTCTACAGAAGTGGGTTGCCCAATCTACCTTCCCTGGAGTGGCTGGTGGCTTTGAACCACCAGCCTTCTGGTTAGCAGTCAAATGCCTTAGACACTACGCCACCAGAGCTCTATAGATCTCCTTTAAATTCATTAGAATCTGAAATCACTTGCTTCCTTGCAGTTCTTCAAAAAATGTCAAGCACTGTCCAAGCTCAAGGTCTTGGCACTTAGCTTTGGAATAATTCTCAGATATGCTAAAGAACCTGTCTTTACATTTTATTCAGATCTCTGCTCTCAGTTTACTTCATTAGTCTTCTCCTACAAAACTACACCCACATCACTCTCCAGCCATCTACCATTTTATGATTTTTTTTCACAATATTTACTAACATATGGTGCAATATTAATAAGAATGCTTGATTTGGTTGGTTATTTTCCATCTCCCTGTACCAGAATAGAAGCTCCTTGGGAGTAAGGATTTGGTTTGAGTCCATAAACTTAGTAGTTGGCCAGTTAGTAAATATATTTTGAATAAATTAATGAGAAAAAGAAAATAGCATCAATTCAGCTTGCTGATAGACTGGACATCAAGTGTGAGGAAAACAGAGTAGTCAAGGATGACTTCAAAGTTTTACCTTCAGAAACAGAGCGGCACCATTAATTGAGATGGGGACCAGTTAGTATGAGGGGATTTGGATGAAAAATCAGGTATACTGTTTGGAAACTGTAAAATTCCATTGTTTGATTTTAGACTACTGAGGGTAACTAAGGTAGAAGAGAGAATCATAAGTAAAATACTTTAAAAAGACTGGTTTGAAATAGATTGTATAGTATAATATCAAACTGTGTCTTAATTACCTATTGCTGCTATAATCCAGGTACTACAGTGACTTTAATAAGAGAAAATTATTGTCTCACAGTTCAGGAACCTGGAAGTTCCAATCAGGGTGTGACTTTAAGGAGAGGTGTTTCCTTGTCTATTTCAGCTGCCAGCACTTTTTGGTATTCCTGAGTTGGTAGATAAATCTGTCTCCAATGTCAGTCTTCCTCTCTTTTCCATGTGTGTGTGTCTCTGTTCCTACTTTGTTCCTTTATAATTCAGAACTGATTATATTTAGGACTCACCTTAAAGTGATATGACCTCATTAGTATAACAAATGAAAAATTCCGATTTCCAAACATTTATATGTATACGGAGTTAGGATTTCAACACATATTTTTGGGAGACATAATTAAATCCATAGTAGTATGTATTTGTTTCAACCAAGCATATCTTACCTTAGAATATTAAAGCAGAAAAAATTCCAGCTGTTCCTTTGAGCATTCTATGGACACATAGGGTAGCAAATAGCACCTCCCCTCACACCAACCCTCCTGCACAAACCACTTTAACCAAAGTAGTTCTGCTTTTAACAAAGCAGAGGAAATGTTTTAAAGATAGAAAATAAAGAAATACTGCATAGCTACAACAAATTTAAACCAGGGACTTCAACCTACTTATTTAAGAGATAGAAACTTGAGCCAGAAAAGTAACATAAGTTGCCCTTGATCACTAAGTTGGCTGGTGATGGAGCCAGGTTCAAGTCATGTCCTTTCTCTGCATTACACTCTAACATTATACATCTATATTGAAGCCAACTATTACATCATAAAAGGGGTTGGGGGTCTCTAAAGAGAAATTGACATAGTTGTGATCTGGAGCCAGCTCATACCAATCCATAAGAGCTAATTGTTAAAATCTTAATAATTGTACTGCCTGGCTGTTATAAACACACATAAGTAAAATTTAAACTGTATAAACTTACAATTAAATACATTATATTAAAAGCAAAATTAACAAGTACTTAAAACTTATCACTTTTTTTTATTGGCTCTTGATATGTATGTCTATCATATCCTTAAAATGTAAATACTATATAACTATGTGCTGCTGCACATCTCTTCCCAACTCCTCATTCAATGATGTCACCTGAAAAGATTGAAATATACCAAATGTCACAAATCAGCTCTCCTCTCCCTTACTTCTCTTGGCCAGAGAGTTAGTTGCTAAACATACAATAGTGCACTACTTCCAAAACATGAATGTTACACCTTTCTGTATTCCTTCTGGTATCTTCGAGAACTTGGCCTTTAAAATGGATATATTCATTACTCTCTTATTGCAATTGTATTGTTTAAATGAGATAATATGTATGGAAGCAAACAGAAGATTTTTGTATGGGACTAATACTAGCCCATATAAAATAGTATTGCAAATTAGGGGAAAGAAAACTCCAATATACTGAAGACATTTCTATTTTTCATAATAAAATATAAATCTTTTAAATAAAACACAAGTTCTACCTTCCAGGAAATTATCAAAATAATCACATTCACTCTCTGGAAAATATGATATAAACTCTTTGTGTGTTCCAGCAACAGACAAGGAAAAATTGTTTTCTTTTGTTGAATGTATAAATCCTCTGCTAAATGTTTTTTATTTGCTTCTTCTAATATAACTCAAAATCCATTTCTTTTCTTTTCTTTTTTTATTTTTTTTTCAACACAAGGGTGGATCACAGACAGAACAAATGTAACAAGTTTGTACTCTTTTACTTTTTTTTACACAATGGCCGTAAGGAAAACCACCAAGAAAATCGCCAACCTGGGGCCTAAACCTCCTAAGAAACAACGGGTAATGACTTTTTCTTCTCATGGGAAACAGATGGAATTAATAGAATGTGCCTATTGCAGAATGCACTAATATTTTTGCGATCCTTCCACAAGATTGGCTGTGTAAACTGCAGGGGATGAGGAGAATATATCACTCCTACAGGTCTCATGTTGAAAATCATTATTGTTTACAGATCATAAATTCCTGCTGTGTAGTTGTTTGTAAGAATATTTATGGAATAACTTGTCCATTTGTGTCTTGTATAAGGTAAAAGGAGTTTTTTTTTGAATGTTGTTATGTGGCTTTATAGTCATGTCATAATATTTGCCAGTTGGTGTACAAATGTATTCATACATACAATGATCATGAACAAGGCACAAGATCAGACATTTTGTTCTCTTATTATATAGGTCACCACGAGTCAGAGCTTACTCAACAGAAACTAGTAACTACAATCTCTGTGCAGGCTTTACTTTTGTGTGTAGGATATTAGCTGCATGAAATGGGCCATTGCTGTGCTGGCCACTCTCATTGCCAAAATTCTACTTCCCCAAGTGTGATCAGATAGTTATCAAGAAAAAAATCCCTTTTTGAGCCAGAGGTTGGTGATAGTACCAGTTATTCAGGGCATTGAAATCAATAGGAAATGAAGGAATTATTTGATGGAACTAACTATTTTGTTGTTTGAATATCATTCCATTGTTCTGAAAACCAATGAGGAACAGCAAACATTAAATTCAGGACAGAGGTTAACTTTGGGATAGAGGAACATTGTTGTTGTTATGTGCCATCAAGTCAGACCTGATTCATAGAGACCCCTCCTTGGGTTTCCGAGGCAGTATCACTATGGAAGTAGATAGGTAGTTGTAAACTTTTGATGATATTCTAGATCTTTAACTCATTGGTGAAGATCAAAGACTACAGTGTTCTGTATGGATTACACCTCAACCTAAAGAAAACGAAAATCTATACAATGGGACCAGTCAGCAACATCACTATAAATGGAGAAAAGATTGAAATTGTCAGGGATTTCATTTTACTTGGATCCATAATAAACACTCATGAAAGCAGTATTCAGGAAATCAGACGTTGCATTGCACTGGGCAAATTTGATGCAAAAGACCTCTTTAAAGTGTTAAGAAGCAAAGATGTCACTTTGAAGATTACGTTGCACCTAACTCAACCAATGGCATTTTCAGTCACTTCATATGCATGTGAAAGCTGGACAATGAATAAGGAAGACAGAAGAAGAGTTGATTCCTTTGGATTGCAGTGTTGGTGAAGAATACTAAAAATACCATGGACTGCCAGAAAGACAAAGAAATCTGTCCTGGAAGAAGTACAGCTGGAATGTTCCTTGGAATTGAAAATGGCCAGACTTCGTCTCACCTACTTTGGTCATGTTGTCAGAAGGGACCATTCCCTGGAGAAGGATGTCATGCTTGGTAAAGTAGAGGGTTAGTGAAAAAGGGAAAGACCCTGAATGAGATGGATTGCCACAGCGGCTACAATGATGGACTCAAATATTGAGAGGATGGCACAACCCTGCACAGTGTTTCATTCTGTTGTACACATAATTGCCATGACTCAGAGCCAAGTTATTGGCACCTAACAACAGACCTTAAACTGGATTGTGGCTTCATTGGACTTCATTATATTAGATTTTATAATATATTGAGGCCATTGGTGTTTCCATGGTAGGATTTTTACCTTTCATGTTGGAGATGGAGGTTCAGGTTTGGGCAATGCACTTCATTGTCAGTGGAGGGCTGCATGTTGCTATGATGGTGACCAGGCTACAGCAGAATTTCTAAATTTGTAAGAAAAGCTTGGTGTTCTTCTTCTGAAAATAAGACAATAAAACCCTATGGATGACAGCAGTCGGATCCACAATCATTGTGGGGATGGAGCAGGACCAGGCAGCCTTTTGTTCTGTCCTAAATGAGGTAGTCATGCACAGGAGGCAACTCAACAGCAGCAGCTCATAATAGTCTTTTGTACACATAGAATATTAAAAAAAAAAAAAAAAGATAAAAATTGTCAAGTTAAAATTCTACTTTTTTTACAGACCCCAAAGTAAAAATACTTTCATAGCCTTACTGCTAACTTGAAGTTTTGTTTCACATAGAGTAAATAGGTATTGTCCCTTGCTCTGAGATCTGCAAAGAATTTAACTCTTGTTTTTTTGCAAATGCATTTCAAATGACAAGAATGTTGTAATAATTGTAAGTAAATAATCATAAAATCTATACCTTTTCCAGAAAGCACAATAAAAGCATTTAAAACATGATTTATGTTGAATAAGAATGGCTTATTTGAGATGAGTGCATTCAACTTAGGTAATACATGTTATTTCTTCCTTCTTTGAAAAATGTCCTTGGGCTCTGGGTACCCATAAACTGTTGCACATATGGGGTGAATTTTTAGAGAGAAAATCACTAGCACCTGGATTGCAGTAACATTCAAAATGTCTTTTGTGTGTTTCCAACTGGCAATATTTCTGCTCATAGAGAAAAAGGCTTATAAGTTGAAGTTCTTTTGCTTTATCCAGGCAATTCTATCTCCTTATCACCTTTCTCATCCCTATCTTATGCTTCTTTAATCATCCTAAAATTGATTTTACTCTAAATTCTACACTAAGCCCCCATGACCTATTTTTCCATTTTCTATTTTATTTACTAAACCTTATACTATATACCTGAAGATTCCCCTCACATACTTTTTTTGTATGATATGTTAACTATACTATACTTTTAGATATAAAAATCAATGAACCAAATTTGAACTCCTTTTAAAATTTTGTAGTCTGAAGGATAAATGTTTGGTGGCTGTACCAAGCTTTAAAATTTTAAAACAATTTCAGTAGACTAAAATATTCTGGGTTCTCTTTATAAATTCTATGAACAAATAATTCATACAATGTTTTTGATTCATTTTCAGAAAAGTGAACACATTTGGTGGGTTTTCATGGCCCAGGACAGTTGAGATCTCAGCCAAAGAGTCTAAGAACATAAATACATTTCTATTCTGAAGGTTCTTGGTATTTATCACTTCTATTTTAAATTTTCTCTGTTAGTTTTCTATACCCTTAGCAATTTTTTTTTTCTTTTCTTTTCTTTTATTCTCTCTTGCTTTCAAAGGAATGATCTTATGTTTAGGCAGATTTTCCTCATAACTCTAATTCATGTTTGTTTAAATATTTTGTATTGTGGTTTACCACTATCATTACTGCCAACTCCCTAAAAATGTGTTCCAACATTTTTGTTTTAATAAGCACATTAAAGATTTATGTTTCTATAATCATTAAAAATAGTTTCATGATGATGCACTTGATAGACAATATTTCTTCAATCGCTTGTATAAATTAGCAGCAACAAAATTCCCTTCTGGTGCTGCGGGGTGCTTGCATTACCCTGGGCCCTGATGAGATGGAAGAAGCAGGGAAAGAGAAGGGAACAGATTTGTCTGTCCCTTCTCAAATCTTTGCATTGATAACAACTTTTATGTGATTCAAGAGCAAAAAGATGGAGCACAGCCAGCATTATTCAAACAGCAACAGACCATGATAATTGAAATGTGTGATTAAACAAAGGGCAGCAGGAGGGAAAAAAGTTAACAGTACATCCTCAGGAGTGTGATTTTTCAAAGCTGAAGAAATCCTAGGGGCATTCATGACTTTTATCCCACTACCTGTCTCACAAACACCACAGCCCACTGGTTAAAGTCAATGAACGGTCAGGAAGAAACTTTCTTCTCAAGTGGCAACACTTCACAACATTCCTTCTCTACTTTCTGGAGAAATCTTTGAAGGGCTTATCTCCATTTATCTCCCTTTACCTGATCATTCTAGTCGCCAGTCAAAAGAGGATGTTTTATATCGCAGGAGAAATGCTAAAATACACAATGACTCAGGTTAAGTGATATACCTTCAAAATGCATACTATTAAAATGATGGCAGTTATTTTAATTGTTTAACATGTTAAATTTGCCAGTGATTACAAATTTAATGCAGATCCTTTTTTAGCATTAGCATGTCATCAGATAATACTTTAAATTCATTTAAAGAAATACCTTTAGATTCCTTTTCAAAGGAAAAAAAAAAAAAA
>NW_006921751.1:498074-499019 GCF_000298275.1 Orycteropus afer afer
CACCAAAGAAAGGCCCAGCCTAAACTTCTTACCAAAGGTCTCCCCCATACTATTATCTTCTGTCCTCTTACCCTGATTCATTAATCTTCTAATTCTCACTGCCATAAGATATTATAAAGGTATTTGCATTTCTATTTATTATTTGTCTCCTCCTGAAAATATTTTTGGATATTTTTAATATTTTCCTTGCACAAGAATGCTCCTTGGACAAAGTGAATATTCCAAACACATTTGTTCCATAGGTGAATGAATAAATGATATGCTAGACTCTGGTATAGTTTTTAAGACAATTTTGTTCTTTTATTTACAATATTAAAAAAGCATGAGATCCTTGTAATGAGGATTAAATAACTAAAGTTGACTTCTCTCTAGTTAGGAAATTGACATTTTTGGTAATCATCTAAAGTAGTAAAGCTTTCTCTTAAGAATATTATAGTAGTTCAAAATTGTGGTAGAATAGTAGGGCTTGTTTTGGTAAAGATATACACCGTCACTCTCTTATTCATGGTCCATACTCAACATAAAGGCAGTGCTTTCTTCTAGTAGTAGGAACTTTGTTTACCAAAGTACAAAAAGACTCTTGGAGGGAAAACTTTTAACAGTGAGATGAAGTCACACTGAGAGTCACTTACACACTGAGCCCTATGTTCTTTCTCTCTCTTTTTCTATATGAATTGACTACATGACTATAAATATGTTTTAGAGTAAGATGCTTATGGTTCTATCATTGTTAATTAATTAGAAATATCTGCTTCTAGTCAAGATGTCAGAAAACTTTGTTTATTGAAAAATAAATTGACATCCTGCTAACAAAACCTCATCTGTTTCTCAAACATAGGCAAATATATAGGGATTTTCTGCCTAATTAAATTTATCCCTTCATAAAGATCACATTGCAATTATTTGTCTATTGCCATTTTTGTTGAGTATTTACTGAGCTTTTTT
>NW_006921751.1:500384-501559 GCF_000298275.1 Orycteropus afer afer
TTGTCAAGATTTTATTTTCCTTAGATCCACAATCAATGACCATGGAAGCAACAGTCAATAAGTCAAACAAAGTAGTTCATTGGGCAAATCTGCAAAAGATGACATTAAAGTATTAAAAAGAAAAGATGTTACTTTGAAAACTAAGGTGCACCTGACCCAGGCCATGGTGTTTTCATTAACCTCTTAAGCATGTCAAACCTGGACAAATATGGAAGACAGAAGAAGAACTGATGCCTTTGAATTATGGTGTTGGTGAAGACCATTGAATATACAATGTTCTGCCAAAGAATAAACAACTCTGTCTTGGAAGAAGCCAGAATTCTCCTTAGAAAGGAGGCTTTTTCTCACATACTTTGAACATGTTACCAGGAATGCCTAGTCCCTAGAGAAGGATATCATGCTTGACATAGTAAAGGATCAGTGAAAAAGAGAAAGACCCTCTGTGAGATGGAATGACATAGTGGCTGCACCAATGTGGGCAATGATTGTAAGGATGGCCCAGGACCAGGCAATGTTTCATTCTGTTGTAATTGTGGTCTCTATGAGTTGGAACTGATTCTACAGTACCTAGCAAACACAAGCATTGCAAATTGTAGCAAGTCTTTGGCAACTTCAATCTTTTCTCCATTTATTGTGATTCTGCTTATATGTCCAGCTGTGGAAATTTTTGTTTTCCTTATATTGAGATGTAATCCATACTGCAGACTATATTCTTCAATCTTGATCAGTAAGTGCCTCAAGTCATCCTCACTTTCAGCAAGCAAAGTTGTGTCGTCAGCATAACACAAGTTGTGAATGATTCTTCCTCCAATCTTGATGCCACATTCTTCTTCATATAGTCCAGTTTCTCAGATTATTTACTTGGCATACAGATTGAATAAGTATGGGGAAAGGATACAACCCTGATGCACTCCCTTCCTGATTTTAAACCATGCAGTGTCCCCTTGTTCTGTTCAAATAACAGCCTCCTGGTCAATGTACAGGTTCTTCATGAGCACAATCAAGTGTTCTGGAATTCCCATTCTTCTCAATGTCATCCACAATTTATGATCTGCACAATCAAATGCCTTTGCTTAGTCAATAAAACAAAAGTAAACATCTTTCTGGTATTCTTTGCCTTGAGCCAAGATCCATCTGACAACAGCTATGACATCCCTTGTTCCATGTCCTCTTCT
>NW_006921751.1:502209-504053 GCF_000298275.1 Orycteropus afer afer
CTAGCCTCACTATCCAACAGAGGTCTTTCACCTTGTACATTGCTTCCTGGTTGCTTCCTGATGGTGCTATGTAGCTGTTCTTTTAGACCTTATGACCTTTTGTCGTCTGAAACTTGCATCTAAAAGAACAATTCAAATTACATACTTTTGGGTAGAATGCAACATATATGGTGTGAACTGTATGTTGCTTCACATTTATCTAGTTGACACACTACCAGTTATGTTAACTAAGATTGACCCCTGTTTTAAGGTGAGAGAAATCTGACCTCTCCAATTTACAGTTACATTTTTTCACTGCAACAAGAAAGTAATCTTCATATTGTTTTTTCACACTATACTTAATTGTGTTCATGTGGAACCTGTTCACAGACCAAGAAGGAGTTGTTCAAACATGGGATATTTTGTGGTTTAAAATGAGAAAAGGTGTGTGTCAGGGATGAATCCTTTCATCATACTTATTCAATCTGTATGCTAAGAAATAATCTGAGGAGAAGCTGGACTATATGAAGAGAAGAACATGACATCAGAATTGGAGGAAGACTCATTAACAACCAGCAATGTGCAGATCATATAACTCAGCTTGTTGAAATTGAAGAAGATTGGAAGCACTTACTAATGAAGATCAAAGAGTGCAGCCTTCACTATGGATTACATCTCAATGTAAACAAAAATCCCCACAACTGCACCAATCAGCAACATCATGATAAACAGAAAAGATTGAAGTAGTCGAAGATTTCATTTTGCTTGGATATACAATTAATGCCCATGGAAGTAGCAGTCAAGAAATCAAACAATGTATTTCATTGGGCAAATCTGCTGCAAAAGACCTCTCTAAAGTGTCCAAAAGAAAGGATGTCACTTTGAGGGCTAAAGTGCACCTGACCCAACCCATTCAATTTTCAGTCTCCTCATATGCATGAGACAACTGAACAGTGAATAAAGAGGACCAAATAAAAATAAAATTGATGGCTTTGAATTATGATGTTGGGAAAGAATGTTGAATATACCATGGAACGCAAGAAGAACAAATCTGTCTTGGAAGAAGCACGGCCAGAATGCTCCTTAGAAGTATTCAGCATGGAAAGACTGCATCTTACATAGTTTGAACAGGTTACCAGGAGGTATTAATCCCTGAATAAGGACATCATGCTTGGTAAAGTAGAAGGTCAGTAAAAAAGAAGAAGACCCTTAATGAGACAGATAGACAGACGTAGGGGCTGCAACAGTGGGCTAAACCTAACAATGTTTGTGAGGATGATGCAGGACCAAGCAGTGTTCTGTTGTACATGGGGTCAGAATGAGTTGGAATCAACTTGATGATACCTAACAATAACATACAAATATACAGTCTCTTTTTTTTTTTTACAATTTGGGTGAAAAATTACAAAGCAAATACACATTCCATACAGCAGTTCACATGCACTTTGTCTCATGATATTGACCACAATTTACCACAACATTTCCCCTCCTACTTCCTCCCAATAGATACCTCTTCCCTGTGTCCATCCCTCCATGCCCTCCTGCACCCTGAGCTGTCTCCCTGAACATAGCAGCCCTTTTTCTCCCATGCTTGTTCTCTCCAAGAAGTGTATGTACCTCAGGTAAATGTTCAACTCATATGCCTGTCTATTGTTTGGCTGGAAGCCACAGGCGTGGGTGCAATTCCAGACCTGAAGGACAGCTAGGGACCATAGTCTTAATGGTTCCACCAGGCTCTATCAGACCAACAAACATGGTCCTCCCCTTTTTTCTCCAAATGATTTTGAGTTTTGTTCCACATTGTTCTCCCTCTCTATCAAGGATCTCCTACATAGATTCCCTTCCAAGAGATTGACAGTAGTAGC
>NW_006921751.1:520105-537791 GCF_000298275.1 Orycteropus afer afer
CAGCTCCATATGTCTCCTTTTCTGGTATTTTCATGCAAATTCTTCTGCTAGTTGGGGTTTAGTCCACTTCTATATCCTTCCCTTCAAGGCTCAGGGGTTCAGGATTATCTTCTGTGTCTGTGTTAATTGGTTCCCCTTTTCTTTGCTGAAGAAGATCTGTGCAGCTTTTCTGTCTATTCAGCCATCTTGGAATTTCTCCAAAATATAGTCTTTTACTCGTTCAACTAACAGTTTTAAAAGCAACTCTTTGAATTAATAATTTGTTTGTGAAACAATTTTTTAAATTTTTTATTTCTTCAAATATATTACATGGCATTATTCTGAAATCCATTACTTTTTCTCAAAAATTTGGTTCTTTCTGGAAAGGAAGAATAATCAATACATATATATTCAATGTAAGGAGCTGATCACCTATAATCCTTATGTTTAAAAGTTTGTACTTTGTTTTGTATTTGTATTTTTTGTTTCTTTGCATATTATTTTTGTTTTGGGCTCATGGAGTTTTGTGGATTTTATATATTTTAATACTTTACAGTTACTGCTTTTGATTGTCATTATTATTTTCACACTTTAAATGTGATAACTCATTGCAGATTACACCTACATATTTTTTATATGATTGTTTAATATAAAAAGTCTTCCTGGATTTCTGGTTTGAAAATATGTTGTAAGTTTACCACGTATCTTCTAAAAATAATGTTAGCATTTCTTCAAGATATGTTGATTTCTCTCCATGGGAAGTAGAATTAAAGACAACAGTGAGCTTCCCAAAGGTATTCCATGCTATCAGGTAATCAACCTTCCAGTCAATTTTAATAAGGCAGCAAAAATATTCACAATAACAAAATCATAAGTTCACATCAATTCAATTTTAACATTTAAGGCTTCTTATTTCATATCTTTTATTTAAAAATTGTATGCCTTTATTTCACAAAACAAAGAAAATAAATTTGGAATTTGATTTGTTTACTTAGAATACACTCCACTAAATAAATTCAAAGTATGGTGTTCTAGCATCCTTTTAAATAAATCTTATTTTTGAGCGTAGATTACTGATTTCCTATATCATTGAATTTATTTGTTCACTAATGTGATTTAAAAAAATGCATATAGGCATGATTAAAGTTAAAATTCTGAAGAAAGATATAAATAAAAAAGTTTTATTTTCATTGCTGGCCTTCACCACATTTCCTTTCCTTCCCATATTTTTTATTAGATTGCTGATTTTCAGTCATGTGTATGGGTGTGTGTGTGTGTTCATGTGCATGTGTGTTGCATTTTGCCAGTTTAAACATAACATTTTATATATATATATATATATATATTTTTTTTTTTCCCTCTCTTAGTTCTCCCAAAGTTTGTATATGATACAATATTCTATACCTTGCTTTCTTAAGTTAAGTTTGTGATATATCCTGGATTTTTTTTCACATTAGTATATTCTTTAAAAGGTTGCATTGTAGCTTATTATGTAAATGTGCCAACATGAAACTACTTTCTCTACTTCTGAATATGTCATCTATTTACAAACTTTACTATTATAAATAATGTTATATTAAATAGTCATAAAGTTTGATATTTCATCAGGTGTACATGTTAGATTCTTCAAATTGACATTGTTGTGTCAAACAGTATGTGAATCTGTAATTTTCATAGATATTGTCAAATTGTCTCCATACAGGTTGTACCATTTTGCAGAAACAATGTATAGAAGAAGTGTGTGTTCACAGCTTTTACCACAAATGTACTATCAAATATTTTAAGCTTAGCCAATTTGGTATATGAGAAATGTTATTTCAGTATAGTTTTAATTTATATTTGTTTTATATGATGAAAGTTGGGCATCTTTTCATATATTGAAAGGTCCTTTATATATTACTTTATCTGTGAAGTGTTTGTATCTTCTGCCATTTTTCTATTGGGTGCTTGGTCTTGTTCTTGTCAATCACTGGAAGTCTCTTTCTTCCTTCAGGAAGTTAAGCCTCTGTGATATAGGTGGCAAATATCTTTTCTCAGTTGGTTATTTTTGTTTTTATTTTTATTTTGTGGTATTTTTGCCCTGCAGTGGATTTTGCTTTTATATACTTATATTTAATTTTTTTTCACTCCAAACTATCTGAATTGAAAACTCATCTATGATGAGTTTATATATATGCAGTAGTAGAAGCATTGAAGTTATCATCTCTGTTAGTAGTTCTGTTTTCCACAAATACCACAAGTATGTAGTTTAAAGAACAGAAATTAGTTTTCTCAAAATTCCACAGGCTAAAAGTCCAAATTACTTTATTGGTCATGTAGATTCCTTCCTTGTTAGGAGTCTTGGGCACTCCTTGGTACTTTGGCTTTCTTGCCTTAGGGCAATTCTCATGTATCTGTCCTCCCCTATGAATATCTCTATGCCCTTCTTATAACTCAGAAGCAATTAGATTTAGAACACATCTTACTCAGGTAAACTTAATTAACATAACAAATAAAAACTTATTCCTAAGCAGGCTAACATCGTTACCCACAATCACAGCAATATCACCTGTGGATCCCGTGTCTTTTCTTACCATGAAATTTCACTCAGACATTTCTTCACCTGGTAAGCAACCATGTTTTTAAAGTCTCCTTTTTTGTTTATTTTACTTAGTGTTTCTTGGGATTTTTATGGGTTTGTAACAAAATATTTAATGAGGCTTATTTACATTAGAACTTATTTTCATTGTAGTGTAGAAATAAAACACAATTTGTATTGAGCACTATAAAATATCATTGCATACTGAATGCAAACATGCCAACTAATGAGTTCATTAAGTGTTAAATTATTAGGTAATTGATGTTTTAAATGCTTTATATTAGGTAAAGGTCCTAGGAGGATTGTTTTATTGCTGTTTTAGAGTGTTTATTGACATTTGGGGAAATTAGCTGGGGTTTTTGGATGGGCTGATTGCATTATTAGTTTTCCCCATTTAATTTCATGGAATATAGGCTCCCTCTATCTGAAAATTTGCCATCAAGCATGTTTTCAGGCATGAATTCAACCCAGTCAATGAGGTTGTATGCAATCAATACTTTTACTTTCTACATTTAGATCTTTGATACATTAGGAATTTAATCCTGGTGTTTGATCTGATTTATAGTTGCTTATTATTATTATTTTTTTCTGTATGCTATCCTTCTGTTCCAACACCATTTATTAATAAATCTGTATTTACCCACATAGTTTGACATGATATCTCATGAACTATATTTACCTATATGCCCATGTCTGTCCATCTCTTAAGTATTCCTCTTCTTTATGGCTCTGCTTTATGACTTCTCATCTTCTAGACTAATATTAAGTAATTTTAATCATTCTTAAAACTTATCTTCTATATACTGGTGACTACTTATGACTCTCAAATATAAACTCTAGTTAGTTCTCTCTCTTGAGTATCATTTCAATATCTATCTCCATACTTGTCTGTCAGTTTCTCATACGGTGTTGGCTTATTTGTTGCTGTGAGGCTGAAAGGTCTGACATCAATTTTTCAGATATCAGCAGAGTCACCCATGGTGGACAGTTTTCATCAGTGTTTCCAGACTAAGACAGATTAGAAAGAAGAATATGGCAGTCCACTTCTAAAAAAAAAAAAAGTCCACTGAAAACCTTACAGACAGCAGAAAATCATGGATGTAGTGTCAGAAGATGAGCTGCTCAAGTTAGAAGGCACTGCAAATAAAGTTGTGGAAGAGCTTTTTCTTCAATGCAGAGTTGACCTTAATAATGCAGATAGAGTAAAGCTTTAAATCCTTAATTTGCTGATGTTACACAGCTCAAACTGAAAAGGAACAGCTGCAAACATATGTGAATAATTAGACCATGTAATGTACAAATTATGAATCTAGGAAAATTGGAAGTTGTTAAAATGTAATGGACAACATAAAAATCCATGTCTAAGGCAATAGTGAGATGAAGTGGACTAAAATTGGCCAGTTTGAATTGAACAATCATATAGTCTACTCTGCTAGGAACAACAAATTGAACACAAATGGTATCACAGTCATCATCAAAAAGAGATTTCAAGAAGTATCCTGAAGTACAATCCTGTCAATGATAGGATAATATCCATACACCTACAAGAAAGACCAGTTAATAGTACTATTATTGAAATTTACACAACAACCAATCAATTCAAACATGAAGAATTTGAAGATATTTACCAACTTCTGAAGTCTGAAACTGATCAAATATATAATAAAAATTTATAGATAGTTACTGACAATTGGAATGCAAAAGCTGGGGGTGGGGAGAAGCAGCAGTAGTTGGAAAAGATAGTCTTGGTGAAAGAAATAACACCAGAGATCACATAATAGAATTTTGAAAGACCAATAACTTATTCATTGCAAATACCATTTTCAACTACATAAACAATGACTATACACATTGGACTCCTTGCAAAGAAGATGAGGCAATCTACTTCCATGGTGATACTGCCTTGGAAACCCAAGGAGGGGGGTCACTATGAGTCAGATCTGACTCGATGGCACATAACAGCAACAACAACATACACATTGGACAATCCATGTGCAAAACACAGGAGTCAAATCAAATACATATGTGAAAAGAGATGATGGAGAAACTCAATATAATTAGCCAGAAACAGGCTAATGGCTGACTTTGGAACAGACCATCAATTGCTCATATACAAGTTAAAGATTGTTGTTGTTGTTGTTGTTATGTGCCATCAAGTGAGACCCAACTCATAGGGGCCCCTCCTTGGGTTTCCAAGGTGGTATCACTATGGAAGTATATTGCCCAACCTTCCTTCCAAGGTACTCATTAGCCTTAGGCACTACGCTACCAGAGCTCCTAAGATTTAGCTGAAGAAAATGAAACAAGTCCACAAGAGCCAAAATATGACTTGGAGTATATTCCATCTGAATTTAGAGACCAGGTGAAGAACAGATTTGACACACTGAACAATGACAGAAGACCAGACAAATTGTGGGATGACATCAATAACATCACATAGTAATAAACAGGTTATTAGAAAGACAGGGAAGGCAGAACAGACCAAAAGGGATGTCAGAAGAGACTCTGAAACTTACTCCTTAGAGGAGAGTAGCTAAAGAGAATAGAACAAAGGAAAACGTAAAGGTATTAAACAGATTTCAAAGGGCTTGAGAATACAAAGCTAAGTATTATAGTGCAATGTGCAAAGATTTGAAGTTAGAAAACCAAAAGGGAAGTGCTCAACTTTTCTCAAGATGAAAGACCTGAAGAGAAAAATCAAAGCTTTGAATTGCAATATTGAAGGATCCTGTGCACAAAGTCGTAAATAATGCTTGTTGTTTTTATTTGCTGTCGAGTCGGGCCCAACTCATAGCCAGCTCTCCATGGGTTTCCGAGGCAGTATCACTACAGAAGTAGATTGCCCAACCTTCCTTCTGAGGAGTGGCTGGTGGGTGTGAATCACCAGCTTTCCGGTTAGCAGTCAAGTGCCTTAGGCATTATGCTACCAGAGCTCCCAATAAATAATGCACACATATTAAAATAAGATAGAAGGAATACACAAAGTCATTATACAATAAAAAATTGGTTGATGTTCAGTCTTTCAGGAGGTAGCACATGATTGAGAACCAATGGTACTGAAGAAAGAAGTCCCAGTTGTACTGAAGGGATTGGCAAAAAACAAGTTTCCAGGAATTGTCAGAATATCCATTGAGATGTTTCAACAAATGGTTACAGCACTAGAGGTGCTTACTCATTTATGCCAAAAAAAAATCTAGAAGACAGCTACCTGGCCAATCAACTGGAAGAGATAGATATGTATGCCCATCCCAAAAAAAAGCAATCCAACATTGTAGAATGTGGAAATAGTCAAACAATATCATTAATATCAGGACCAAATAAAATGTTTCTGAAGATAATTCAAAAACAACAGTAGCTATATATTGACAAGGAACTTCCAGAAATTCAAGCTGGATTCAGAAGAGGAGGTGGAATGGGAGATATCATTGCTGATGTCAGATGGATCTTGGCCAGAAAGATATTTACCTGTGTTTCATTGATGGTGCAAAAGCATTTTGCTGTGTGGACCACAACAAATTATCAATACCAATGCAAAAAAACTGGAATTCTACAATTCCAAATGGGCAATTAATTTTGCCCATGAAGAACCTGTACATAGACTAAGAAGCAGTTGTTCAAACAAAGGTATAGTTTAAAATCAGGAAAAAGTGCATCAGGGTTACATCCTTTCACCATACTGATTCAACCTGTATGCTGAGCAAATAATATGAAAAACTGGAGTACATAAAAAGAACACAGCATCAGAACTGAAGGCATAATCATTAACAACCTGCAATATGCAGACAGCACAACTTTGCTTGCTGAAAATGAAGACTTGAAACACTTAAACTGATGAAGATCAAAGACTATATAGCCTTCAATATGGATTACAACTCAACATAATGAAAACAAATGTTGTCACAACTGGATGAATAAGCAGCACAATAATAAATAGAGAAAAGAGTGAAGTTGTTGAAAATCTAATCTTACTTGAATCTACAATCAACACCCATGGAAGCAGCAGTCAAGAAATCAGACATAATATTGCAATGGAAAAATATGCTCTAATAAAACTCTTTAACATTTTGAGGAGGAAAGATGTCACTTTAACGACTAAGGTACACCTAACCCAAGCCATGGTATTTTCAGTAGCCTCATCTGTATGTGAAAGCTGGACAGTGAATAAGAAAGACTAAAGGAAAATCAATTCCTTTGAATTGTGGTGTTGGGGAACAATACTGAAAACACCATGGAGTGCCAGAAGAACAAGCAAATCTGTCTTTGAAGAAGTACAGCTGGAATGTTCCTTAGAAGCAAGAATGGCCAGAATTTATCTCACCTACTTTGGTCATGTTGTCAGTAGGGTCAGTCCCTGGAGAAGGATATCATGGGTGGTGAAGCAGAGGGTCATCCAGTAAGGGGCAGACCCTTAATGAGATGGATTGACACAGTAGCTGCAAAGATGGGCTCAAACACAGCAGGAACTGTGAAAATGGCACAGGACCAGGCAGTGCTTTGTTCTGTTGTACATAGGGTTGTTGAGTCAGAGCTGACTTGACTGCATCTACCAACAACAACAACTCGAGCAAAATATTGAATAACGCTGGAAACACCAAAAGACAAAGAATGGCCAGAAATTCAAACTGGATTCAGAAGATAACATGGAATGAGGGGCATCACTCTTGATGTCAGATGGATTGTGGCTGAAAGCAAAGAATACCTAAAAGATTTTTACATGTGTTTTATTGACTATGTAAAATCCTTTGACCTTGGAGATCATAACAATTTATGGCTAACCCTTTAAAGAATGAAAATCCCAAAATACTTAATTGCTTTCATGGAGAACCCACCTAAACAACATCTTCTTTGTTTAATTGCCCCAAAGGAATCTCATTCTCAAAATGTTCACACCTTAGCCAAATTTCCTTCTCGTGCATGTCCCACATCCAGTGTCCTCTATCTCAGCTAATAACACCACTTTTCATGCAATTGCTGAAATGTTTACCTCTACACTTTCTCACATCCATATCCAATCATTAATTATGTCCTCTTTACTTCCAAAATAACTCTCAAAGCCATTCAGTTCTCTCTACCCTCACTGCTCCCACTCTATCCAAGAACATGATCCAGAATCTTTTTCTTCCTATAACCAGATTTGCACTACATTAGCCCATTCTGCCTGTTTCATGCACACGGATAAATTTAAATAAAGATCCAATCATAGCATTCCCTGATTACAACCCTTTTGTGTCTTTTCACTAACTGTATTATATACTTCAAAATTTTTTTCATGGTTTACAATGTCCTCCATGATATCTTTACCATCCACCTCTCACCCTTGTTGTTTAACTTACAGACGTATGAATTTTTTTGAAGTCTTAGAAAGCTTCAAGTTTTTACCACTTCTGAACATTCACATATAGTATTCTAGCTTCTAGGAATAATCTCATATCCCTGTTCACTTTCTCTAGCAAATATTAATCTTTCAATGAAAGATGCCATTCCTGAAGGAAGCACTGCATTCACTAGTACATTCTCTTAACAAATATGTATTAATACCAACTATGTATTAAGCACTATTCTAGGTCCTAGGTGAGCTACTAACCAAAACTTCAGTGGTTTGAACCCACCAGCCACTCCAAAGATGAGGTAGTCTTCTTCCAACAAGATTTACAACCTTGGAAACTCATTAGAGTGGTTCTTCTCTGTCCTAAAGGGTCACTATGAGTCAGAATCACCTCAATGGTAGTGTGTATAGTTTTGTTTTTGGTTTCCAAACTTTGTTAAATACCTGTTGCTTTTAGCCTTCAAATACCTTCTCCTGATCTGACTAACCCAGGTATGCCTCCAGGATTTCCAGAAAATGTAACAAACAAAAAGTTAATGCCTGAAATGCACAAAGAATGAAAACAGATTAGTAAATTAGTGGCCCCATGGGTGGTGTGGTAGCATAGTGGCTAAGGCACTTGACTGCTAACCAGAGGGCTGGTGGTTCAAAGCCACCAGCCATTCCTCGGAAGGAAGATGGGACAATCTACTTCCGTAGTGATACTGTCTAGGAAACCCAAGGAGGGGTTGCTATGAGTTGGATCCAACTCCACGGCACACAACGAACAACAACAACATGGATGGTGTGGGTTTTAATGCTTAACAGATAAAGTTTCTGTTTTGGGTAATGAAAATATTTTAGAAACAGATAGTGGTGATGGTTACATATAATGAATATAATTAATACCACTAAATTGTACAATTAAAATGGCTAAATAGCAAATTTTATGTTTTATATATATAACATATCACATATATGCATGTGTGTGTGTGTGTGTGTGTGTGAATATGTATATATATTCACAATATAAAAGAGATTGCAAAAAGGGAAAGGAAGCCTCATCTTCTGACTTCCTCTAACTCCACAAGGGAAAGACAGAATCACTATCAGTGACCCAAGGCCCATTACTGCAAGGCCAGACATACTGCCTCCCTCCAGCCCTTTTCTCTCCTGGATTTGATAATTCACTGCAGTAGCCACACAGAACTCACAGATTATGGGGTTTATTAGGAAAGCACCAGGCTACAATTCAAGTTCAGGAAAATTGCTCAGTCTCTCTCCCAGCCCATAGTCTCTCTCCTAGCAGTCTCTCACAGTCTCTCTCCCAACAATGAGTGTCCCTCGGTGTCTCACTCAGCAATGCATGTCTTTTGCGTCTCTTTCCCAGCAGCATTTCAATTGCCATTTCAATTCTCTATCAAACCATTACTCTGAGGGTAGTATGTAACATGGTATGTCCATTTAATATAATGTGTTTTGGTCCATTGCTATAACCTGTGGCCTTTAAAGTGTGTTCCTTGGTCTGAGAAAAATAATTTGGTGGCCCAAATAGGTATATTATCTTTTGTTCCAATCCTTTAATGGTGTTTTTGGTATTTGCATCTGTTATGGGATATACAAAGCCCAATCCAGAGTAAGTATCTATTCCTGTGAGGACCCATTTGTACCACCTTGTGCCACTGACATCATTGTTTCAATATAATCAAGTTGCCAGCTATGTGTAGTGCTTTGTCTCTGGGAAAACTGCACTATGGCCATCTGCAACCCATGGCTTCCTTGCTGGCAGACAGACAAGTCCTTATCAACATTTTGTGTCTCAAAGGGTGCAAGAGGGATGTGTCCAGATTCATCCCATCTTTACATTGCTGCAACACCTCAGATTTACTCATTTAATGGACCCATTGGCCACCACATTGGAGTACACAAACATAATAACTTTCTGATTCAAATCACCTTCCAATGCAAGAAGGGGATTCTTCTGATGGTCATCAACATATCTTAATCTAATGCCCCCTCCAAATTCCCACTGTGCATTCCATAGGTCCATGCCATACATGAGTATTACTGTAGCAGCACAATTTTGCATCACCCATTTGCCTGATTATAGAGCCAGGCCTGTTGCCACTGCCTATGAATCTACAAAAATCCAAACATATGAGCTCTCACCATTGTCCAAGTCTTCCATTATGCCTAGGAAGACAACATGCACTTCATTTCGTTGAGATGACCTGTTCTTTTCTACTTCAATCAGGGTCTTTCCATCTGCTGGTCTTTAAGCATCAGCTTTCTACATTGAATGTTGTCCACTTACCCTGGAATGCTATCTGTGGACTTGACAGTCTTCTGTTGATTGGCAGAAAGTTGTTCAGGGGGCACTGTCTATGTGGCAATTGGCTCTACTAGTTTCTCAGGTGGCTCCCACTGGAAAAGAGGCTACCTGCTTGTGGATATGAGTGTCTTGCTGCATTCCTTCAATAGCTTATTTGTGTATGGACAATTTCCATTTTTCTACAAAACTAATTTCCATTGTATTATGGAACTATTTTGAACACCACCTTCCTTATTAGTGTGTTTCTCTGACATCACTAAAACCACTATGGTTATATTATGTTTCATGATGATTTTACATCTTTCTTTCATTGAGGCAGTTTCAGTCATCACCCAATAGCAGGTAAACAGTTGCCTTTCAAAAGGTGTGTATTGTGCTGTAACATCTGGTAACTTTCTAGTCCAGAAACTCAGTGGTTACTGTAGGGCAACATTCTCAGATATTTCACATAAGCTCCAGTCTGCATACGTCCATGTGGCAGACACTTCCAAAATCATGTTGGATTGTGGATCATAAGGAACTAAAGTCAAGGAAAATGAAATTACGTTTTGTAGTTCAGACATAGCCTACTTTTGCTCAATCTGCCATTCAAATGCTGTTTTCTTCTGAGTGGTTTTATGGATGGGTTGTTGTTGTTATGTGCCATCGAGTCAGACCCAACTCATAGTGACCCCTCCTTGGATTTCTGAGTTGGCATCACTACGGAAGTAGATTTCCCAACCTGCCTTCTGAGGAGTGGCTGGTGGGTTTGAACCACCAGCCTTCTGGTTAGCAGTCAAGTGCCTTAGGCACTATGCTACCAGAGGGAGCCAGAAATATTACAAAATGTGGAATATGCGTTCTCCAAAATCCAAATAGACCAATTAAACATTGTGCTTCCAGCTTAGTTTTTGGGGTAGACAGCAACTTATTCTTGCTTGCCTGCAGAATGTCAATGGGAGCTCCTGCCCGAGTTATTCCCAAGAATTTCACAGTTTGGGCAGAGCTTTGGATTTTTGCTAGATATATTAACCAGTCTATCTTGGTCATGTGAACCACCACTGTTCTCAAATATTCCATTGCTTATTCTTCTGTGTATATTATTAACATAATATTATCAACATAGTGTATTATTACACTTGAGCTCTATACCAAGTCCAAGTCTCTTCTAAGCAAATTATGACAGTAAGGTGATAAATTCAAATAATCTTGTAGCAACATATTGAAAGTATATTGGTATCCTTCGCACCCTTCCCGTGTGAAAGCAAACTGAAGCAGGCTCTTCTTCAAGATTGGGATCAAGAAAAAGGTATTTGTAACATCAGTCAATGAGTAACAGTCTCTTTAGCCTTCTGTATTTTCTGCACTATCAATACCATGTCTTGAACAGGTGAAGCCATCAGTCGCAATACTTTAAGTAGGCCTCTGTAGTCTACTATCAGCCTCTAAGAGCCATCTTTTTGACTTTTTCACAGGCCATACACACGTGTTACATAGAGAATTTTTTGGCATCTATATGTAAGACTTTATCATGTCTTTAATGAAAAGAGTAATCTCCTTTGTCTACCAGGTATCCTATACTGTTTTGAATTAAGAACCTGAGTGGGTTTGGACAATTTTAATGGTTCCCATTTAGCATTCTCAATCAAAACTGGACTAATGGCTGGATTACATGCCTTCAGTTCTACAGTATCAGGTAGATGGAGTGTTCCCCATTTAGACGTAATATCCACAGCAACAATTTATATTCTGGTGAGGGAGGTGCAACTACTTCACACAATATCTATTTAAGTTTTCCAGTGCTCATGAGAACTTTCACCTTAATCCCATTGACCACTGCATCTCCATATCCCAGTCTAGTCTTCTGCCCCTTCAAGATTTTATTGACAGGTTTTGGGATTATAGTACAGATCTCCTGTGCCCAAGAGCCCCAAGAATGTCTCTTTTCAATCCCTGGAACAATTTACACATACATGTGCATATGGCCTTGTGTGTAATTTTAATATTGTTTGATAATCTCTACATTCTGTTTGATTACCTTTCTTTGGAATGAGTACAACTATGGATATCTTCAAGGCAGTTGGCCACGTAGCTATCTTTCAAATTTCTTGGCACAGATGGGTAAGTGCCTCCAGTGTGGAATCCATGTTTTGAAACATGGCAGTGGGTATTCTGTCGATTCCTGAAGGCTTGTTCTTTGCCAATTCCTTCCATGCAGCTTCAACTTCTTCCTTCAGTACCACTGGCTCTTGATCTTATAACACCTCCTGAAATGGATGCATATCAACCAATTCTTTTTCTTTTTCTTCACAGTGACTCTGTGTATTCCTTCTATCTTCTTTTGATACTTCCTGCATCATTCAATATTTTGCCCATAGAATCTTTCAATATTGCAACTCAAGTCTTGAATTTTTTCTTTAGTTCTTTCAGCTCAAGAAATGCCAAGCATGTTCTTTCCTTTTGGTTTTCTAACTCCAGGTCTTTGCACATTTCATTATAATAATTGACTTTATCTTCTCAAGCTGCTCTTTGAAATCTCTGTTCATCTCTTTTATCTTGTCATTTCTTCCATTCACTTTAGCTATACTCCAGTCGAGGGCAAGTTTCAGAGTCTCATCTGACATCCATTGTGGTTTTTTTTTTTTTTTTTTTTTTCCCTTTCCTGTCTTCTCAATGTCTTTTTGCTTCATGGATGATGATCTTGATGTTATCCCACAATTTTTCTTGTTTACCATTATTTGTGTTTAATGCATCAAATTTATTCTTCAGATAGTCTCTAAATTCAGGTGGAATATAATCAAGCTCATATATTGGCTCTTGTGCACTTGTTTTAATTATCTACAGCTTCAACTTGAACTTGCATATGAGGAATTGATTGTTCCACAGTCACTTCCTGACCTTGTATTGGCTGACAATATTGAGCTTCTCCGTTGCCTCTTTCCATTGATGTAGTCAATCTGATTCCTGTGTATTCCATCTGGCAAGGTCCACATGTATATCTGCCATTTATGTTGTTGATAACAACTGCTATGAATAAGTCATTGGACTTGCAAAATTCTACCATGTGATCTCTAGTGTCATTTCTATCACCAAGGCCATATTTTCCAACTGCTGGAATAAAGGCTAGGATTTAGAATACATCACAAGATGGAGAACTTTGGATAGAAGGCCATATTAGGTAATTCACTGCACCACAGTGAGTATGGAGAAGAGATATTGGACACTATAAACAAGAAACCAAACCCATTGTCATGCATTTGATTCTGAGTCCTGACAACTCCATGCGTGTCAATGTGGAACTGTGCCCCAGAAGATTTTCAATGACTGATTTTTCAGAAATAGATTGCTGTACTTTTCTTTTACTGAGCTATCTCCATGGGGACTTGAACCTCTAACCTTTCATTTAGCTGACTAGTAAGTTTACCATTTGGACCATCCAGGAAATTAAAATCTAAGGGAATAAAAATACAGCCTGAAGACCATAAATTAAGTGATAATTTTAATGGAGAAATATTTTTTAGAAAATGTGTGATGCATCTGTGTTGTTTAAATGGTTATATGAATCCCTGTGATCCTAGTAGTCAAGAGTTTCAAGAGTCTATGTCAAATTTCAATTTTATTTCTTAGTATTCATGTCTATCCACAATTTTACAGCATTCAGACTGATATGCCACTAAAAAAAATTATTTAATTAACCAGTTGCTGTAGAGTGGATACCAACTCCTGGTGGCCCCATGAGTTACAGAGTAGAACTGCTTAATAGGTTTTCTTGGCTATAATCTTTACTGAAACAGATGTACAAACATTCTCCCATGGAGGAATAAGATCAAACTTTCCTCCCATGGAGCTACTGATTAGGTTGGAACTACCAATCTTTACCTCAGCAGCCAATCACAATACACTTGTACCACCAAACCTAGAGGCTTCCGATATACCACTTTTTTTTTTTCCTTGTTTCCATGCCTCTTTTCTTTATTATTTTTCACCAGTCAATATATAATATGTCAAGAGCAAAGGAAAGCAAAACACTACAGCTGGGATATAGAATAGGAGCACACTCTGCCCCACTACCAGCCAGTGGCAACACCAAATAGGATATATCTTTGCAATCTCACCATTTGTATAAAAGAGGCATGTAAATTTTGTCAGGTCATTCTTTATATTCCTTCCATACCTGCTCCTAACTTCTCTATATTTTTTTTCTAACCATCCCAGACCACAGTAATCTACCCCAGTTTAACAGATTGTACTTTCCTCTTACATTTTCTTTACTTGTTTGACATTAAATTACCTTGTTTGTTCATTTTCACCTTTTTTTTTTTTTTTTAAATCCAGCTAGATTTCTAAGCTCCTACAAGGAAATGTTTAAGGATTATGCTTTCTAAATCTAAGATGCTGGTCACATTAGCTTGGTAAGTATTTGTCACTTGGCCATATAGCTATGTTGATATTGCTAGAGAACAGGTATATTAAGTTGAGGTCTAAAATTAGAAAACACTTTTCAAAATCTGACAAACATGACACAATGCAGTGGAAAGAAACTTAAGAAAAAAAGGCACACAGGTATTGGCAGCTAAATAATTTTACATCATTTTGTATTATTAAATAACCACACATTTCTTATTTGCTATTGTCCCTAATATTTATTTTCTCGATGTCTGTTATGTAACAACACATTATCTTTTCTTTTTGAAAAACACCCATGACTTTATTCTTTATAATACAAATGTAGCCCAGTTTGGGACTTAGAACTGACATTTAGTTTTAAGTAGTTTCTTCCCAATTGTTGTTCATAGGTGCCATCAAGTCATCTCCAACTCATAATGACCCTACACACAGCAGCACAAAACACTGCCCGGTCCTGTGCCATGCTCAGGATCATTGCTATTCCTGAGCCCATAATTGCAGCCACTGTGTCAATCTATCTCGTCAAGGGTCATCCCCTTCTTCACAGACCCTCCATTTTACCAAGCATGATATCTTTCTCCAGGGATTGGTTTATCTGACAACATGACCAAAGTAGGTAGTCTGGCCAAAATCTGGTCATTCTCACTTCAAAGGAGCATTCTGGCTGCATTTTGTCCAGGACAGGTTTGTTAGTCTTTTTAGCAGACCATGATGCTCTTAGCATTCTTTTTCAACACCACAACTCAAATATATCAACTCTTCTTTGTTCTTCCTTATTCATTATCCAGCTCTCAAATGCAGAAGAGGCAATTGAAAATGCCGTGTTTTAGCTTAGGTTCACCTTAGGCTTCAAGGAGACATCTTTGTTATTCATCACTTGAAAGAGGTCTTTTGCAGCAGATTTGCCCAATGTAATACGTTGTCTGATGTCTTGACAGCTGCTTCCATTGGTGTTGAATGTAGAAACAAATAACACAAAGTCTTTGACAACCTCAGTCTTTCCTCCAACCTTCATAAACCTGTTTATTAGTCTATTTGTGAAGATTTTTGTTTCCTTTATATTCAGATATAATCCACACTGCAGACTGTAGTCTTCAATTTTCATCAGTAAGTGCTTCAGGGCATCCTCCCTTTCCACAAAGAAAGTTATGTCATCTACGTATCTGAGGTTATTAGTGAGTCTTCCTTCAATGCTAACGCCATGTTCTTCTTCATATAACCCAGTGTCTCCGATGATTTGCTCAGCATACAAGTTGAATAAGTATGGTGAAAGGATACAATCTTGACTCACTCCTTTCTTGATTTTGAACTATGCAATACCCCTTGTTCTGTTTGAACAATAGCCTCTTGATTATGTAAGTATTCCTCATTAGTACAATCAAGTGTTCTGGAATTCCCATTTTTCTCAAAGTTATCCATAATTTGTTATCATCCCCATAATTGAATGCTTTTGCACAGTCAATAAAACATAAGTAAAGATCTTTCTGGTATTCTTTGCTTTCCACTAAGATCCATCTGACATCAGCAATGATATCCCTCATTCCACGTCCTCTTCTGAATCTGGCTTGCATTTCTGGAAGTTCTCTGTCAATATACTGCTGCAACCATTTTTTAATTATCTTCAGTAAGATTTTACTTGCGTGTGACATTAAGGATATTGTTTGATAATTTCCACATTCTGTGGGATCACCTTTCTTTGGACTGGGTACAAATATGGATCTCTTTCAGTCAGTTGGCCAGGTAACTGTCTTCCAAATCTCTTGGCATAGCTGAGGTGAGTGCCTCCATCAGGGCATCCATTTGTTGAAACATCTCAGTGGGTATTCTATCAATTCCTGGAGCCATGTTCTTTCCCAATTTTTCAGTGTAGGTTTGACTTCTTCCTTCAATTGGTTCTTGATCATATGCTATCTCCTGAAATGGATGAACATCAACAATTCCTTTGGGACACAGACACTCTGTGTACACCTTCCATCTTCTGTTGATGTTTCCTACATCATTCAATATTTTGCCCATAGAATCTTTTAATATTGAAACTTGAGGCTTAAATTTTTCCTCACTTCTCTCAGCTTGAAAAATGTCAAGCATGCTCTTCCCTTTTGGATTTCTAACTCTAGATCTTTGTATATTTTGGTATAGTAATTTGCTTTGTCTGCTTGAGCTACTCTTTGAAATCTTCTGTTTAGCTCTTTTATCTTGTCATTTCTTCCTTTTGTTTTAGCTATTCTCCATTGAAGGACAAGTTTCAGAGTCTCTTCAGACATTCATTTTGGTCTTTTCTTCCTTTCTTGTCTTTTTAATGACCTTTTGCTTTCTTCATGGATGATGTTCATGATATCATCTCACAATTTGTCTGTTTTTTGGTTATTGGTGTTCAAAGCACCAAATCTATTCTTTCACTGGTCTCTAAATTCAGGAGGGACATAATCAAAGTCATATTTTTGTTCTTGTGGATTTGTTTTAATTGTCTCCAATTTCAACTTGAACATGCATATGAGCAGTTGATGGTCTGTTCCACAATCAGCTCCTGGTCTTGTTTTGGCTGAAGATATTGAGATTCTCCATCACCTCTTGCCACAGATGTAGTCATTATGATTCCTGTGTATTCCATGTGGTGAAGTCCACATGTATAGCTGCGGTGTAGTAAATTATTTAGTGTGGCTTTTCTACCAATAAGTCTTTATAAACTCCAAGGTGGGATTTGCTATGAGCAACTGAGGAGCTCCTGATTGCTAAAGTTGTCCCCCTGGCATATTTCTGTTGGGAGTGGCACAAAACAATGTTCTGGGAGGTTCCCACTCTCTCTCAGGGGCTTAGAGTTCTGATGCTATGATTGACTAGTTTGACCATTCTGCCAGGCTCAAAAGGAGGCCTCCTAGAGGCAGAACTCTCTCTGATTACTGGTTGAGGAAGACTTGCTGCCAAAAGAGACACATGTTCCTGAAAGAGACATGTGCTGCTGGGAAAGAGATGCAAGAGACACACATTGCTAAGACACCGAGCGACATGCACTGTTGGGGAGAGAGACTAAGCATTTTTCCTGAACTCAAATTGTAGCCTAGTGCTTCCCTAATAAACCTCATAATCTGTGAGTTCTGTGTGGCCA
>NW_006921751.1:538211-541614 GCF_000298275.1 Orycteropus afer afer
ATAGATCTGAATAATAGTAGTATTAACTGGTCTTCCTTGTAGGCATGTGGATATTATCCTATCAGTGACAGCATTGTATTTCAGGACAGATCTTGAAACATTCTTTGTGATGATGAATGCCACAGCATTCCTTTTCAAATTGTCATTCCCAGCATAGTAGATCCTATGGTAGTCTGATTCAAAATGGCCAAACCAGTACATTTCAGATCACTAATGCCTAGCATACTGATCTTAATGTGTTACATTTCATTTTTGACAACTTCTAATTTTCATAGATTCATAATTTGCACATTCCATGTTCCCATTATTAATGGATGTGTGCATCTGTTCCTACTCATTTTGAGTCAAGCAACATCATCCAATGGAGATCTCAAAGTCTTTACTCTATCCCTATCATTAAGGTCATCTCTACTCTGAGGAGTTAGCTCTTCCTCAGTCAAACTTCTAGTGCCTTCCAACCTGATGGTCTCATCTTCTGGCACTATATCAGGCAATGTTTCAAGGCTATTCATAAAGTTTTCCTATAATATATCAGACAGTGTTTCACTGCTATCCATAAGGTTTTTACTGGCCAATTGTTTGAGAATTGGATGGTCCCTTCCTTCTTCCAAGTCTGTCCAGCTCAGAAGCTCTGCTGAAACCTTTTCACCATGGGTAACCCTGCTGGCACTTTGCAACACCAGTGGCATAGCCTCCAGCCTCACAGCAACACGTAAACCACCACAGAACGACAAACTGACAGTCAAGTTCATCTCTCTTAGTTGTTCCTAATGTCTCTGAACCCCTAAGCAAAAAGCAGCCCCTGAGCCCCAGACCCCCATTACAAGCATCAAAATCAGGAATGAAACTAATGTTACCAACATGCAGAGATATTGAATCCTACTGAAGACTTTTGTCAATGACAAGAATCAAATTGCACATGTGCGAAAAATAAAAACTTTCACTAAGGAGTTTAAACACCACTCATTTTATGAATAGCTATGAAACACTTCTAATATATTACTGGAAAGCCTTATGAATAGCCCTGAGACATGGTCAAATATAATGCCAGAAGATGAGGCCTTCAGGTTGCAAGGCACTCAAAATACAACTTGGGAAGAGCTGCCTCCTCAGAGTAAAGCTGACTTTAATGAGGTGGATGGAGTAAAGCATTTGGGACCTCCATATGCTGATGTGGCATGACTCAAAATGGGAAGAAACAGCTGCAAACATCCATTAATAATCAGAACATGGGATGTACGAAATATAAATCTAGGAAAATTGGAAGTTGTCAAAATGAAATGAAATGTTTAAAGATTGATATCTTTGGCATTACTGAGCTGAAATGGACTGGTTTCTGCCATGTTGAATCAGAGAACCATGTGATATACTATGCCGGGAATGAGAAATTGAAGAGGAATGATATGGTATTCATCATCACAAAGAATATTTCAAGATCTGTCCTGAAGTACAATGCTGTCAGTGATAGGAAAATAGCCATATGCCCACAAGGAATACCAGTTAATAGTACTATTATTGAAATTTGCACACCAACCACTGAAGCCAAAGATGAAGAAATTGAAGATTTCTACCAACTTCTGTAGTCTGTAATTGACTAAACAAGCAATCAAGATGTATTGATCATCACTGGTGACTGGAATGGAAAAGTTGGATACAAAGAAGAATCACCAATATTTGGAAAATATGGCCTTGGTGATGGAGATAAAGTTGGAGATCATATGATAGAATTTTGCAATACCAACAATTTATTCATTGCTAATAACTCTTTTCAACAACATAAATGGGGGCTATTCATGTGGACTTCACCAGATGGAGGACACAGGAATCAGATTGACTACATCTGTAGGAAAAGGCAATGGAGAAGCTCAAATCTTCAGCCAAAACAAAGCCGGGAGCTGACTGTGGAACAGACCATCAACTGCTCATATGCAAGTTCAAGTTGAAGCTGAGGACAATTAAAACAAGTCCATTAGAGTCAAAATATGACCTTGAGTATATCCCTCTTGAATTTAGAGACCATCTAAAGAACAGATTTGATTCATTGAACACCAATTACCAAAAACCAGAAAAATAGTGAGATGACATCAAGATCATCATCCATGAAGAAAACAAAAGGACATTGAGAAGACAAAAAAGGAAGAAAAAACCACAATGAATATCACATGAGACTGTGAAATTTGCCCTTATGTGGAGAGTACCTAAAGCAAATGGAAGAAATGACAAGATAAAAGAGGTGAAAGAAGATTTCAAAGAGCAACTTGAGAAGGCAAAGCCTCTTACTACAATGAAATGTGTAAAGACCTGGAGTTGAAAAACCAAAGGGGAAGAACATGCTTGGCATTTCTCAAGCTGAAAGAAGCGAAGAGAAAATTCAAGCTGAAAGAACTGAAGAAAAATTCAAGCCTCAAATTGCAATATGAAAAGATTCTATAAACAAAATGTTGAATGATACACGAAACATCAAAAGAAGATAGAAGGGATGCAGAAAGTCATTGTACCAAAAATATTGTTTGATGTTCATCCATTTCAGGGGATGGCATATAATTAAGAACCAATGGTATTGAAGGAAGAAGTCAAAGTTGCACTGAAGGAATTGGCAAAGAACAAGGCTCCAGGAGTTGACTGAATACCCACTGAGATGTTTCAACAAACAGATGACCCACTGGCGGCACTCAATCTTGTATGACAAGAAATTTGGAAGAAAGCTACCTGGCCAACTGTCTAGAAGAGATCTATATTTATACTCATTCCAAAGAAAGGTGATCCCACATAATGTGGAAATTATTGAACAATAATATTAATATCACACACAAGTAAAATCTTGCTGAAGATAATTCAAAAGTTTTTGCAGCAGTATATTGACAGAGAACTTACAGAAATGCAAGCTGGATTCAGAAAAGGACATGGAATGAGGAATATATTTACTGATGTCAGATGGATCTTGGCTAAAAGCAAAGAATACCAGAAAAATGTTTATTTCTGTTTTATTGACTATACAAAGCATTCTATTGTGGGGATCATAAAAAATTAAGTATAACACTGAGAAGAAAGGGAATTCTAAAACATTTAATTGTGCTCATTAGGGACCTGTAGGAAGACCAGGAGGCTGTCCTTCAAACAGCATGAGGGGATACTGCATGGTTTAAAATCAGGAGGGGAGTGTGTCAGGGTTGTATCCTTTCACTGTATTTACTCAATCTGTATGCTGAGCAAATAATTCAAGAGGCTGGGCTATGTGAAGAAGAGCATGGGATCAGAATTGGTGGAAGACTGCAAAAACGGCGAGGAGGCCACATGTTCTGACCTCCTCTAATCTCACAAGAGGAAGACAGCAGTAATCCAAGGCCTATTACTGCAAGGCCAAACATGCTGCCTCCCTCCAGCCCTTTCACCAACCGTTCCT
>NW_006921751.1:542094-542750 GCF_000298275.1 Orycteropus afer afer
GGAGCTCCTCAGTTGCTCATAGCAAATCCCACCTTGGAGTTTACAAAGACTTATGGGTAGAAAAGCCACACAAAGTAATTTACTATACCACAAAGACTCATTAACAACTTGCAATATACAGACCACACAACTTTGTTTGCTAAAAGTGAGGATGAGTTGAAGCACTTATTGATGAAGATTGAAGACTACATTCTGCAGAATGGATTACATCTTAACATAAAGAAAACAAAAATCCTCACAACTGGATTAATAAGCAACATCATGATAAATGGAGAAGAGATTGAAGTTGTCAAGGATTCCATATTACTTGGTTCCACAATCAACACCAATGGAAGCCACAGTCAAGACATCAGATAATTTATTTTACAAGGTAAATCTGCTACAAAAGACCTCTTTAAAGTGCTGAAGAACAAAAATGTCTCTTTGAAGAATAAGATGTGCCTTACCCAAGCCATGGTATTCTCAATTGCCTCATATGTGAGAGCTGGACATTAATAAGGAAGACCTAAGAAGAGTTCATGCTTTTGAGTTGTGATGTTGGCAAAGAATACTGAAAGTACCGTGGACTGCCAGAAGAATGAAACAATCTGTCCTGGAAGAAGTGCAGCCAGAATACTCCCTGGAAATGAGAATGCCAGACTTCATCTGACCTGCTT
>NW_006921751.1:543530-547045 GCF_000298275.1 Orycteropus afer afer
TTTTTTTTTTAAGACCTATGGCTTTTACTCCTGTCCCTGGATAGAACCTCTTCAATCTTTTTGTGCCCTGCACTTCTAGCCAGAGCCTTGCTTCTATGTTTTCCCTTGCACCTAAGATCCATTGCTTGATTCACTATCTCTATGTAGGCACAGGCAGAGAGTGTTGTTTACTTCACTATGTATTGTATTAACCTACTGACATGGGAAGTGATAGAGGAGGTAAGCCTGACTACAACGGGGAGAAAATGGCATTCATAAATATGGGAAAGACCAGTGCAACACAAATTGGTGATCAGAACAACAATGCTGTGAATAATGCATCCACAAAGTGAAAAAAAAAAAAAAACTCCGCAATTGCCACACTCCCTGTGCCTAATCTTGAGTGCTCTTTAGCTTGCTTTGAACATTTGGAGGGACAAAACTAAGAACAAAAGGTTTAGAACTTTCCAACAAGCAAACCTTTGCCTGGCTTGGCAAATTGTACATACTTACTTTACAATTTATCACAGCTGGTATTCCTTACCTGACTCTAGGCTAAGAAATTCGAGAGCAGCATGCTGTATACCTTAGCACACTCGTCTATAGAGATATTTTGATAACTTCTTTGTAAAAGTGTATCATGCTCAAAGACAAAATAACTAGAATGTATTAACCTCATAAGCGCTGAAATATAAGTCCTTTAAAAAAAATTGACCCTTTTTTTTTCTTCTGCATCTGTTTTTATGTTTTGTTCTACTAGTTTTAGAACTTCTCTAGTGTAGGGACTCAACTTATAGTGTCTAGAAGAATACCATTTACTAAGCAAATAATCAATATTTGTGTAGTGACCTTATGTAATATGGAACAAAATACTGCCCACTCCTGCAACAGCCTCACAATCTCTGCTATTCTTAAAACGATTGTTGCAACGATTGTTGCAGCCACTGTGTCAATCCATCTCATCGAAGGTCTTCTTTTTCACTGACACTCTACTTTATCAAGCATGATATCCTTCTCCAGGGACTGATCCCTAATGATAACATGGCCAAAATACTTAAGACAAAATCTGGCCATTCTCACTTCAAAGGATCATTCTGGCTGTACTTCTTTCAAGACAGATTTGTTCATTCTTCTGGCAGTCCATGGTATTTTCAGTATTCTTTACCAGCACCACAGTTTAATGGCGTCACTTCTTCTTCAGTCTTCCTTATTCATTGTTCAGTTTTCACATGCATATGAGGCCAATGAAAATGCCATGGATAGGACCAGACACACCTCAATCTTCACAGTGACATCTTTGCACATTAACACTTTAAAGATGTGTTTTGCAGTAGATTTTCCCAGTACAATATGTCATTTGATGTCTTTACTGCTGTTTCCATGGGCGTTGATTGTGGATCCAAGTAAAATGAAATCCTCAACAACTTCAATCTTTCCTCTATTTATCATGATGTTGCTTATTGATTCAGTTGTAAGGATTTTTGCTTTCTTTATGTTGAGGTTTAATCAGTCGTGAAGGCTGTAGTCTTTGATCTTTATTATATCAGAAAGAAGTTTTAGTGACTATGCAAAGGCATTTAACTGTGTAGATCATAAAAAGTTATGGATAAAATTTCAAAGAATGGTAATTCCAGAATTCTTAATTGTGCTCATAAGGAACATCAAATAATACGTGACAGTTTTATATACATGTAAATGTTGTTGTTATTGTTACGTGCTGTCAAGTCGGACCAGACTCATAGCGACCCCTCCTCGGGTTTCCAAGGTAGTATCACTATAGAAGTAGATTGCCCATCTTCCTTCCGAGGAGTGGCTGGTTGGCACTACACTACCAGAGCTCCATTTTGTATCCATACTTTGTCAGTTATTAGCTTTATAATTCTTGGTAAATTTCTATACTTTGAGTTTTATCAATAAAATTAAGACGTAAAGTCTCTAAGTATACCTCTTTTGATTTCAAAATATACACAGTTAAATATTTATCTGTTCTTATGTTGAAGTAGAAATTATTTATCTGTTTAAACTTATTGCTGAGATATAATTCTTTCATACCAGTACCAGGTTGAACAATATTTTCTTCTACTATAGTGGCTAAGGCACTTGACTGCTAACCAGAAGGCTGGCAGTTCAAACCCACCAGCCACTCCTCGGAAGGAAGGTTGGGCAATCCTACTTCCGTAGTGATACTGCCTCGGAAACCCAAGGAGGGGTCACTATGAGTCAGGGCTGACTCGACGGCACATAACAACAACATACACAAAGTTGCCAGAAGTCAGGGTTGATTCAGTTGCAACTAACAACAACAATTCTTTGCCCTCTAGTGGACTCTGACTTATGGTCTTCACCTATGTCAGTGCAGAACAGTGCTCTGTAGAATTTTCAGTGGCTGATTTATCAGAAATAGGCCTTTTTTTTTCTGAGGCACTTCTTAGTGGACTCAAACCTCTAAGCTTTCAATTAGAAACTGAGTTTATTAACATTTTGCATCATTTAATGACTTCAGTAAAGACATGCTGCTCTTGTTGTTAGTGGAGTTGGCTATGACTCATTGCGGATTTATATATAACAGAAGGACAAAACGAAATATTACTCAGTCCTGTACCATCTCTAGAATGTTTATGGTTGAGCCCATTGTTGAGACTATTCATCAATCTATCTCATTGAGGGCTTTCCCCATTTTCTTTGACTCTGCTCTTTACCTAACATCATGTCCTCTACGATAGGTCTGTATCAATGATGTGTCCAAAGTAAGCAAGGTGAAAGCCTGCTATCTTTGCTTCTATGGAGCATTTTTGTTGTATTTCTTTTAAGACTTATTTCTGTGTCTTTCTAACAGCCCATGGTCAATCAATATTTGAAGCCAACACAATTGAAATGTATCTGTTATTCTTGTCCTGTCTTTTCATGGGCGAAATTACACATGCATATGAAGAGATTAGAAAGAAGATGGCACACTTTACTCATCCAAATGACATCTTTGCTTTGTAGAAGTTTAAAGCAGTCTTTTGAAGCAAACTTGTCCAATGTAGTAAATATACCATTTCATTCCTTGACTACTGCTTCCATGGACATTTATTGTTGATCCAAGAATTGATTGTTTATTCAAGAATTGTTGATCCAATAATTGATAGTTTATTCAACAATAAAATTATTGACAACTCTCTCCTTGTTAATTATGGTGTTATTTATTGGTCTAGTTGTGAGAATTTTTGTTTTCTTTAAGTTCAGGTATAATTCATTCTCTAGGGTGTGGTCTTTTACACCTTCATAAGTAAATGACTCAAGTCATTTTCATTTTCAGCAAGCATGATTGTTCATTTATATATCACAGGTGGTTAATGAATCTTCTTCCAATCCTGACACTTCAGTCTTCATGTAGCATAGCTTCTTGGATTATCTATTGAGCATACATATTGAACAAGTAAATTAAAAGGATACAACCTAGCCACACACCTTTTCTAAACCTGTACCATGTGATTTACTCTTGCTCTGTCCTAACGGGGAGCTCTGGTAGCATAGTGCCTAAACCATTTGAC
>NW_006921751.1:548485-549185 GCF_000298275.1 Orycteropus afer afer
GAGTCGGCCCCGACTCATAGTGACCCCTCCTTGGGTTTCTGAGGCAGTATCACTACGGAAGTAGGATTGCCCAACCTTCCTCCCCACTTCATAGACATACCTAATAGTTCAGCCTGTCCACCCATCTATCAACCCATATACCCATGTTTGCCTTCATGACAATGCAGTACTGTATGTGCAAAAGGGTTCATCTTTGTTGTCTGTTCCTCCCATGTACCTCTCTATGTATTTCTCATCCTCAAGGCCGCCAGATTGGTCACTCACATTTGGTACATTGCCCTTCTCATCAACCAAATCAATACTTGTTGTTGTTGTTATGTGCCATCAAGTCGGCCCCGACTCATAGTGATACCTCCTTGGGTTTCTGAGGCAGTATCACTACAGAAGTAGGATTGCCCCACCTTCCTTGGGAGGAGTGGCTGATGGGTTGGAACCACCAGCCTTCCGCTTAGCAGTGAAGTGCCTTAGGCATTATGCTACCAGAGCTCCTAAATCAATATTTATCTCTATCTATCTAACAGCGTTCCCCGCCCTCCCCTCCCACACCCCTGGTAATCAGCAAAGAAAATTTCCTTAACTTTTACAATAATGGACTAATACAATACTTGTCCTTTTGTGATTGACTTATTTCACTCAACATAATGTCCTCCAAGTTCATCCGTGTTATTCAGTGTTTTGCAGATTCTACATTATTCTTTGG
>NW_006921751.1:557974-558611 GCF_000298275.1 Orycteropus afer afer
AAGAAAAAAAAACAAGAAAACTTGCAATATCTGGAGATAGGCACTAAGAGAAAAAAAGGTAGAGAAGGAGAATAATGAAGAAAAAAATGGGAAAAATGCAAAAAGAAAAACAAGGAATGGTGTTAACCATGAGAAAAAAGGGACAAAAATTAAAAAAAAATAATAAAATAAAATTCAACCAGATATAGGGAAAGGAAAAAAAGCTGAAAACTAGGACCTGGGAGGGGAAGTATAAGAATAATAATAAAAAGGACAAAAATATTAATAATAATAGTTTTCAAACAGACAAATACAAGCAAATTAAACACCAGAAAAAAGCAAAAAAGAAAAACAAAATTAAACTAAAAAAAAGAGAAAAAAAAAAAATTGGTGGAAGATAGGGCAGGGCACTCAGGCTTCGTCTGAGCACACACACTGGCATGGAGTTCCTGTGGGCCCAGAGGTGGGTGGGAGTGGGGGATGGCTGCACCTCCATTCACCAAGCAGGTGTGGGGTATAAGAGTAACAAGAGGAATGTCACACCTTTTCAACAGTGCAGGTCCGGAGTGCCCTTGGGGTTGCTGGCAAGCTGAATATGTTCTTAAGCCCCTAGAATCTGGGAGAGTGCTGTCTCTTTAAATATCCAAAAAGGTCAAGC
>NW_006921751.1:559538-560960 GCF_000298275.1 Orycteropus afer afer
AACAACAACAACAGATTCAAAAATAAATATTACTTGATTCTTTGCCTTATGTAGCTTTTAATTCCAAGTGTAGAAACCCAATTATCAGTTAGTTTAAAAACTTACATAGTTAAATGCCCATTTCTTTTAACAAAAATAACATGTCTCTTTAATTTACATAAAGCTATAGCTTTTCCTCAGCTTTTTTTCATCTATCATCTCTTACATTTTCATGACCTATTTAACCAATAGAAATATCTAACTTGTCTAAAACAGTGATGTCCCTAAGGTTGGTGTCACTCAGCATGAGAACTTATGTCACTCCCCCACCATCATGTACCTCCTCCAGTTCCCGACCTTACAAAATCCTTTGTAAAGTTTCTTATCAATTTTAATCATAGAATAATATGTGATAGATACAATTCTAAATTGCATGAATATAATATTTCTTAGATTATATGAATACCAACAAAAATTGTTTTCTAAACTCTTTCTACATTTAATTACAAAATTATTAGTTATAACATTATTAGTAACAGAAGCATTTTTTCATTTTTCTCCTTCTTTTCCTTTAATTATAACTTAATTTTCATAAACATTGATATATGCTCACAAATATTATGACAATACTGTAGCTAAAACACTAGAGAATTTGACAGAATCATAACTCTACTCTCCCCTCTCTGATTCTCCCCTCCCCTCCCCTCCCCACCCTTCTCCTCTCCTCTCCTTTCTGTATAATGTAACCAAGCTTGTTAGAGGAAAAGTAGTAGTTTTTCTCCCTCTGTTTTATTCAACCTTGGGTCACCAGTGTAAATAAAAAGGTTTTTCATATTTCAGCAACTTTGGTATTTTAGAAGAGCAGTAGCCTGCACATAAATGGAGCATTTAAGCCATACTTTTTGGCAAGGTAATAAAGTACATACACTGGAGCTGTGGTGGTGTAGTGCCAAAGGCATCTGCTTGCTAACCAGAAGGTTGGGATTCAACCCCTCCAGCAGCTCCGCAGAAGGGAAATTGGGCAATCTACTTCTGTAAAGATTTACTGCCTTGGAAACCCATAGGGGATCACTATGAGTCCTAATCAACTCCAGGACAGTGAGTTTGGTTTTGTTTTTTAACGTGGGGTTTGAGGCAATGATTGTTAATTTAGTACATTGCCATTTCATCACTGCAAAAAGGGCAAAGAAGCCACATGTTCCGACCTCCTCTAACCCCCCAAGAGGAAGACAGAATCACCATTAATAGCCCAAGGCCCATTACTATGAGGCCAAACATTCTGCCTGCCTCCAGCACTTTCACCAACCATTCCTCCCAAAGCACCCACCACCTCTCTCCTGGGTTTGATAATTCACTGCAGTGGCCACACAGAACTCACAGATTATGGGGTTTATTAGGGAAGCACCAGGCTACAATTCAAGTTCAGGAAAAATGCTCAGTCTC
>NW_006921751.1:562015-569213 GCF_000298275.1 Orycteropus afer afer
ATGTTTGAGGCCATTGTTACAGCTCGCTGTCTCAATCCATCATATGGAGGGTCTTCCTCTTTTTCATTGACCCAATATGTTTCCAATCATGATATCCTTCTCCAGGAACTGGTCTCTCCTGATAACATGTCCAAAGTACGTAAGATAAAGTCTTGCCATCCTTGCTTCTAAGGAGATTCTGGCTATACTTCTTTCAAGATAGATTTGCTCATTCTTCTGGCAGTCGATGGTATATTCAAAATTCTTTGCCAATACCATAATTCAAAGCATCAATTTTTCTTTAGTCTTATTCATTGTACAGCTTTCACATGAATATGTGCAGATTGAAAATACCATGGCTTGGGTTAGGTTTACCTTAGTCCTCAAAGTGACATCTTTGCTTTTTAATACTTTAAAGATATCTTTTGCAGTAGATTTGCTGATATAATATGTTCTTTGATTTCTTGACTACTGCTTCTATGGACTTTCATTGTAGATCCAAGTAAAATGAAATCCTTGACAATTTCAATGTTTTCTCTGTTTATCATGATTTTTCTTATTGGTTCTCTTGTGAGAAATTTTGCTTTCTTTATGTTAAGGTATAATCCATACTGAAAGCTGTAGTCTTTGATTTTCATTGGTAAGCGCTTCAAGTTTTCTTCATTGTATGCAAGCAAGGTTGTGTCATATGCATATCACTGGTATTAATGCATTTCTCCAATGGTGATGTCACATTCTTCCCATATACTGCAGCTTCTTGAATTATTTGCTCAGCATACAGATTGAATAAGAATGGTAAACGGGTACAACTCTGACACACAACTTTCCTGACTTTAAACTAGACAGTACTCCCTTTTTCTTTTTGAATAACTGCATCTTGGACTTTGTACAGATCTCTGAGGAGCACAATTAAATATTCTGGAATTTTCATTCTTCACAGTGTTATCCATAATTTTTTGTGATTCACACAGCTGAATGCCTTTGCCTAGTCAATAAAATATAATTAACCCTCTTTATGAATTTATTTTCAGCTAAGATCCATCTAACATCATCAATGAAAATCCTTATTTCATGTCTGATCTTGAGTCTTCCTTAAATTTCTGGTAGTTCTTTATCAATGTATTGCTGCAACCATTTTAATTATCTTCAGCAAAAATTTACTTGCAGGTGTTATAATATTGTTTGATAATTTCTGCATTCCATTGGATCAGCTTTCTTTGCAATGAGTACTTACATGAATCTCTTCCAGTCAGTTGGCCAGATAGCTTTCTTCCAAATTTCTTGTTATAGGTGAATGAGATCTTCCAGCATTGCTTCCATTTGTTAAAACATCTCAAATGGTATTCTGTCTATTCCTAGAGCCTTGTGTATTTTGTTTGTTTGTTTGTTTGTTTTGCCAATGCCATCAATGCACCACAGACTTCTTCCTTTAATACCATTGGTCCTTGACCATATGCTAACTCCTGAAATGATTAAACCTCAACCAATACTTTTTGATACAGTGACTCAGTGTCTTCTTTTTTTTTATTTTTCATGCTTCTTGCATCATTCAATATATTGCTCAAAGAATATTTCAATATTTTAAGTTGAGGTTTTATTTTTTTAATCATTTATTTTAGCTTGAGAAATGTCAAGCATCTATTTTCCATTTTGATTTTCAAAATTCCAAGTCTTTGCACATTTTATTATAATATTTTACTTTGTATTTTCCAGTTGTCCAATGAAATCTGTTCAGGACTTTTACTTCATCATTTCTTCCATTAGCTTTAGTTACCCTCTATGCAAGAGCAAGTTGCAGAGTCTCTTCTGACATCCATTTTGGTCTTTTCTTTTCTTTCTCCTTTTATTATTTATTATTATTTTGTTTGTTTGTTTGTTTTCATTGTGATTTGTGGAAAGTTTATAGATCAAATTTGTTTTGCATCCAGTAGTTCACACACATTTTGTTTCATGACATTGATTGCAACCTCCATAATGTAACAACTCCCTTCCTACTCCTTCTCTGTGCTTACCTTTTTTCTGTGTCCTTTTCCTATGTTTTCCTGCCCTCTGAGTGATCTTGCTCTGCCAATTCTACCCTTGTAATCTCCCATAACTATTTTTCTAAGGAGTGTACCTACTTTATATGACTGTGTGTTGTTTGGCTAGAAGCCCCAAGAATGAGTTTAATTCCAGACCTGAAGGATGTCTAAGGGCCATAGTTTCAGAGATTTCAGCAGTCCCTATATAATCAGTAAATCTAGTCCTTTTTTTGTATGACTTTCAGTTTTGTTTCACATTATTCTCCCACTCTATCCAGTATTTTCTGTGCTGATCCATTTCTGAGTGGTTGATAGTGGTAGCTGGCCACCATCTAATTCTTCTGGTCTCATGGTCATATAGGCTGAGGTTCACATGATCCACTAATTCCTTGGACTAACTATTTCCATATGTCTATGGTTTTCTTCATTCTTCTTTGTTCCAGATGAAAAGAGACCCATTGTTGCATCTGGATGGCTGTTTGCAATGTTTTAAAACCCCAGTCACTATTCATCAAAGTAGGATGTAAAACAATGTTTTTGTGTAGTATGTTATATCAATTGAGCTTGATGTCCCCTGAAACCATGGCCTCAAGCCCACAAGCCCAAGAACTGGCTCCCTTGGGGTTGTTGGCTGTGACTAAGAAGTTACCATAACTTTGCCCCCTATTAGTTGTATTTATATGGACATTCTTATAGCACAAAAGCTTGTGTAGAAATATCATCTTTCCTGTCTTTTTAATGGCCTTTTATTTTCTTCATGTATGATATTCTTAATGTCATACCACAACTTCTTTGGCCTTTGGTCATTAGGGTTCAATTCATCAAATTTATTCTTGAGATGGTCTCTGAATTCCAATGGAACACACTGGAGTATGTACTTTGGCTCTTATGGACTTTTTCTTATTTTCCTCAGCTTCAACTTCAACTTGCACAGAAGTAATTGATTGACTCTTGCAAAGTTAGCCCCTAGCTTTGTTCTGATTGATGATATTGAGATTCTCCATTACCTCTTATCACAGATATAGCCAATATGATTCATGTATATCCCATCCGGTGAGTTCCATATATATCGTCACCATTAATGTTGTTTAAAATAATAAAAAAAGAAGAAATATTTGCATTGATTAATGTGTTGTTCTTCCAAAATTCTGTCATGCAATCTCTGGCATCATTCTGGTCACCAAGACCATATTTTCCAACAACTGATCCTTCTTTGTTTCTAACATTTGCATTCAAATCACCAGTAATTATCAACGCATTTTGATTTCATGTTTGATCAATTTCAGATGGCAGAAGTTTTAAAAATCTTAATTTCATCATCACTGCAAATAGGGATTAGTACATTACATTGAATAATACTGTACTAATTGGTCTTCCTTGCAGGTGCATGGATATTATCCTTCCCCTGAGAGCATTTTACTTCAGATAGTCCTTGAAATGTTCTTTTTGACAGAGAATGTGACACTTTTCCTCTTCAATTTTTCAGAGTTAAAAATGGCCAATATCAGTCCATTTCAGTTCATTGAAGCTAAAGAAAATTAAAACAGGTCCATTATATCCAATGTAAAAAGTTGAGTGTATTGCAAATAAGTTTAGAGACCATGTTAAAAGTATATTCTATGCATTGAACCCTAATGACCAAAGATCAGATGAGTTGTGGGATGATATCAAGGACATCATACATGAAGAAAGCAAAAGAGAGGAAATAAAGAAAACATAAAAATAGATGTCAAATGAAACTCTGAAACTGGCTTTAGAATGTAGAGTAGCTGAATTGTATGGAAGAACTGATGAAATAAAGGGGCTGAACAGAATACTTCAAAGGGTAGCTCAAGAAGACAAAATAAAGTATAGATAGTGAAATTTACAGAGACCTGGAGTTAGAACACTAAAATGGAAGAACACAATTGACATTTCCCTAGCTGAATGAACAGAAGAAATAATTCAAGCCTCAACTTGCAGTATTGAAGATTCTATGGGCAAAATATTGAATGATGCAGAAAACATCAAGAGAAGAGGGAAACAATATACAGAATCACAGCACCAAAAATAATTGGTTGATATTCAACTATTTCAGGAGGTAGCATATGACCAAGACCCAATGGAAATGAAAGAAGAAGTCCAAGATGCACTGAAAGAATTGGTGAAAAATAAGCTTTCAGGAGTTGACAGAATACTTATTGAGATGTTTCAACAAAGGGATACAATGGGGAAGTACTCATTTGTTCATGCCAAGAATTTAGGAAGACAGTTACCTGGCCAGCTGACTGGAAAAGATCCTTATTTGTGCCCAGTATAAGAAAGTGATCCAATAGAATGTGGAAATTATTGAACAATATGATTAATATAACATACAAGTAAATTTTTGTTGAAAATAATTTTAAAACGTTGCAGCAATACATTGACAGGGAACTTCCACAAATTCAAGCTGGATTCTGGAGAGACATGGAATGAGATAAATCATTGTTGATGTCAGATGGGTCTTGGTTGAAAATAGAGAATACCAGAAAGATGTTTAGCTGTGTTTAGTTGACTGTGCAAATGCATTAGACCATATGGATTACAAGAAATTATGGATGACATTGAAAAGAATCGGAATTCCAGAACATTTCATTCTGCTTATGATGAAACTATACATAGGAAATGAGGCAGTCATTGGAACAGAACTAGGGGACACTACATAATTTAAGATCCGGAAGGATGTATATCAGGATTGTATACTTTCACCATACTTATTCAACTTGTATGCTGAGCAAATAACCTGAGAAGCTGGACTGTATGGAGAAGAACATGTCATAATGATTGGAGGAAGACACATTAACAATATGTAATATGCAAAGTACACAACTTGTTTGCTGAAATTGAAGAGGATTTGAAGCACTAACAAATGAAAATCAAAGACTACAGCCTTCAATATGTATTACACTTCAACTTAAAACAAAATTCCTCACAAGACCCATAAGCAAAATCATGATAGAGGAAAGATTGAAATTGTTAAGTTCATTTTACTTGGATCCACAATCAATGCCCATGGAAGCAGTAGTCATGGAATCAAACGTCATACTCCATTAGGCAAATCCAAGGCAAAAAATTATCTTTAAAGTGTTGAAAAGCAACAATGTCATTTTGTGCACAAAAGTGTCCCTAACACAAGCTATGGTGTTTTCAGTCCTCTCATATTCATGTGAAAGCTGTTCAATGAATAAGGAAGCCCAAAGAATTAATGGTTTTGAATTATGGTGTTCATGAAGAACCTTGAATATACCATGGACTGCCAGAAGAATGAACAAATCTCTCTTGGAAGATGTACAGCCAGAATCTCCTTAAAAGTGAGGATGGTGAAGTAAGGATGGTGAGACTTTGTCTGATATATTTTGGACAAGTTATCAGGAGGGACCAGTCAGTGGAGAAAGAATTCATTCTTGGAAAAGTATCAGGTCAGCAAAAAATAGGCAGAACCTTGTCGAGATGGATTGACATTGTGACTGCAACAATGGGATCAAGCATAGCAATAATTGTTAAGTATGCCACAAGACCTCAGAGTATTCATTTGTTATACATAGTTTTGCTATATAGAATGGCACCTAACAACAACAAGAATGTTTTATAGGGAGACACGGATGAGGAGGGGGGCAAAAAAAAAAAAAAAACTTCACAGAATCCACATGGCAATAAGGACACAGTATAAACAGATCTGGAGAAATTCAAGGCAAGCAATAAATATGAGGGATCTGGGAGAGGAACATGCAGGGAAATGGGTCAGAATCACAGTGGCACAGATGGTCATGGAGAAAAGAGGGGGCTTAAAAGGAAATCAAATAATTCACCACTATCAGAAACTGGGTTTCAGCTGGCAAAGACCTGTGTTGGGGTGATGGAAGAAACTGGACTTGGGGCAATCTCTTGCTCAATTGAATCTGGACAAGAGCTGAATAAATGGCAGCTTGTACCCAGAAAGTCACCACACTCATGCTAGGGAATAGGGATAGGAGGGATACGCTCTCTGACCTAAAAAATCCACACTTTCCTGGGCAAAGGAGTAAAAACTCTTTCCACAACCACAGATCTAGTGAACAGAAAAGTCCCACCCTCACAAACACTGATCCCTGGACACTTCCACCTCTAGAAGACTGAGTGAGGGGTTTAAACTCACTAGTTGGGTGCCTAAGAAACTGAGAAAATTCTTCACACTGAATACAAGAGGTACACCTCTACAGCCTCCTCTCACAGTGGGATTCAGTAGTGCATCCCATCTATGCAAATGGAAAAGATGAGGTTAAGATAGTTAGAGAAGATAGTATCAGAGTGGCCTTTCATTAGAGTCTGGGCAGGAGATGGATAAATGTGAGTGTACCTAAAAGGCTGATAGATCCACACCAGTGAATTGTGGCTACTGAGCCACATTCTCCACTCCAAAAAGTACAACTTCCCAATAAATAGGGGCAACACTTCTCCCCATCACTACTAAACCAGTGGCCAAGGAAGTCTTGTAGCCACCCCCAATGAACCACTCTAAATGAACAGAACCAGAGGTAGCAGCAATCCTTTCCTCCACATATGTCATTGGCTGAACCTTCTCATGATGAGCACAAAAAGCACATACCTGCAGCCTTTTCTTTTGGAGGAGTCCACCCACACCACATCATTTTCACCTCTGTAGGTACACACCTAGGTAGATCAGCGGTTTCCATTATGCCTGCCTACCCCCAGGACTGCTGGCTAATGACAATTACAAAAGTCTCTCCTCCTCTTCCCACAAAAAAAAAAAAAAAAAAAAAAAAGTCCTGGCCTCGATGGTTTCACTAGAGAATTCTATCAATCATTCAGAGAAAGATGACATCTATCCTACTGAAGCTGTTCCAGAACACAGAAAAGGATGACCTACTTCCAGATTCATTCTATGAAGCAAGTATAATCCTGATAACAAAATAAATTTATTTATTTATCATGAATGTAGACACAAAAATCTTCAACAAAATATTAGCCAATAGAATCCTATATCAAATAGATAGATAGATAGATAGACACACACCATACCCAAGTGGGATTCATACCATGTATGCAAGGATGGTTCAATATTAGAAAAACAATCAATGTCAACCACCACATAAGTAAACCAAAGGGGGAAAAAATGATCTTATCAATTGATGCATTTGATAAAATCCAGCACACATTCCTGATAAAAACTCTCAGAAAAA
>NW_006921751.1:572803-574479 GCF_000298275.1 Orycteropus afer afer
GGCTCGAGTATAGCAGGGATTGTGGGGCTGGTGCGGGATCGGGCAGTGTTTCGTTCTGCTGTGCATGGGGTCGCTATGAGACGTGTATAGTCACTATTTACTTTATTTAAAAGAGGTATTTTCAATGAATAAGTTGTTGATCATGCAAAATTCTATCATGTGATGTCTAGCATCATTCCTAACACCAAAACCATAATTTCTAACAACCAATGTTCGGTTTTTGTTTCCAACTTTCGTACTCCACTTACCAGGAGTTATCAATATATCTTGATTGTTCGTTTGGTTGATTTCAGATTGCAAAAGGTACTAAAAATCTTCAGTTTCTCCATCTTTGGCTTTAGTGGTTGGTGAGTAAATTTAAATGATAGTAGCCATTAAGTAGTCTTCCTTGTAGGAGCTCTTCCTTGTATGCATATGGATATTATCTTGTCACTGACTGCATTGTACCTCAGGATAGAAATTCTGTTTGACAATGAATGTGACAACATTCCTCTTCAGTTTTTCATCTGTGGCATAACAGACCATATGATTATTTGATTCAAAAAGACCATTTGCCATCTATTTCAGCTCACTAACGCCAAGGATATTAATTTTTATGTGTTCCATTTCATTATTGACAACTTCCATTTTTCCTAGATTCATACTTCTTACATTCCAGTTTCCAACTGTTAATAAATGCTTGCAGCTGTTTCTTCCTATTATGAGTTATGCCCCTTCAGCAAATGAAGGTCCCACAAGCTTTACCCCATGCAAGTCATTAAGATTGACTCTACTTTGAGAAGGCAACTCTTCCCCATTCACATTTGACTGCGAATCAAAAGGCTGGAGGTTCAAATCCACCAACCACTCCTCGAAGGGAACATTGGGCAATCTACTTTTGTAGTGATACTACCTCAGAAACCCAAGGAGGGGTCACTATGAGTCAGATCTGACTCCACGGCAGTATGTTGCACTGTGTTGCATTACTGGCAAATTGGGGAGCTCAAATTGAAGGGCCCTAACTTATCTCATAAATAGACTATGAAGACCAGCCCAAAATGCACCAACAGCAGAAGAGAAACGAGATGACTAGGACCTTCTAAAAGTTAAATTTTCATTTGCATTAAAAGATTTCACCAAAAAATTAAAAAGAGAACCTTCACATTGGATAAAAATAATTAGCAACAACATATCTGACAAGGAACTTATCTCCAAAATTTATAGACAATATCACCATCCCAATATCAAAAAGGCAAACAATACAATTCAACAATAGACAAAGGATATAAAAGACATTTCACCAAAGAAGACTGAATAGGCCTGAATAGGCCACCAACAAACACATGAAGAAATGCTCATAACCATTAGCCATTAGAGATGCAATCAAAATCACCATGAGATATCATCTCATTCCAGCAATGATAGCAAAGTTCAACAAGACAGAAAACAAAAAATGCTGACAAGAATGTTGAGAGATTCGAAATCTTATGCACTCCTGGTGAGGCTGTAAAATATTACAACTACCATGGAAAACCATATGGCACTTTCTTAAAAGGTTAAAAATAGAAATACCATTTGATCCAGCAATCCCACTACTAGGAATATATCCTAAAGATGTTAGGTCTGAGACTCAAATAGATACATGCATTCCCCTGTTCACTGAAGCACTATTTACAGTATCAAATAGATAGAAACTA
>NW_006921751.1:575314-589434 GCF_000298275.1 Orycteropus afer afer
CTTCCTTCCGAGGAGTGGCTGGTGGGTTTGAACCGCCAGCTGTCTGGTTAGCAGGCAAGTGTCTTAGCCACTATGCTACCAGAGCTCCCAGCACAACATAGTACACAAAAATATTCTTCTACCTCTTACTTAGGTGAGTAAACACTTTGGTCTCAAAAGTTTGTTAGCAGCCATCTATGATTCAGATATTGATCTCTCCTTCAGAACAACGATGAGTGAAGATAATCAAAGATGCATGGAAACAGTCCAGAGAACTAATGGACTATAAGAACTTCCACCTATATGGCTCTGAGATCAGCAGAATTATATGATGCCCACCTACTATTGCCAAACACTAAGAAAGGGATCAAAATGGGAGATCCTGGATACAGTGGAAGAAGAAATGTGGCACAAAACATTACTAGTCAGATATATACAGGTAAAACTCCTAAGAATATGGCCCTGAGTCACTCTTTGGGCCTCAAATTGAACTCACTCCCGTCGGTTAACTCTCAGCCAAACGAGAGACAGGCCTGTGTACCAAACAGCTACACCAGGGAGAAGTACTCCTTAGAACAATCAACCATAGGAGGTCAGGAAGGTAAATTTTTGGTAGAAAAAGGGGATAGTTTTGATTATTTTAGTATTTTATTACATATAAAGGATGTCCTCAACAAGGAGTGACCTCAAAAGAAAAAAATAACTCATTGGAAAGAATGGCCACTTCTCTCCTATCTCATCATGTTCACTATGCGTATGATGGACTCATTATTTTGTTTAAGGAGAGAGAGAGAAGTTTAACTCCTATAGTCAACTACTTAACATGTCTTAGACATCTTGCTTACATCATAAATGCAAGTAATTACTGATACTTATATTGAGAACCCCCTATACTTCAGGCACAAAGAAGTCAAAACTTTTTCCAAGGTCTCACAGCTTCTCAGTGGCAGAGCCAAGACTATACCCAGGGAAAGTGGCTCTGGAACTAGGACATCTAATTACTGTGTGATATTTACTCCTTTACAGAAGTATAAGATTCATGAGATAATGGACATTTATTTATTTACTGCTGTATCCCAGATAATTATAAAAGTCCTTGCCACATATTTAAAATTCAATAAATATTAAGTTATGCATTCAATATTAATTAATTGAGATCTCTCTGTATGTGCAAACTTTGTTGAGGTACTAGAAATACACCAAAATGTCACTAGATATTCCTACATGGAGCTTAAAATCTAATAAATAAGGCAGTAATAATTCAAAATAAATCACAATTTCAAAATATGATAAATGAGAAGAAGGTAAGTAGAGGGAGTGGTAAGGGGATATATTGAAAACACTTGATTGGGAATGCACAGATTGTTCATTTGAAAGCATAATATGCTGTGATAGAAATTAAACCATGAGTTGGTTCTAACTATTTAAAGAGGTTTTTTCCAGAGCCTTCAGAAAAGTTCCCTGATGTGTGGAAATTTATGCCCAGTGAGAGGAACATCAGTGTTATCACAGGAAGAAAGAAAAGAGCTTTGTGGAGGAAATAAATCTTGAAAGGTGAACTAGGGTTTAGACATAGAAGTCTTCATGGAGTTTGTGAAGATTTTCATATTTATTCTAAAAGCTACATGCCATCACTGAAAGTATTTAAAGTAGGAGATGTCTTTCAAAAACTGTGAATGATCTCAGTTTTTTACCCACCTTGCACAAATTAGTCTACCACAGTTTCATGAATGCTAGCAGAAGACACAAGACTTCTGGGTCAGGGACAAACAGCTTTTTCACTTACAGCGGTTTTATTTCAACATCGCAACAGTTCTCTGAAAACCACTTCCCACAGAGTGATGCAGAGAGGGCCAGGTAACCTCTACTCTCGTGGTGAGGTGCCCTAATCTTAGGGAACCCAATCTTTAATAATTGTCAGTAAGCCTGCCTGACCCTTGTTCCAAAAGAAAACATTCCCTTTCTCATAATGGATAGTAAACTAACCTGCCATTTACTCAGTGTGTGTGTGTGTGTGTGTGTGTGTGTGTGATGTTTGTGGTGGTGGGTTGAGGTGCTATCTCTATCTGTCAAGCCCATTTACTCTTCAAATACCTGAGGTAATATAGTCAAGAAAGAGCAACTGCCTCTTCTTTCAAAATGTGCAGAAATGTGAGGGACCTATGAATTGTTTCCTAACAATGTCATGATAAGATCACATTTGTTATAAAACTAAATGCAAAAAAAATACCTAATAAAACATCTGCTTTTAAAAAACAAAGTCTTATGTAAACTATCCATATTTTTTCACCACCTGTTTATCATAGACAATTAAAAATTAACTGTTTCAACTCTAGTGCTTAAATAATGAAAAGCAATTTTAGGCTACATAGACAGCTTCATAGTTACATATGTAGTGTATAAACACAGTACATTTTTCTGATCAAAATAAACTAGTATAAAATCAATTCAGAAGTCACTGTCATTCTTAAATCAAATGAAGGCTATTATATCAATCATTGGGAGTATATTATAAATTGTACATCCAAAATTAAGAACTTGTTTTAATTTCAAATATTCTTCGTCTTTAAAAATATCCACAATATTTTATAGGCTAGAAAGATTCTAATAATAAGAGATAAGAATGGGATTTTTATTAGTTAGTTATTTGAAAACTGTTAAGAATATTCATTCTTCCATACTTTTATCTGAAGTCATTTATAGGAAATGATTTGCTATATGAAATCAAATTCAGCAAGTTATATCCTTTTAAAAATAAACTTGCTCTAAAAAGAGTTTGTATTTGTAGCAGTTATTTTTTGATATAACCAGTAATCCAATAAACAATTTGGCTGTTAGACACTTTGAAGTCAAATCTCCCTGAGGATTTTTACTTCATTTACAAGTGTAATTTCTTTGAAACTATAACAGATTTTCTTTTCTTGAAATGGTTTCTGTTAGAAAAGGAAATAAATGCTAATAGGAACACAGATGGAGAATGTAGTTCTAGAGAAATCAACTCTGAATACATTCATTGACAAGAATATATTACTTGTGACTTTTAGACCATATACTCACAGAAATAGGTAAGAACAAAAGCATTTGGGATAGGGAAAAGGTAATGCATCAAAACAAAAGCCTTACTTTGAATTTATAATATTTTAGATAGATAAGATAGGTAGATGATAGATAGATAGATAGATAGATAGATAGATAGATAGATAGATGATAGATATAGATAGATAGATGATAGAAAGAAAAATAGGTAGTTGGAAAATATGGCCTTCATGATAGAAACAACACCAGAGACTACAAGATAGAATTCTGCAAGATGACTGACTTATCTATTGTAAACACCTTTTCAACAACATAAATGGCAACTGTACACTTAGACCTCACAAGTGTACAGTGAGGTACACAGAAATGAAATTGATTACTTCTGTGGAAAGAGATGATGGAGAATCTCAGTATCATTAATCTGAACAAGATAATGGGCAGATTGCAAAATAGACCATCAATTGCTCTTATGCAAGTTCATGTTGAAGGTGATGACTATTAAAACAAGTCCACAAGAGCCAAAGTACACCCTTAAGTATATCATACCTGATTGTAGAAAACCTCTCAAGAATAGGTTAGATGCATTGAACCCTAATGATTGAAGACCTGACGAGTTGTGAGATGAAACTGAGGACATCATACATGAAAAAATAAAAAGATCATTAAAAATCAGGAAAAAAAAAGACCAAAATCAATGTTAGAAGAGACTTTGAAACTTGTTATTGAACATAGAGTATTTAAAGCAAATGTAAAAATAAAAAAGGATGTGAAAGAATATTTCAAAGGGTGGCTTGAAAATACAATATAAAGTATTATAATAGAATGTGTGAAGACCAGTAGTTAGAAAATCAAATGGTAAGAACTTAGTATTTCTCAAGGTGAAAGAACTGAAGAAAAAGTTCAAGCCTCCAGTACTGAAGGATTCTATGGGCAGTATGTTGAACAATGCAGGAAGCATCAAAAGAAGATAGAAAGAATACACAGACTCACTGAACCAAAAAGAAGTGGTTGATGTTCACCCATTTAAGAAGGTAGCATATGATCAAAAGCCTATGATATTGAACAAAAAAGTCCAAACTGCACTGAAGATATTGGCAAAAAAAAAAAAAACCTCTAGAAACTGACAAATTACTAAGTAAGATGTTTCAACAAGTGTATAAAATGCTGGAATCATTCTTTCATCTAAGCCAAACAATTTGAAAGATAGCTACCTAGCCAATTAATTATAAGAGATACATACTTGTGTCCATTCTAAAGAAAAGTGGTCCAACAGGATAAGGAAATTATTGAATAATAGCATTCATTTCATATGCCAATAAAATTTTGCTGAAGATAATTCAAAATGGTTGCAGCAGTTCATCAAGACAGAACTGCCAGAAATTCATGCTGGTTTCAGAAGAGGACATGTATAAAGAGATATCATTGCTGATGACAGGTGGATCTTGACTGAAAACAGAGAATAACAGAAAGATTTCACCTGTGTTTTATTGATTATGCAGACATTAAGCTCTGTGGATCATAATAAATTATTAATAATATTGCAAGGCTTGGAAATTTATGGACACTTAATTGTGCTCACATGTAAACTGTACATAGACAAAGAAGCTGTTGTTCAAACATAACAAGGGAAAACTTCATGGTTTAAAATGAGTAAAGATGTGTGCCAGGGTGGTATTCTTTCACCATACTTATTCAATCTGTATGCTGAGCTAGTAATGCAAGAAGTTGGATGACGTGAAGAAGAATGTGGAATCAGTTTTAAAGGAAGATTAATTAACAACCTGCAACATGCAGATGACACAACTTTGTTTGCTGTAAGTGAAGAGCACTTGAAACCTTTACAGTGACGTTTAAAGACTACAGTCTTCAGTATGGATTACACATCCACATAAAGAAAACAAAGATCCTCACAACTAGACGAATAGTAAACGGAGAAAAGACTGAAGTTGTCAAAGATTTCATTTCATTTGGATCCACAACTAACTCACATGGAAACAGCAGTCAATAAATCAAATGGTATAATTGGATTGGGTAAATCTACCACAAAAGACTTCTTTAAAATGTTAAAAAGCAAAGATGTCACCTTGAGGACTAAAGTGTGACTGACTCATGGCATGTTATTTTTAATAGACTCATATGCATCCAAAAGTTTTATAAGGAACAAGGAAGACCAAAGAATTGATTCCTTTGAATTATGATGGTGGCAAAGAATATTAAACATACCATAGATTGACAGAAAAACAAACATATCTGTGTTGGAAATCATACAGCCAGAATACTTCTTAGAAAGAAGGATGCTGTGATTTTGTTTATATACTTTAGACATGTTACCAGAAAGGACCAGTTCCTAGAGAAGAATATCATGCCCAGTAAAGCAGTCAGTGAAAAAGAGGAAGACCTTCAATGAGATGGATTGACTCAGTGGTTGCATCAATGGAGTAAAACAGCAACGATTGTGAGGATAGGGCAGGACCAGACAGTACTTTGTACTGTTGTATATACGGTTTCTATGAAGCAGAACTAACTCTTGGGCACCTAATAACCACACCTAACATATATGTTTGAATGTATTTATTTCATGAAACAATTGATGTGACTAAACCAAATTTTGAAATTAATTTGTAGTCAGTCAAATAACAAGTAACTAATAATCAATAAATTGTATTAATTTTTTGTTCAATTTGATCATATTTACCTTTGAAAATAAAAGTAACAAAAATAACTGGATGTGACTTAGATACAGTTATTTTGAATCACTTCCTCCTTAAAATATATAAACACATAAAGCTTGAGAAATGAATGATTGTCACAAGGCAATGGAATATTATGATCACTGTAATGAACAGGGATTTTCAGGGGGTCCATACTGATTCCAAAGGAGCTCCACTGGTGCCATGGTTAACACATTCAGCTGCTTGCCACAGGGTCAGTGGTTCAAATCCAGCTCCAGCAGGTGTTCTCTGTGGGAGAAAAATGAGGTTGTCTTCTTCTGTAAAGATTGACAGCCTTGGGAACCCTACAGAGCAGTTCAGCTATGTCCTTTAGGGTCATTATGAGTAGGAATCAACTCAATGGCAGTGGACTTTTTTTTTTTTTTTTAATTTATTGAATCCAAGAAGGATAATTTTGGTCTGTGGATGCAAAACAATTCTTATATTATGGTTTGGGGCACTCTAGAACTCAAATCTATAAATAAAATCTTATTCCTCGGTATTTGACATCTCTCATTAATTTCTATTTATTTTAGTGGAACTAATGCTAACCAGAAGGCTGGTGGTTCAAACCCACCAGCCACTCCTTGGAAGGAAGGTTAGGCAATCTACTTCTGTAGTGATAGTGCTTAGGAAACCCAAGGAGAGGTCGCTATGAGTCGGAGAGGACTCAAAGGCACATAACAACAACAATGAAAACAGACTACTATTGCTGCAGACTATGTCAAATGATTTTTCAATGAATAAAGAAGTTCTATTTAAAAGCAAGACATTTGTATATATATTGATTTGTATATGTATTTATTTGTAGTTACTGTGCTATATTTTAGATATTCTCCTTAAATTAATTTCAAATCTATTTCCCTCTGCCAATTCCCAAAAATGAGAAAGCTGGGTTATGGACATGTTATATCAGATTTCAGTACCACTGAGTCAATTCCAACTCATAGCAACCCTATAAGACAGAGTAGAAATGCCCCACATGCTTTTCAAGTCTGTAAATCTTTACAGATGTAAAGTGGGTTTGAACCACTGAATTTTGGATAGCAAAGCTTTAACCACAGCAAGACAGCAGCTCCTCGTTACATTAAATAGGTAGAGAGATATAAGTTGTTATCATTGGAAGCTATCCAGTTTATTTTTGACTCATACCAGCCCCATATGACTGAGTAGAACTACACCATAGGGATTTCTAGGCTGTAGTCCTTATGGGAACAGATTTACCAAGCATTACTTCATCTCTCCTCTCCAGTTTCAGTGTCTTCCATTATGTGAATTAATATATCAGAACAGGAAATATTTTAAAATCATGTTATACCATGAACTTAAGATGGATTAAACTATTTTTTTTTCTGAAAAAAGGAAATATAAAAAGATAAAAGTTTTTTTAATGAGTCTTTATCTCATACTTTCTATAAATGCAAAATACTAATATATACTTTTTGTAATGAATATTGGACTGTTATCAATATTTATTTAGTTTTTTGTTTTGTTTTGTTTTGTTTTTTAATAGTGGAACAACACCAATATCCAGTAGTTAAGTAAGTGACTCTCAGCATCATTATTGGTGTTGAAAAAAATACATACACCTGTGACACACACACATATTCTATACAAATTTCACTGTACTCTCAGAATATTCTTTTTACTTTTCTTGTCCTGAGCTGAATAATTTTAGAATGTAGTTTGTGGCAAAATTAATGCTGTCATTTGTAATATTATGCTTACTCTTCATATTACATTCTATATTCCAGTGAATAACCTATCATCAATTGACTGTCAGTCTATTCCCTAAAGTTTTGCTTTCAAAGTTCAACATTATAGGGCAAACAAATCACTCTTTTTGATCTTGCACTCTTATTCCCAGGAAGAGCAGTGAGGCAATAGATTGGAAAATGAAATTTTGAAATAAAGACTTATGACATCAAGCAAATATAATGTCATATTTGTCTCTGTATCTTCTCTTAGCCTTAGTAGTAATGCTCTTCAATCAAACTATTTCCTTGACTTATTTATACAGGGAAATGCACATCTTTTTTCAGATATTCAGTGACTTCAAAAAACATTCACCTATGTCCAGAAGGTCATGTTTGATATAAAATTAATAGCATAGATTGTATGTTAATGCTGAAGTGTAAATGTCAATTAAAACTCCTAACCTGGAAAAAGAATTTGGACTCTGTGGTTAAAATACCTGAAAGGAAAATATGTAAAGAAAGGAAATAAATTACCATGACCACAAATACCAGTGTATTAGAAAGCACTTTGCCCTTTACTTCCATAGAGATATCACCTTGAAAACCCAAGTGGGGTCACTATGAGACAGATCCAACTCCAGGGCAGTGAGTGAGTTCATTCAGTTGCTTGTTCATAGCTGCAATAAATAGCTCTATAACTTAAACAATTGAGGGCAAATGAGGTTTGGTCCTTAAGCAACCTTTATTTTCCAGTATTCTTTTACAGTTCTGTGCACTGAAACAGACCATTTTCTCCATACTCTCTCTTCTGAATGTTGCCTTTCCAATCACTTAAAACATTTAGGTACAGAATAGAGGGAAAAAGAGAACTTAATGAACAGGTAAATGATTTTTAAGAAAAGTATAGAAAAGTTCATTGTAAATGATGAATGCTTTCATATTTATGAATTTTGGCCTTAACTATAATTCACAAATGAAGTTCTGGTTTTACCTTGGCTCAAGCATATGTTCTGCGCATAACTAGGAAAACATATTACTTCTATCTGGAACTTCTATCTTTATTTACAATCATTCTTTTGAATAAATGACTATTGTAACATCATATATTCTAGACAAAAACATATTTCACTTTATAAAGTGAGTTATAAGAGGATAAATTTGTTGTTCTGGGATCACTTTAGTGGTATAAACTCTTCAAAGAGTATCTTCTTGATTTGGTAATCTTTTTGCTTCCTTACTTGCATTCTAATGCCTTAGAATAAACTCTTCAGTAACTGGGCTCCATCCAGTAACTTGCTGTGCTTCTAATAATTGCTCATCTTTCTGCTATTCAGCTTCAGAAAAGGAAACTGCTGTGGAGAAAGAGCTTTAGTAGTCTAGAGTAGAGAATAAAATACATTTCCAGACAGAAATTTCCATTCCATTGTAAATTTTCAGTTGTCTTCTATGAAACATATCATGAAAAAATAAAATGGAGATTTTATATACCTAATGTGTTTTTAATAATAATAATAATGATGATGATGATGATTATGCAGAGACCAATAACTCTTCAATTGGTGGAGAAGTTATCCATAGTATCACTGGTCTGAACTGGCTAAAAAGACTCAAGTTGGCATTAGCACTGGATAGGACAGCTGTCCTCTTTCTTACCCTGAAGGGGTCCCATGCTTTTCCTGGCAAGGAAAGGAAACTTGGCTGGGGAAAAAAAAAAAAAGAAGGTCTATGCTTATACAATGCCAGAATAACCAGAAAACCATGTCAAAAACAAAAGTAATTCACAAAGCAAAATTGGCACCACAAAATGAAATAATCTACTTTAAATGGCATTTATAGTTTGAAATATAGATCTGCAAATTAATCAATAATGATAAATACATGACATGCTATAAATCTTGATATTCTTCACACTTTTTCATATTACTCTGCCAACTTTCAATTGTGGAGATGCTTGCAAGTACTTGCTTTACTTTTCTCATTTCTATGAAATTTCTGGGCTTGATATGAAAGTAATCAATTCATTCAGTTATTTAGTAACTATTGATCAATTTCTTACTATATGCCAAAAGTTTGAAAATGGTAAAGAACTCATAGATGAAAAAGATTGACTTCTTCCCTAAAAGATTTTTATAATTCATTATCATAGAGTTTTTTATGGAAGTGTCATATCCTATGTATACAACCTTTCTTTAAGAATAATTTAAGTCTGCTATTAATAAACCTAGATTATTTGCAATGGCTGACAAGTCTCAAACAAGGGGCAAAATTAATGAGTGTGGAAAATATAACATGGTTGAATCTGGAGGATATCATTCTAAATGATATAAGTCAATCACAAAAGGACAAATGTTGGGTAGTCCCATTATTATAAAAAGTTATTTGATGATTACCATGGAGAAGTGGAGAGAGGGAGAATCATTATCTAGATGCTACACACTGGTTATTTTTGGTGATGGGAAAAGCAGTATAAAAAATGGATGAAGTCTGCACAACTTGATCAAGGCAAATGAGCATAGTAATAAGTACATAATAAAAAAGGGACAACTTTGGTAAATGCTATAACACATACAATTTTGTCATAATAATGATAACAAATATATGAGTGGTTACATAGGTAGATATGAATGCATATATGTGTATAGAAAAGCATATGCAAGTACATGCATGTGCATATATATGTGTATTTTTAGGTATTTGTAAAAACCAAACCAAACTCACTGTCAAGTTTGTTCTGACTCATGGCAACCCTTCCTTGGGTTTCCAGGGTGATATCTCTATGGAAGTAGATTCTCTTCCTTCCAATGAACAGCTGGTAGGTTTGAACCACCACACTTGTGGTTGGCAGTCAAATGCCTTAGCCACTACACCACCAGAGCTCCACCCCAAATTCTCTGTGCCACTCAACCAAAGACATGGTAGGAACCTTCCCTTCCCACTCAGACATACTACACACACGACCAGCAATGTGCATCAGCCCTACTCACCATACCCACAGCATCCTGACCCACCCAGTGAATGACAGTGCATGCTCCCACCCCACTGGGCTACACTACTCACTCAGCAATAAGTAGGAAGTGCTCCCCTGCCACCAGACTGGTGATCACTGGGGCTTGCTTACCCCAATTGCTTTGATATATCAAAACAAGATCAGGACAAAACAAACAAATATACAAACAAATAAATAAATAAGATCTTAATACTTGGAGACAGCAGACAATAATAAATCATGCAGTAACAGGATAAGATGGTTCAAGCAAGTGTACAAAATAGAAAGAAAAGATTCTTAAGGAAAAAATTACAACAGTACTACCTGAGAAGGAATTCAAATACATATTTAGGATCCTCAAAGAAGTCAAAGAAAGAAGACAAAATCACAGGAGAATTCAGAAAAACAATGCAAGAACAAAATGACAAATTCAAGGGAAAAATAGAAACCACAGAAAATAAACAACTAGAAATTCAGAAGACCAATAAAATGTCAGAAGTAGATAACACAATGGGAGGACCAAAAAAAAAAAAAAAAATCTCATTGCCATCAAGTTGGATCCAACTTATAGCAACCCCTCCTTGGGTTTCTGAGGGAGTATCACTACAGAAGTAGATTGCCCAGTCTTCCTTCTGAGGAGTGGCTGGTGGGTTTGAACCACAAGCCTTCTGGTTAGCAGTCAAATACCTTAGGCACTAGGCCACCAGAGCTCCTCAACGGAAAGGCATAGATCTAGAATTGAGTCAATAGAAGAAAGAATCATAAAAATAGAGGACAAATATGTTGATACTAATTTGTTTGAAGAACAATCAGAAAAAAAAATGAAGAAAGACAAAAAGTTAGGGACACACCATTAAGAGGAATAATTTACATATAACACGAAATTCAGAGAAGGAAGATTGAAAAAAAATAAAAGTGCAGTCGTAATTTCAGAACATATACTGGCAAAAAAATCCAAAATACGATAAAAGACAAGTAGGTTTCCATTGAGGAAGCCTGAAAAAAAAAAAAAGAAAGAAAAGAAAAGAAATACAGGAAAGACCCCAGAAGATATTCACCAAAATGAATCATAATGAAACTTTCCAAACCAAAGAGAAAGAATCCTGAAGTAGCTTGGGAAAAATGAAGTATCATTTTCAAAGGGGCACTAATAAGACAAATTTCTCAGCAGAAACAACGCAGACAAGAAGGCAATGGGATGACATATTTAAATTCTTGAAAGAAAAGAATTACCAACCAAGAATCACATATCTAGCATAAGTGTCTTTCAAAAACAATGACAAAACTAAGACTTTCAAAAATTAGAAAAAAATTAAGAGAATTTATGAAAATATACCGGCTTACAAGAAGTATCAAAGGATTTCCTTTGGATAAAGACAAATGACATCAGACAATAGCCAGAGAAAAAAACACAAGATAGCATCGACCAGATACCAACACAGAAAGATTCCACAAAAGTAAAATAAAGCTACAAATCTGACTATAGGCAACCAGATACTAAATTATAAACCACAACAACTTCAAAATTAAAAAAGGGAATTAAAAATGGACATAGAACTTATATATGGAGAGGCAGTCAAGTCAATTCAAAGACATAACAGATCATTTTAAATACAAAAGGATATAGGTAAACTTCAGGGTAACTACAAAGAAAATTAATGAATGTACTCATCTAAATGAAGGAGAAGGAAATAAAAAGTTCCATTAAACACAAAATAACAACAACAATTGATGAGAATAAAAAATCCGTATACAAAAAGAACTCAGTAAAGAAAACTAACAAGAAAAAAGAAGCCATTAAACACCACAAAAACAATTATAACAAAAGGCAACAATGAATCTATACCTATCATTAATCACACTGAGTGTAAATTTATTAAATGTACCAGTCAAGAGAGTGATAGAATAAATAAAAAATAAAATAAGAACATAGCCCATTAATACACTGCCTACAAGAGACACACCTTAGACACAAATAAAAAAAATCAAAGGATTGGGAACAAAAAAAACATACGAGGAAAACAATAACCAAAAGAAAGCAGGAGTAGCACTAATTTTAGATAAAATAAACTTTAAGTGAAAATCCATTATAAAATACAAAAAAGGCATTAAATAATGACTAAAGGGTCAATTAACCAAGGAGACATAACAACAATAAATACTTATGCAACCAATGACAAAACCCCAAAATAAAGAACACAAACTAACAGAATTGAAAAGAGAAACAGTCAATTCTACAAAAATAGTAGGAACTTTAACATACTGCATTCAAAGACAGGCAGAATAAGTAAAAATAAATTTAATAGAGATACACAATACAATGCAACCACTGACATGGAGTCGGATCCGACTCTTAGTGACCCCCTCCTTGGGTTTCTGAGGCAGTATTACAATGGAAGTAGATTGGCCAACCTTCCTTCCAAGGAGTGACTGGTGGGTTTGAACCACCAGTCTTCTGGTTAGCAGTCAAATGTTTTAGGCACTACACCACCAGAGCTCCCAATACAGAAGATCTAAATAACACAATAAGCCAACTTGACTTCATAAATATACAGAGAACCACTGAACAGCAGCATGGTAAACATTCTTCTCCAAAACACGTGAATAATTCTACAGAATAGACCATATTCTGAACCATACAGCAAGACTCAATAAATTCAAAAGGATAGAAATAATGCAAAATTTCTTTTCTGAACACAATGCTATAAAACTAGACATGGATAATGGAAAGAACAGGGAAAATGAAATTAAAATGCATGGAAACTGAATAAACATTACTTAAAAACTATTGTGTCACAGAACAAATTGAAAATGAAATTTGAAAAAATTCTTAGTATAAAATGAGAATGAAGATATACCAAAATATCTGGGAAACAGCAAACATAGTGCTCTGGGGAAATTTCCTTCCAATAAATGCACACATCAAAAAAGAAAAAAGGTCCAAAATCAATAAATTTACATGACCATTTGAAAAAACAGAAAAGGAAAAGCAAAAGAAGTCCAGTCACCAGAAGAAATCAAATAATAAAAATCAAAGATGAAATAGAAAAATAGTAGAAAGAATCATCAAAACTAGAAGTTGGTTCTTTGAGAAGATCAATAAAATCGACTAACAATTGGCCTAATTGTAGAAAAAACTGTCCTGGGCTTTTCATCTTTCTCTTCTCTATGGCCACATTCTCCCTTTCCACCACTCCCTTTGTGAGGCTTTGGCTGTTGCTTATGAGTTGAAAAAAGAGCACTGGGGCTATATGGTCCCCAGAGTTCTTGCAATCCAGTAGAATTATATTATTGGCGTCCAGCGCAGACCTTGAAGCGATAATGTGAATTTGTAAGAAAGTCAGAAAAGGAGAATGAAGTTGTGGTGATTATGTTTTTGTGTCAATTTGGCTGGACCTGGTTGAGTGACAGGGCAGCTGGTGGTAGTTATTCCCCATGATGAGACTGGCAATCAACTTCATGGTGGGATCTACCACAAGCAGCTGAGTAGCTTTGCGATGTGGTCTGCTTCCTGTATATAAGGAGAAGTCTTGGGAATGGTCTCTAGCCTTTGACACCTTTGGACCCTGGGTGTAGCCATGTTGTTGCTCAGCAGCCTGCTATGCTCTGCCGACCTTGGGACTTACAGTGGACTTAAGTTAATGGCCTGCTGTGTGGATTGGTAACATCGGGACTGTGCCTTTTTACTTGTCAACCTTGGGGCTTCTCAGC
>NW_006921751.1:589534-593411 GCF_000298275.1 Orycteropus afer afer
ACACACAGTCAAAGCAAGAAATGAAATGGGTCATATTTCAAGAGAACTAATCTAAAGACAATCCTAACAGAATAGTATGAAAAACTCCAACAAATCTGGAAACCTAGAAGAAGTGGCAAATGTCTAGATACATATTATCTACCTAAACTAACACGGATACAAATAGGAAATACAAATAAAACTATATAAAACAAGAAACTGATGTCATTAAAAAAAAAAAAAAAAAACTCCCCAAAACAAAGCCCCAGTCCAGGTGGCTTCACAAGAGAATTCTATCAAACATTTCTAGAAGTTGTTGTTGTTCTTGTTGTGTGCCGTCGAGTTGTACCCAACTCATAGAGACCCCTCCTTGGGTTTCTGAGGTGGTATCACTACAGAAGTAGATTGCCCAACCTTCCTTTCAAGGAGTGGAGTGGATACTAATTCTACTCAAACTAGTCCAGGACATACAAAATGAAGGATTATTCTCAAATCCATTCTATGAATCCTGATACCAAAGGTATAATCCTGATACCAAAGCCAGGAAAAGATACCACCAAAAAAGAAAGTAACGGACCAATAACCCTCATGAATACAGATGCAAAAATTCTTAATAAAATTCTAGCCAACAGAATTAACAACACATCTTAAAAAAAAAAAAAAAAAAATCAAGTGGGATTCATACCAGGCCAGGCATCTCTGATGCATCGTTAGAAAATCACTCAACATAGTGCACCATATAAATGAAACAAAGCAAAATTATCATGTGACCATCCCAGTCAGCAGAGAAAAGATATTTGATAAAGTCTAACACACTTTACTTATAAAAACTCTCAGCAAAATAGGAGTAGAAGGGAAATTCCAAAACATAATTAAGGGAATATATGCAAACCCAACAGTCAACATTATTCTGAAAGGAGAGAGATTTGACAGTATTCCCTTTGAGAATGGGAATGAGACAAGGATGCCCATTATCACCACTCTAATATTGTACTGGAACTTCCAGCCTGAGTAATAAGGCAGCGAAGAGAAATAAAAAGTATCCAAATTGGTAAAGAAGAAGTCAAACTATACTATTTGCAATTGACATGATCCTGTTATTGCTGTTGTTAGGTGCCATCAAGTCAGTTCTGATTCGCAGAGAGTCTGCCTACAAGGAAATGAAACACTGCCTAGTTCTGGACCAGCCTCACACCATTGCTATGCTTGAGCCCATTGTTGCAATCACTGTGTTCAATACATGTTATTGAAGGTTTTCCTCTTTTCACAGACCCTCTACTTTGCCAAGCATGAAGTTCTTTTCCAGGGACATCCTGATAACACATCTGAAATACGTGAGACAAAGTCATCTTGTCCTTACTTCCAAGGAGAATTCTGGCTCTACTTTTTCCAAGACATGTTTGTTTGTTCTTCTGTAACTTCATAGTATATTTAATAATCTTTGTCAACACCTTATTTCAAAGTCATCAATTCTTCTTTGATCTTCCTTATTCCCTGTCCAGCTTTAGCATGCTTATGGCACATTTGAAAATACCATTTTTTGGGTGAGGTGCATCTTAGTGCTCAGAGTGACATCTTTGCTTTCGAACATTTCAAAGAGGTTTTTGCAGCAGATTTGTCTAGAGAAATAAGTCATTTGATTTCTTGACTACTGCTTCCATGGTCTGAATATGGATCCAAGTATAATGAAATCCTTGACAACTTCTATTTTTCCTCTGTTTATCATGATGTTGCTTATTGGTTTGTTGTTGTTGTTGTTGTTATGTGCCGTCAAGTCAGACCCAACTCACAGCGACCCCTCCTTGGGTTTCCAAGGCAGTATCACTATGGAGGTAGATTTTATTTTCTTTAGGTTGAGGTATAATCCACGCTGAAGGCTATAGTATTTGATCTTCATCAGTAAATACTTCATGTCTTCTTCACTTTCGGAGAGGAAAGTTGTGTAATTTGCATATTACAGGTTATTAATGAGTCTTCCCCTAATCCTGATGCTGTGTTCTTCTTCATATAGTCCAGCTTCTCAGATTATTTGCTTAGCATACAGATTGAATAAGAATAGTGAAAAGATACAACCTTGAGACTTAACTTTTGTTGATTTTAAACCATGCAGTATCCCCTTGTTTAGTCCCATTGACTTGTGTACAATTTCCATATGAGCATAATTAAACGTTTTCAAATTCCTTCTTGACAATGTTATCATAATTTTTTTATGATCTACGTAACAGAATGTTTTTGCATATTCAATAAAACACAAGTAAACATCTTTCTGGCATCCTCTCCTTTCAGCCAACATCCATCTACCATCAGCAATTTTGCTCATTCCATGTCCTCTTCTAAATCTGATTTAAATTTCTAGCTGTTCTCTATTGATATAACTACTGCAACAATTTTGAATTGTCCTCAGCATAACTTTACTTGTACATGATATTAATGATTAATGATTGTTTGATACTTTCCACATTCTACTGAATCACTTTTTTTTTTTTTTGGAATCAACATTCTTTAGCATGGCTTTTTTGGGAGTTATGTTGGAATGGATACTTCCTTCTTGTTGTTGTTTTTATGTGCTGTCAAGTCAGACCCGACTCATAGTGACCCCTCCTTGGGCAAGGCAGTATCACTACCGAAGTAGATTACCCAACCTTCCTTCCGAGGAACAGCTGGACATACTTAAACATCTCATGGGATTAATTTACTGGGTTTGGAATCTTAGGACCATAATCTTGTGGAACAACTATGCCAATTGGCATAATTTAGTTCATAAAGATAATGTTCTACATCCTAGTCTGATAAGTAGTATTCAGAGTCTAAAAAGCTTGTGAGCAGCCAACTAAGATATAACTATCTTAGCAAATGAGAGTGAGGGAAATCAAAGACTTAGGAAAGAAAGTAGTCCACAGGACTAATGGCCCATATGAACCACAACATTTTATATTCTGAGACCAGAAAAAGTGGATGGTATTTGTGGTAGTTAAATTTGTATGTCAACTTGTCTGGGCCTGGTTGAGTGTCTGGGCAGCTGGTGGTAGTTATTCCATAGGATGAGACTGGCAATCAACTCCATGGTGAGATCTACCACAAGCAGCTGAGTAGCTGCCTTAGGGATGTGGTGTACTTCCTGTATATAAAGAAAAGCCTTGGGAATGGTCTCTAGCTTATGTCACGCTTGGACCCTGAATGTAGCCATGTCTTGTTCAGCAGCCTACCATGCTCTGCCAACCTTGGGACTTACAATGGACTTGAATTAACGGCCTGCCATGTGGTTTGGTAACATTGCAACTGTGCCTTTTTACTTGTCAACCTTGGGTTTGTCAGCCTAAAGCAGCCAGAAGCTGTCAGAATGAAGAAAAGCCTCTAGCTTCAGTGGGCCAGGAGCTGGAAGAAGAGCTGAAGCACAAGGCTGAGGGGCTTTCACCCAGCTCCTAGAGCCTTGCACTTTGAACTCGGACATCTTGCCTCCAAACTGTAAGATAATAAACTCCTATTTGTTAAGGCCATCTCATTTGTGGCATGTTGCTGCCAGAGTGGTACTAGGTAACCAGCACAATGCTATCAGGCTACCACCACTGTTCCCTCTGACCAGGGACACAATAGAAGGTCCTGGTTAGAATAGGAGAAAAATGTAGAATAAAACTCAAGCTTATACAAATGACGAGATTTACTAAACTGGTAGAGATTAGAAGAAAACTCAAGACCATTTCTGTTAAAAACTCATATAACTTGGAGCTGAGGCCATTCCCAGAAGTACATCTCAGCCAAATAACACCCATGAGGAATGCTCTTCTTTAAACAATTGTGGTGTAGTAAATTATTTAGTGTGGCTTTTCTACCCATAAGTCTTTGTAAACTCCAAGGTGGGATTTTCTATGAGCAACTGAGGAGCTCCTGATTGCTGAAG
>NW_006921751.1:593851-595704 GCF_000298275.1 Orycteropus afer afer
GTGGCCACTGCAGTGAATTATCGAACCCAGGAGAGAGGTGGTGGGTGCTTTGGGAGGAACGGTTGGTGAAAGGGCTGGAGGGAGGCAGCATGTTTGGCCTTGCAGTAATAGGCCTTGGGTTACTGTTGTCTTCCTCTTGTGAGATTAGAGGAGGTCAGAACATGTGGCCTCCTCACAGTTTTTACAACAATCAACTATAGAAAGCAGAAATAACGTACATTCACCTTTAAAGAAAGATGAGAAGGAGGGGCAAGAAAACCCAATGGATGGAAGCAAGGTAAGTGGAGTGGAAATGGTCAGAGTGCTGACACATTTTGCTGACTATAACCAATGTTAGCGGAACAATTTATGAATCAACTGTTGAATGATAATCTAATATTCTGTGTAAACTTTCACCTAAAACACAATAAAATATTCAAAAAATCATATCAGTAAGTACGTAGCAAAATAACAATGTTTTTATAATGGTAGCACTGTAAATCAATAAGTTTTTGTATGGAGAATATACTATATGTATAGCCTTGTATTAAATTCAGAAACATATTTTTTGACTCAATAAAAATTAACTACAAAACTTACATAATTTTTTTTTTTTGGTGTGAGTATCATAAGAGTTTTGGTGGTGTAATGCCTAAGGCATTTTCTGCTAGCCAGAAAGCTGTTGGTTCAAACCCACCAGCCATCCTCGGAAGGAAGATTGGAAAATTTACCTCTGTAGAGATACTGCCTCAGAAACACAAGGAGGGGTCGCTATGAATCAGATCTGAATAGACAGCAGTGATTTATTTATTTATTTATTTATCTATTTATCTATCTATCCATCTATCTATCTATTTATTTATTTATTCATTTGTATCATAGTTAATGTGTCCCTAGGTGGAACTCGGCTATGCCAGGAGATTTTGAAGACAGCTACCTGGCTAACTGACTGGAAAAGATCCATATTTGTACCCATTACAAAAAAGGTGATCCCACAGAATGTGGAAATTATCAAAGAATATCATTAACATGACATGCAAATGAAATCTGACTGAAGATATTTCAAAAATGTTGTAGCAGTATCTTGATAGAGAGCTTCCTGAAATGCAGGCTGGTTTCAGAAAACGACATGGAATGAGGGGGGTATCATTGCTGATGTCAGATGATTTTTGTTCAAAGCAAAAAATACTAGAGAGATGCTTACTTATGGTTTATTGACTGTGCAAAACATTTGATTGTGTTGATCATAACAAATGGTGGATAACATTGAGAAGAATGGCAATTCCAAACACTTAATTGTACTCATGAGAAATCTGTATATAAACTAGAAGTCTGTGGTTCAAACAGAACAAGGGGACAATGCATGGTTTAAAATCAAGAATGCAGTGTGTCAGGGATGTATCTTTTCACCACACTTACTCAGTCTCTACACTGAGCAAATAATCTGAGAAGTTGGACTATATGAAGAAGCACGGAGCATCAGGATTGGAGGAAGAATCATTAACAATCTGTGATATGCTGATGACACAATTTTGGTTGCTGAAAGTGAGGATGACTTTAAACACTTACTGCTGAAGACTGAAGAAAATAGTCTGCAGTATGGACTACACCTCAATATAAGGAAAACAAAAATCCTCACAACTGGACCTATAAGCAGCATCATGATAAATAGAGAAAAGATTGAAGTTGTCAAAGACTTCACATTGCTTGGTTCTACAACTGACGCCAATGGAAGCAACAGTCAGGACATCACATGACAGACAGCACTGAGAAAATCTACTGCAAAGGATCTCTTTCAAGTGCTGAAGAGCAAAGATGTCTCCTTGAGGACTAAGGTGTGCCTGACACAAGCCATGATATTTTCAATCACCTCA
>NW_006921751.1:596386-602477 GCF_000298275.1 Orycteropus afer afer
TTAAAGAAGTTAAAAACTAAAATATAATTTCATTTACTACTTTCAAATGGAAATTTGCCTTTAAACATGAAGAATTTGAGATGCATACACTAAACTACATACCATAAAAATATCCCAAACAATGAGAATTTTGTAGAAATAGACTGTTTGGGTGGTTAATGTTATCTTTATCTCCAGCAGTAAGAAGTCCAGCATACAGCTACTGAGATATTTAGACTCAGAGTTTTATATGAGTACAGTTGTCTTCGGAAGGAAGGTTGGGCAATTTACTTCCATAGTGATATTACCTCAGAAAGGGGTCACTATGAGTCGGGGCCAACTCCACAGCACATAACAACAGCAACAACACAGTTGTCTTGTTATGCTTATTCATATTTTAATTTATATGCTTGTTTACTCTCTACTGTCTTTCTTGTTGTTGTTGTTATTTGCCGTCAAGTCGGCCCCGACTCATAGCGACCCCTCCTTGGGTTTCCGAGGCAGTATCACTACGGAAGTAGGATTGCCCAACCTTCCTTCCTAGGAGTGGCTGGTGGGTTTGAACCGCCAGTCTTCTGGTTAGCAGTCAAGTGCCTTAGGCACTATGCTACCAGAGCTCCCACTGTCTTTCTTATGATACCTAATATGGCAATGATATTTTATTATGAGAACACAGCTACCTATATATACTAGAATCAATGTCATTCATAAGTAACAAATATAAATTTCTCAGGGCCCTTTATTTTATAAATATAGCTTTTGTTATTCCCTGAAACATGTCATTCCATTTATTTATTCAGCAAATATCTGTACTATGAACCAGTCACTGTTTTAGTTTCTAGTGACAGAAGTGAAAAAAATAGGCAATTATTTTTCACAAGGGGAATAAAAAAACAAACCAAACTTACGTCCATTGAGTTATATTTATGGAGATATACTTTACATAACTTTCATTAGTGTTTTTTATGTTTTACGCTCAAAAATTCATTTTTATTTCTCTTTATTAATAAAGTTCTTTCGCTTTTTTGCATCTATTTCTTGCAATTGCCAACTGCTTTACCATTTCATTGATAAGAGATTTAAGTTTACCTATGCAAAAACAGCATGGAGGCCACATGTTCTGACCTCCTCTAATCCCACAAGAGGAAGATAACCCAAGGCCTATTACTGCAAGGCCAGACATGCTGACTCCCTCCAGCCCTTTCACCAACCGTTCCTTCCAAAGCACCCACCACCTCTCTCCTGGGTTCGAGAATTTGCTGCAGTGGCCACACAGAGCTCACAGATTTTGGGGTTTATTAGGGAAGCACCACAGGCAACAATTCAAGCTCAGGAAAAATGCTCAGTCTCTCTCCCAGCCCACCGGCCCTCAGCCAACAATCTCTCACAGTTTCTTTCCCAACAGTGCTGGTCCCTCGGTGTCTCACTCAGCAATGTGTGTTTCTTGCATCTCTTTCCCAACAACGCGTGGCTCAGAAGCCCGTGTCTCTTTCAGCAGCAGGTCTTCCTCAACCAGCAGTCAGAGAGAGTTCTGCGTCTAGGAGGCCTCCTTTTGAGCAAGGCAGGGTGGTCAAACTAGCCAATCATAGCATTAGAACTCTAAGCACCTGAGAGAAAGTGGGCACCTCCCAGAACATTGTTTTGTGCCACTCCCAACAGAAATACTCTAGGTGGACACCTTCAGCAATCAGGAGCTCCTCAGTTGCCCATAGAAAATTCCACCTTGGAGTTTACAAAGACTTATGGGTAGAAAAGCCACACTAAGTAATTTACTACACCACAACCTATATTGTTAATATATGGTGATATATTATATATATATTGTATACATATATATATACACACACACACACACACACACATATATATATATATATATGATGATACCAAAGAACGTGGAAATTATCAAACAAAATCATTAATATCACATGCAAGTGAAATCTTACTGAAGAAAATTAAAAAAAAAAAAATGTTTGCACCAGTATATTGACAGAGAGCTTCCAGAAACGCAAGCTGGATTCAGAAGAGGATATGGAACAAGAGATGTCATAGCTGATGTCAGATGGATCTTAGCTGAAAGCAAAAAATACCAGAAAGATGTTTACTTATGTTTTCTTGACTACAGAAAATTATTCAATTGTGTGGATCATAACTAATTATGAATAGCATTGAGAAGAATGGGAATTCCAGAACACCTGATTGTACTCATGAGGAATCTTTACATAGATCAAGAGGCTGTTGTTCAAACAGAAGAAGGGGATATCTCATGGTTCAAAATCAAGAAGGGAGTGTGTCAAGGCTGTACCCAGTCACCATATTTATTCAACTCGTACGCTGAGCAAACAATCCGAGAAGCTGGATTATATGAAGAAGAACGTGGCGTCAGGATTGGAGGAAGATTCATTAATAACTTGCGATATTCAGGTGACACAACTTTGCTTGCTGAAAGTGAGGATGACTTGAAGCACTTATAGATGAAGATTAAAGACTGCAGCCTGCAGTTTGTATTATACCTAAATATAAAGAAAACAAAAATCCTCACGAGTGGTCCAATAAACAGTTTCGTGATAAACTGAGAAAAGACTGAAGTTGTCAAGGACTTTATATTACTTGGTTCTATAATCAACACCAGTGGAAGCAGCAGTTGAGACATCAAACAACTTATTGCATTGGGCAAATCTGCTGCAAAAGACCTCTTTCAAGTGATGAAGAGCGAAGATATCTCCTTGAAGAGTAAGGTGTGCCTATCTCAATGGTATTAATTGTCTCTTATGCATGTGAGAGCTGGACAATGAATAAGGAAGACCAAAGGAGAGTTGATGTTTTTGAGTTGTGGTGGTGGAGAAGAATGCTAAGAGTACCATGGTCTGCTAAAAGGACTAACAAATCTGTCTTGGAAGAAGTTCAGCCGGAATGCTGCTTGGAAGTGAGAATGGCCAGACTTCATCTTACCTACTTTGGTCATGTGTCAGAAGGAACCATTCCCTGGAGATGCATATCATGCTTGGTAAAATGAGGGTCAATGAAGAAGGGGAAGGTCATCAATGAGATGGATAGACACAGTGGCTGCAATGATGGGGTCAGGTATAGCAAGAATTGTGAGGGTGGCACAGGTCTGGGCAGTGTTTTATTCTGCTATGCTTAGGGTAGCAATGATTTGGAGATGACTCGACAGCACCTAACAACAACATACTGTTAATCATTGTTAGTTTGTTACTGGACCCATCTCTATCCTGCCTGCTGTGCTTTTTTATATTTTGGGCACTGTATTCTGTGCATTTTCTTCTCTGATTTCTGAGAAAGTATGGGAAAGAAGTTTCTGGGAAAGAGGTTTTGGCAAGAGATTAGAGATTGGAAAGAATGAAAAAGGCTGAACATTTCTATCACTCTCTCCATTTTCCGTGGAACCTTCCATAAAGCTATTTCCCAAACATCTGCTTCTTATGGACTCACTTTTTTCAAGTGGCCCTACTAAAAAACTACAAGTATCCTTGAAGGAAGATCATTAAATTAATAAATTTTTAAAAAATGGAAACAGAAATTTAAAATAAACATGATAAATATGATTGTGATGAGGGAAATATTAAGAAAAATGTAAAATAAAAGAGTCATAAATTAAAACAAATGAAATCCATGTGTCTACACGTGAACACAAACAAACATATATTTAAAACTAAGAACAAATGTGGAGGATAAATAGTAAGACAATGTGGTAGACAGAATATGTCTACCACCAAATACGGCTATCATTCAGTCCCCAGAAGCTGCAATTAGGTAATACAGCAAAGGAGAATTAAGATTACAGATGGAATTAAGCTTGCTAAGCAATTGACTTTAAAACAGGAAGAGTATTCTGTATTAATCCAGTCAAACCAATGTAATCATGTTGTTGTTGTTGTTGTTACGTGCCATTGAGTCAGACCTGACTCATAGCAACCCCTCCTTGGGTTTCCGAGGCAGTATCACTATGGAAGTAGATTGCCCCATTTTCCTTCCAAGGAGTGGCTGGTGGGTTTGAACCGCCAGCCTTTTGGTTAGCAGTCAAGTGCCTTAGGCACTATGCTACCAGAGCTCCCAATGTAATCACAGGATACTATAGGATACTATAAAGTAGAAGAGGGAGACAGAAGAGAGAACCAGAGAAGTGGCAACATGAGAAGGATTTACTCAATGTTGTCTGTTTTGAAAATGGAGAAATGGAGCTACAAGTCACAAGTTAGTAAATAAAGAAAGTTATTTCAAAATTTCACAGAAAGAGAAAATATCAAATAAAACGTGAATATAGACTATAGGTGTAGAAATAATAAATTCCAGACAATAAAAGAAAAGAGACATGTAGAGAAAGGGAGCTATTTGCAGAATAGGAAACTAAGGATTAGAGAAATTATGTAACTTGCTGTGATAGGTGGAGCTGTGTGTCAGCTTGGCTGGACCAAAATTCTGTGTGGTTTAAGCAATTGTGATATGTATTATTCCCATGGTAGGAGCAGATATATATGTTTTGAGCAGCCAATCTATTGAAAGGGAGTTTCCTGAGGGGTGTGGCCTGCTTCCAGTATATTTATGGACATCCTGGAAAAAGAGACACCCTCCTGTGGATCAGGATCCTGTTATGCTGCCTACAACTGTCCGTGAGCAAACAATCCACCGTTTGGCCTAGAGATCTTGGATTCGTCATTCATTGGAGTCAATAGCCATTACTGCCTGCCAGCCTTGAGCTCTTCAGCACCTACAGCTGCATGAGTCAGGAAAAGCCTTCAGCTTGACCTTTGATCCAAGAACATGGAACTTGTCAACTTCTATAAGTGTGTGAGGCATTTTCCTAAGATAAATTTCTCTCTCCCTCTCCCTCTCTCTCTCTCTCTACTTCCCATTCCCAATTGCTCCTGCCAAAGTTTCCTTATACAGTGATGAATATATATATAGAGGGGGGGGGGGAGAGAAAGCTTATTATATAAGCTTTACTGGTTTTGCTTTTCTAGAGAACCCAGCATAACACACTTGCCTTAGGTTCTACAGTTAATATGGGATGCATCCAAACCTCCTTAATGTAAATCATTAGAGAACCTTTCTTGAAGACATCATGCCTTTTCCAATACTTATCAGATTTCTGTGTCTTAAAACTTTTGTAGGACATTCCTATAATTATCATGAGTCGGGACCGACTGGATGTCATATAACAACAACAACAACATAATTATCATAGATAATTTATTCCTTATCTTCATTATTGACACCTCACCAAGAACTTAAACCTCTTGCAAGCACAGACATTATTCATCACTGTATCTACAGCATCTAGAACAATGACTGACCCATAGTAGGACATAAATATTTGTTAAATAAATAATTTTAAAACATTAACTATTTCTAAATCTGGGTTGTTCTTCTTAGGATACCCTCACTACTTATATAATGAGAGTTAAAAGAGAACTTGGTGAGGACAGAAAGCAAGTAATTTATAAGGAAACTTTGGCAGGAGCAATTGGGAATGGGAAGTAGGGAGGGTGAATATTTTGCTGGTACAAAGTGAAAACAGCTGTTGAAATAGAGTTAAGGTGTTTGGAGTATTGGGGGTTAGGGATTAGGGGTGGTTTTCTAGGTAGCAATATAACTTAAGTTGTTTTCTTCTTTCCAAAATCCAGAGAGATCTATAAAATCATTCCCATGACTAATTTGCTGCAGACATATTTTCAGAGTTAGAGAGACATACCTTTAGCACTTTTGAGACCATGCAATATAGCAAACACACAGCAAAATAGTCAGAGTGATAAAACTACAGTTAATAAAGCCTCTGTTTTAAGGACCAAAACTTGGATGGTTACAGACTCAAAGGCAATAAGTTGCAGCAGGTAATTGATTAAGTAATTAATTAATGGAAAATCTGAAGTGGTCAATAACTAATACGTATGGAAATGAAATTCAGAATTGGGTCATTGAGAATACAAAACTAGATAACAAGAGACAGTTATCATACAATATCAGCAAAGAGATATTCCTCTCTGTCTCTTTTTTGCTGTAGGTATTAAACACAATGCACAGTGATACAGATGTACAGGCAACATTGAAATTGCATAATAATCATGCCTATGTACTAGTCTACTACATATTT
>NW_006921751.1:602632-633115 GCF_000298275.1 Orycteropus afer afer
ACCTAATATGTGCAGTGGGTCCATTTCTACACAGATTTTTTTCAAGATATGGATCTTGGAGAAATTCAGTCTATCAGAAAGGTTCTAATTATCAGAGACTGCTTTTCAACATAAACCCTTCTGTGGTATGAGCACTGAAACTAAAGCAATTGGCAGAAGAAAGGATCAGTACCATACAGAAACATTTTTAGAGAAATGGAAATGAAAATATTCCGATAGAAATTATGATGTACTTCCAAAGTTACCAAGTGTATCTTCCTCGCTGCATCCCCTCCCAATTTCTCTACCTCTTCCTCTTCTGTCATTCTTGAGCCATCCTGACCAACCTCTCCTCTTGCTCCTCCTCTTCAGCCTACTCAATGTGAAGATGATGAGCCTTTTATGATGATACACTTCCATTTAATGAAGAGTAAATAATCATCATGTCTTATAATTAATATACTTATCTACTGTGCATGTATATGAGTGTCTTCATGGGAAAATCTAATAACTGTAGAGCAAGAAATATCAACTGTTTATGTTATCAGTAAGGCTTCTGGTCAAGAGTAGGCTATTAGGGACTTCCAGTAAAATGGAGGAATAGACAGACAAGTGACACAGACCCTCTTCAACAAAGAAAAGAAAAACCAAGTGACGGAGATACAGAAGATAATACTGGAGCCCTGAGCTTTGAACAGAGCTATACAGAAGTGGATTAGGCACCAACCAGTGGAAAAACCTGAATGAAAAGAGTGAGTACAGAGACAGTCAGAGTTGTGGACTGTCAGCTACTCTGATGGGACCAACAGCCTGAATATTTCCAAGAGATGTTGGGACCTGAGAATTGACCTAAAGATCAGCCCTGGTGGATGCAGGGCTGCAGGGATGACTGGACTGATGGCCTATGACTAGGAAGGGAAACAGCAAGGAGGGAGACAACCTGAGCTGTGGACTTTCCACTGTCTAGAGGGTGTAGCTATTTTGATTGGTTACACATGGCAGCCATTTTGGATATTTAAAGTCACTGAGGGCATAGCCATTTTGAACTGTAACAAGTGGCAATCATTTTGGATTTTAAAGTGACAGCATTCTCATTCAGATTTCAGGGACCTAAGAATAGGCTCTGTTTGCCAATGTTGGCAAGGACATACAAGAGGCTGACAACAGGAAAGGAGACAGGCAGTGAGTGTATAAGTGCTGTCAACTAGTGAATAGAGGAGCACAGCACAGTATCTTGCTTGCAGAGACAACATACAAACACAACAAAGAAAACAAAAATTGTGAGCAAGTCACTCCAACATACAATCACCAATTAAATATAAACACAAAAATGTCACAATGCCTTGGAGAAAACTGAGCATCACAGTCCCCAAAAAGAAGCAAGAGAAAGCAGAAGAAACAAGGGACCAGGATACAGACCCAAAACACATCCCTGAGGAAGATGTGGCATTGGAACTCCCTGGTAAGGAATTCAAAAGAATTACATTTAGATATCTTCAATGAACTGAGAGACAGATCAAGGAAAACACAGAGAAAACCCTTGCACAATTTCAAAAACAATACAAGAACAAAATGACAAAATAAATGAAACAGTAGAAATAATACGTAATCTACACACATAAATCCAGAAGATTATACTAAATTTTCAGAAATAGATAAGACATTGAATGGGCAAAGAAGCAGAATTGAATCAATAGAAGACAGAACTGGTGAGATTGAAGACAAATACATGAACACTTCTTTGGAAAGGGATCGATCAGAAAAAAAAATCATGACAAAATAAAGAAAGCATAAGGTTCACGGGGGATACCATCAAAAGGAGTAACCTATGTATAATTGGAATTCCAGAACAAGAAGAGACAAATAAAACCACAGAGAAAATTGTCAAAGATTTATTGGAAGAGAATTTTCCTGGTATGATGAAAGATGAGAATATATCCATTCAAGAAGTCCAACAAACTCCAAACAGGATAGACCCCAAAAGAAAATCACCAAGACATATCATCATCAAACTCACCAAAACCAAAGACAGAGAAAGAATTGTGAGAGCAGCACGGGAAAAACAAAAAGTTATGTACAAAGGGCAACCAATAAGACTAAGCTCGGATTTCTCGGCAGAAACCATGCAGGTGAGAAGACAATGGGATGGTATATATAAAACCCGGAAAGAGAAAAATTTCCAACCGAGAATTATGTATCCAGCAAAATTGTCCCTCAAATATGATGGTGAAATTAGGACATTTCCAGATAAGCAGAAATTAAGGGAATTTCTTAAAATCAGACCAACCTTACAAGAGATGCTAAAGGGAGTCCTTTGGACAGAGAATCAACAACAGCAAACAAGTGACCATTTACACACATGATGATATAACCCAGAAAACAGACCAGCTATGGAAGCATTCAAAGTAAAGAAGCCTACAAGATTGTAAAGAGGGAACCGGAATCATCAATTGAAAAATGAGGACAACTACAAACCAAAAAGTTGGAAAAAAACTGTGTTGTTACAGCACTTCTAGATGGTAGGGAACTCAAGACAACTACAAGATAGAGCAGATTGTTCTAAACTTGGAAAGAAAACTATACATTACAGGGTGACCTCAAAGAAAAATGATAAACCTTCACATCAAAAAAGAGGACCAGCATAAATATTCAGCAAATACTAAAACAATAGCAATGAAGGAATTGATAACACAATTCATAAACAAAATGAGTTCAGCGTACAAAATTATGTGGAACAAAGAAATCAACACCACAAAAAAAAAAAAAAAAACATGTAAGAAAAATTACAGCAACAAATTCATATTTGCCATAATTACATACTGGCAAGGGACTTATCTCCAAGATTTATAGCAGAAGAGTAGATGACCAAACAATGATACATACACATAATGAAATGCCATGCAGCACTAAAGAATAATGTACAGTCTGCAAAACACCTCATAATATAGATGAAATTGGAGGACATTATGCTGAGTGAGATAAGTCAATCACAGAAGGACAAATATTGTATCAGTTCATGGTTGTGGAGAGTCAAGGAGAGGTTTATATATGAAGGGAAATTTTTTTTGTTGGTTGGCACGGGCGGAAAGGGAGAGGAGGGAACACTGAAAAAAAAAATTCATTGACCCATGTCACTTTAGTTCTGTGTTTCACTGTATATAAATTATATTTCAATAAAATTCATTAAAAAAATGTAGGCTATTAGGATGTGTTGTTGTTGTTATGTGCTGTCAAGTCATCCCTGACTCATAGCAACCCCCCTTGGGTTTCCAAGGCAGTATCACTATGGAAATAGATTGGCCAACCTTCCTTCTGAGGAGTGGCTGGTGGGTTTGAACCACCAGCCTTCTGGTTAGCAGTCAAGTGCCTTAGGCACTATGCTAACAGAGCTCGCATTTGTGGACTATGTTATACCAATGGACCTTAGTGTCCCCTTAGGCTATGATCCTGAGCCTCCATACTCAGTGAGGCATTCCCTTAAGATATTTGGTTATATACAAAGATGTTTTCATAACTTTGCCCCCTGTATGCTCTACTACATGCGTGGATATATTTGCAGCACATATAAATATACAGGTATAGATAGCCTCTGAAAAAGCTGTATATGTTCATCAGAGTAGCCGACTATTTAAAAATTTGTGAACAGCCATCTAAGGTATAACTACTGGTCTCTCCCATCTGAAGCAAGGAAGAATGAACAAAATCAAAGACACAGGAAACAATTAGTCCAAGGGACTAATAGAGCACATGAACCTCTGCCTCTACAACCCTGAGACCAAAAGAACTACATGATGCCTAGCTACCACTACTGGAAAGTTGACAATAAGAGGTCTCTGATAGAGTTGGGGAATATGTGTAACAAAACTCACAATTGTAAGAAGACCAGACTTATAGTCTGATGAAGACTGGTGGGATCCCCAAGACTGTGGCTCTTAGGAAATGAACTTAACACCCATGACTCAACCGACAACCAAACAATAGACAGATCTATAATGTGAATAGTAACATTAGGAAAATATGCACTTATCACAACAATTAAGTGTGTAAGATCAAGAGGACAAAATTTATCCAGGGATAGACCTGGGGAGGTGGAAGAGAACAGGAATGAAGAATAAAGGGAAGGGGTAGGCACAGGGGAGAGGGAATGAGTGCTGTTAAAGTGTGAAGATTACAGTAAACATCACAAAACAGAATGTGTATCAATTATTGAATGGAACACCAATTTGCTCTGTGAACTTTCACCCAAATCACAATTAAAAGGACAAAAAAAGTAATTTAGCAAAAAAAAAAAAAGAAAAGAGAGAGAGAGAGTAGGCTATTAGTAAATTTTTTGTGAACTCAAAAGTTATGTGTGGATTTTTTACTTCACTGGGAGGTCAATGCTCCAAAACCCCATGTTGGTCAAGGATCAACTGTGTGTGTATATGTGTGTGTGTATATGACAGAGTGTGTGTATTGGGGGGATATATGGGTCTTCATTTCAATAAATTATTTTTCTTTAAGTTCTGATTTAATATTATAAATAAATAAATAAATAATAGGACCATGATTAATAACTAGTACTAGATTTTCCCTTCCAACTTAAACAACTATAAAATAAAACTAGTCAAACTGTTAGAGTGAACTGTTATCAGGTAATAATCCTATAGCATTATGATCCTAGAGAGAAAGCAAACACATGAAACGAGTTCCATATTTTCCCAGTTTCTCTGACAGTGCCAGTTGCCATTCTTCTAACAACGGTGCAAAACTTTGAAATACAAGCCAAGTATGGAAAACTCTTTGAGCTGTGCTGTGAATTCAGGGCATCAAACACAGCTGTAACATTTATGAATAAGCAACAAGAAAGAACAGAGTTACTTAAGTTCCTGACCAGCCAGAGTAAAGAAATTTTGTTCAGCACCTTGGCCATTCAATTGCGATCTTTAGAAAGAACAAACTTTAAAAGAAGGACCACATCCCAGTGTAAGAACCATGCTTTAAGACTAATGGCAAGAACAAAATGGACCTGCCTTAACAAAGAACAAAATCAAGGCTGAAAGAATCAAAGAGCATATCAATTCTTAAATTGCTGCCAGAACACAATTCAATGCCCCTTTAGAAAATATAGCATAACACAAATTCACTACAGTGTATCATCCACAATATTCTATAGTCAAAATACTGGGATATAAATAAGCAGAAAAAATATGATCTATAATTAAGGGAGATAAACAGTCAAGCCATTTGGAAGCAAATGATTGAAATATGTCTAAAAACTTAAATGATAGACATAGTGAGTGAAATGATGGACACACTTAGTGGAAAAAAATGTCAATTATAAGAAATCCGAATGAAAATTCTAGCATTAGAAAGGCTGATATAGAAATTGAAAAATCCACTGGATGTTATTAGAAGCAAATTAGAGGGCATACTAGATCAGTAATTCAGCTGAAAAGTGATCAATGGGAATTATCCAACCTGAGAAGAGATGAATACAGACTATTTCATTTAAGAGTAGAGAAGGAAAAAAAAAAAATTAAAACTGCAGGGACATGAGGAACAGTATCAAACAATCTAACATATGTATAATTTTAATCTCAAGAGAAGTATTAATCAGAAAAAAAAACATAATAACTAACACAGTTGCCTGGTCTCGTGCCATCTTCACAACTGTACACATGTTTGAGCCCATTGTTTCAAGTACTGTGCCAATCCATCTTCTTGATGGTCTTCTTTTTCACTGATCCTCTACTTTACCAAGCATGTTGTTGTTGTTGTTATGTGCCGTCGAGTCGGCCCCGACTCATAGCGACCCCTCCTTGGGTTTCCGAGGCAGTATCACTACGGAAGTAGGATTGCCCAACCTTCCTTCCGAGGAGTGGCTGGTGGGTTTGAACCGCCAGCCTTCTGGTTAGCAGGCAAGTGCTTTAGCCACAGCCCATGGTAAATTCAGTATTCATTGCCAACACCAAAATTAAAAGCTGTCAATTCTTCTTCAGTCTCCCTTAGCTATTGTCTTTCACATGAATGTTGTTGTTATGTACCCTCAACTCGGACTGACTCATAGCAACCCCTCTTTGGGTTTCCGAGGCAGTATCACTACAGAAGTAGATTGCACCATCTTCCTTCTGAGGAGTGGCTGGTGGGTTTGAACCACCAGCCTTCTGGTTAGCAGTCAAGTGCCTTAGGCACTATGCTACCAGCCTTTTTGCATTTTTTATTGGTTCTTCTAGGTATTAAGGAGCTTTGGTGGCTCTGTGGTTAAGGCATTTGGCTGGGAATCAAAAAGATGGTTTGAATCCACCAGCCATTCCGAAGGAGAAAGTGAAGGCAATCTGCTTCAGGAAAGATTTACAGCCTTGGAAAATCTCTGGGGCAGTTCTACGCTGTCCTATAGGATCACTCTGAGTTGTAATAGATTTGAAGGCAGTGGATTCGGTTTTTGGTTTTCTAGGTATCATTATATATTCTTAACTGATCATGAGCTCTTTAAATTTTAAATTGTATCACTTTATATAATGTATTTTTTGTATATCTTTGGGTTATGGACAAGTTACAGCCAAGGAATGTTATTTCTGGATATATATATATATATATATATATATATTCTTGTTGTTATGTGCCTTCGAGTCGGACCCAACTCATAGCAACCCCTCCTTGGGTTTCCGAGGCAGTATCACTACGGAAGTAGATTGCACCATCTTCCTTCTGAGGAGTGGCTGGTGGGTTTGAATCACCTGCCTTCTGGTTAGCAGTCCAGTGCCTTAGGCACTACGCTACCAGAGCTCCCTTTGTGTGAATAGGTGTTTGAAAATAACATGACTTGTGTAAAGAGCACTTTAGTCTTCAAAACGTCATCTTTGTTCTTTAGCTTTAAAGTGGTCTTTTGCAGCAGATTTGCCCAGTGTGATATGTTGTTGATTTCTTAACTGCTGCTTCCATGGACACCGATTATGGATCCACTAAAATGAAATCCTTGACAACATCAATATTTTCTCAGTTTATCATGACATTTCTTATTGGTCCAGCTGTGAGTATTTTTGTTTTCCTTGTGTTAATTTTCAGAGTCCTGAAAAAGTTGATGTTTCTAATATTTGCCAGTGTTCTTATTGGTTTTACGGAAGAATAGCCTGTTTTTGATTAATTGAATATTATTAGGTCTTCATTTTATTTTATGTATTGGTTTTTGTTGTTGTTATATGCCGTCGAGTCGGCCCCGACTCATAGCGACCCCTCCTTGGGTTTCCGAGGCAGTATCACTACGGAAGTAGGATTGCCCAACCTTCCTTCCGAGGAGTGGCTGGTGGGTTTTGAACCATCAGCCTTCTGGTTAGCAGTCAAGTGCCTTAGGCACTATGCTACCAGAGCTCCCCATATTTTTATATATACACACACACACATACACACACATACATATACATATATATATATATAATATATATATATCGTATACATATACATATATCATAATATTAATTCATTTTCATGAAAAACTGGTTTTATATTTAATGAAAATACTATACGATTTCTAAATGAAACTATATGTGTGTGTGTGTGTATATATATATATATATATATATATATCTGGTGGAGTAGTGCCTTCTTTGGAAAGAAGGTCGGCCAATCTACTTCCGTAGAGATACTGCCTTGGAAACCCAAGGAGGGGTCGCTATGAGTCGGGTCTGACTTGACCGCACATAACAACAACATATGTATACTCCTGATAGGCATAAAAGGATAGCTATTTTTCTATCATTTTAAATACATTTTTGAAAACAAAGTTTTCCTTTAACATTTTCTAAAAATAAATCTTGATTGTATTTTTTATTTACCTTTAAATTTCAGGCAAGTTTATCACTGGTAAGTACAACTAGAAATGGCTAAGTTGTTGTGTTTACAACAACATGTAGATTATTGCTAATATAATGTAATTTTGACTTTTAATGAGTCTGGAATATTTTACAAACAAGTATGCCAAGCATATCCTTTCACTACTGCTTAAGATTCATGAATATGATTATTTTGTCAAACATCTTGTGTGATAAGTTAAATATTACTATCATACTCACGTGAGTTGTAAGAACATAACAGCTAAGGGTAAGAGATTTTGCTTTGGTTGTCATTAATCAGAATATTATTTTACTATTGTTATTTTTAAGGTACTAGATGCTATCCAAGTTCAAGAAAATAAGCATACAATGGAAAACAGCATATTTCACTTCCTGTTTAGGTTCTCTGGGCATATTAGGTTATGTGACATCTATTCATTAACAACCACATTTTACTCAGTCATGTGATTCAGGGATTTATATGCTTATAAATAATCACTGGTCTGCTATGGTGCAGATGATGATAATACAGTTCCAATAAGGGATCAATCAAGATTTAGCTTTGATTTATTATCTAAAATATCCTACTTAAGATCACTATGGGAGCTTTCATGGCATAGTGCTGAGAGTCAAGGCATTTGACTGCTAACCAGAAGGCTGGTGGTTCAAACCTATCAGCCACTCCTCAGAAGGAAGATTGGGCAATCTACTTCCAACACTTTAATTGGCTTTATGGAAGAGTAGCCTCTTTTTGAATAATTGAATATTTTTAGTTCTTCATTTTATGTATTGGCTTTTAGTCATAATTATTTGCATTTTTAACTGGTTCTTCTAGGTATTAAGGAGTTTTGATGGCTCTGTGGTTAAGGCATTTGGCTGGGGATCAAAAAGACACCATTTCGGAAACTCAAGGAGGAGTTGCTATGAGTCAGACCCTACTTGATGGCAGTGAGTTTGATATTTTAAGATCACTATATCATAGAGTAGATACCAAGGCAACATTTTGGAGAAATGATCAATTGTATCATAACCAATATAATGTATTTTAGAATGTATTATTGTTTCATTGTTTCATTTAGAAATCATGTATAGTATTTTCATTAGTTTATTAAATGTAAAACCAATCAGTTGTTCATGAAAATGAATATTATAAATAGGTACTACATGCTTTCCAAATTCAAGAAAATAAGCATACAATGGAAAACAGCACATATGTGTACAAAATTGAATATCAAATTTGCTCTTAAAGAGGAGAGTAAAATGAACATTAGAACTTTGTCCATATAGTCCTATAATTTTGCAGTGGAACAAATGAAGATAGTGAGATTAAATGATTTATCAGGATTGCCTAAAAATCTTTTCTAGAATTCATACTGAATGTCACTTCTCTACAAACTCTCTTGTCATTTCTCTTTCCATTGTGTCAAAAGATTAATATTTATAGATTATACAATAAAATTGATTTCTTTGTATTTAGAAATATACCCATATACAATATAATGTAAACAAAGATTTATTTAATTTTATTTTGTCATTGGGAAAGGGTGGTTTTTAATTTCCCATAAACATCAATGGTAGTTAATTCATGGTACTCATCAATTTGTGGTACAATATCAATGGTACTCAAATCATATGAAATCTAATATGTATTTCCAGAGTAAACACAGTTCAAGACAATCCCAATCACTCTCTCACCCCTATCACTTCCATTCCAACTGCATCTTCTGCATGGAAATTCTGGAACAAAAACAGTTGTTCATTAAATGATAACTGGTTGTCCAAATTTGACTTATTGGGAAAGAGACGATTGAAGTTGGATGAACCTTGGCAATGAACACATTCAGTGTGCTTCAGATGCTGGAAGAAACCTGGCTTCAATTTCACCCATCTCTTCACACATTTGTCATGGATGATGCTTTTCTTTGGTTGGAAATTAGAATTGCTTTTGACTCATTCTTTTTAATAAAATTAGTGATTTTGCCACATACAAACACAAAAGTTTACATTACTCTACCCTGAAATGTGGATAGCATGATGCAGCATTAAAAACCTCAGAAGCAAATATCACAGTATATTTGCTTTATGTGTGTGAGCAGTATTGCATGGTTAATTTGATATTATTAATCCCAAACAATTACTAAAATGATACCTGATATTTGGTGGCAATCACTCGTCTAAGCATTTTATATGCATAATATTATTATTTAATCATCATAAGAACCCTACAAAATAGCTTCACAATCACATTGCTAATCTGTAAAAGGTTGTCTTATTTAGTGATAATAAAAGTAAATTCGTTAAAACAGTTAAGAAGTAAGCCCTTTTCACATTAACTGTATACATGCTAAGTTAAATCATAACAGCAACACTGTGAGGTAAACACCATTCCTGTTTTAGAATTGAGATATTGGAGAACCACTGACCTTTTGGCTAGCAGCCTAGTGCTTAATGATTGAACCACCAATGCTTCTTATCTTTTGAAATATAGAAAGATCAATTGGTTTGTACAAGATCATCTAGGAAGAAAGTGGCAGAGTCAAAATTGAACCTCAGCTCCAAATTCAGTCTTACGGTTATGCTACTACAGTGTATTTATAAAGTATCCTAGAATCTCAAGGTCCACTATAATCCACAACCCAGCCACAGTATAGTTAAAAGAACATATAACTTGAAATCTTCAGTTGGTAAATCTGTGGCTCTATTACAATGAAATTAAATCATCTTGGATTAGTCAATTTCTTCTTGTGTAATGTGGAGATAATTCTCATGAATGAATGAGAGTTTTTTTTAACATTAAAAAACCTAGCACAGTCTTAGACACATAGTAGTTTCTTAACAATGATTATTTACGTTAATCAATAATGCACATATTTGAACAAAAGGATATTGATCTATTTAGATTGATGTTAGTTGACTTCAAGCTGGCTACAACTCCTGGCAACCTCACGCACCACAGAATGAAATGCTGTATGGTCCTTTGCCATTGTCATGATCCTTGCATGAACCTATTCAATTGTAATTTTCACTCCACTGTTTAGAAAACAAGATGCTATAGTAGGAGAAGTCATGTGGAAAAGGATTATAAACAATTACAAAGATTGCTACATTATAACAAATTTCTTGTATGCTCTCACATGGAAACTATCTAGTATATCAGCAAGTAGTTATTATATGGTAGTTGAACTAAACTGAAATCCTGTTATCATTCATATACATTTCATATATATGTAAAATCTCATTATTTAAACAGAAACTCACTTCATTTATAGTACTTAAATTAGTACTGGTTGTCATTCAAACACACTTGAATAAACGTGCTGATACTGATCAGTAAACATTCCTCAATCCTCACAGAAAGCTGGATTCTGGATCTAGAGACAATTTGAACCACGGGAGGGCTGCTGGGTTCAAGGGAGGCCAGAACTGTGCTGGGCCCCCTGCTATGCTTCACTGTATGCTGCTAGTTTGTCACTTAATTGTCAAAACCAAGAAGTTGCTGAGTATATCTTATAGTTCCTTAGGAAATTACTTTCTCCAAATGCCAGGCAGAAGCTTAATTTTCATAGTCTGTCAAGGAAGAACAGAAGGACATTTTTCCCTTTTGCAGCAGACTTTTTTTTTTTTTCCATCTACATGTCATTTTACTTCACAAAACTAGCGAAGGATAAATGAGCAAATGAATTTTAAATTACTAGTTACCTTCTCTTTACTCTTAACCTTTACAAAATCTTATAGAACCAGTTAATTAACCCAATTTGTGATTCTAACGGTCATGCTGAGCTTCCGTGTAAGTACTTTTTGAATGCATGTTTCCTTCACTAGAGGAATAATTTCTTGTTTTTGCCCACAGTTTGGAAATTAAACTATGGACAAATGCATTCAAATTAACGTGTTAAAATACCTTCAGTATTTTTAATGCAGTACTCCTTCATGTAATTTTTTTTTGTTATACATTTGCAAAATAACAACAGTCATATCTTCCCATGTTCAGATATATTTTCATTTCACAACATCTTCCTTATCAGTATATATTCTCAATGGTTTTCCTGATGAGTGTTATTATTATAACTACATTTATTTAGCACAAATTAGTTCAAAAAGTTCAGGTATTCTTAGTTGTCTCATTTTATGAATACTTATATATATGGAGTTTTAGTGATAACTCTATACTTTTCCAATTAATTGATCAGCTAGATATGTATGTGGATGATGAAGAGCTATGATTAGATTTCATATCTTCTACTTTCATGTTTCTTTTCTTAAATGAATTTATAATAATATTATCACTGAATTATTGTAATTTAATTAAATCATTAAATACATTTTATTCATCTAAAATGTGACTGCATCACCATATGGTATCCCCAAGTTCTTATCTTCTTAGTAACTGCAAATTATAATTTTCAAGATTAAAAAAAAAAAAAAAAACTTCACTGCCTCCAAGTCATTCTCAACTCACAGTGACCCCTCCTTGGGTTTCTGAGGTGGTCTCTCTATGGAAGTAGATTGCCCAATCTTCCTTCCAAGGAGTGGCTGGTGGATTTTAACTCCCAGCCTTCTGGTTAGCGGTCAGATGCCTTAGGCACTATGCCAACAGAGCTCCTAATTATCAAGATACATAAGAATAATATTTGTTCTCAACAAATGACTGTAAATCATTATACATAATTTTACCAAACACATCTATGAAGGTATATATGATGCTGATGTTATAAACTACATATATACAGTACATGAATCCACACTAGTAAATTATTTAGTAATATTACATTAATAATATTGCGCAAAAGTATGTGTGGATGCACACATACAAAAGGAGCAAAAGTTTGTGTGGAAACACACACATCTTCCAAAATTTAAATCAAAGGGCATTAACAAATTAACTTCTGAGTGTTTCTGTCAAAATATACCCAAACCTCTCTCTGATCTTGATCAGACTGAATTATTTGTAATTTCACAAATAGACTCTTCCAGCCTCTGATAAAATGATAAAGAAATCTTGAGAAGACAGAAATGAAGATGAGGAAAGATAATAATTAACTAATAATAATAATTACAATATTTGCATTCAAGGCTTTTAAACTGCTTTTCCCTTATCTGAGGAAATTGTAAATCTCAGGGATTAACATCTAAGAACATTAGCTGAGGAGTCAATTCTTATGCACAGCAACTCTATAGGGCAGAGTAGACTGTCCCATAGAGTTTCAAAGGCTATATAATCTTTATGGAAGCATCTTTCTCCCATGGTGCAGCTGGTGGGTTCAAACCACCAACCTTTTGATTAGTTGCTAAGAACTTAACCTCTGTACCACCAGGGCTCCTTATTTCTCTGTAGTATATTTTATCATTTGAAGGAGGATTATGGGGTGAGATGAGTTTTCAGCAGTGTAGTCAGAAATTTAAAAGGAAACATCTACAATAAACCACACTCTTTTATAAATTTTTGCTATTATCTGCCCCATGAACTGAGTGTTGTGGAGGAATTGAGGGATTCGTTCATGTAGGGAATCTGAGGTATGTTTAGAATATACTTTAAATAACATTTAAATAAACTGGAAAGAGATACTATGTACCTGTTTGGAGAAGAGATAGTATAGAACACTTGTAAAGGTGCATAGGTTTTGCCTCAGCTGTACAACTGAAAAATAATCCAAAAAGAAGAAAAAATTGCAATATGATTTATTTAGGCTTGGGATTTTACAAATATTAAGTGTTTGTCACCTTATATTCTACTTTAATTGAATAGATAAGAAAAGTCCACAATTACAGTTTTATAGCATGAAATATTCCAAGTGATTTTGATGTCTATTGTACTAATACAAAATTGTGTTCTTTAGCACATTTTTACCTCAGACTATAGTCATCAACAAGAGAAAATGAGAAGAGATTCATCAAGGAAGCAGCTAAAAGTTCAAAAGCATTTATATTTAGCTAACACAATAGTTTCCTATTTTCAAAACTTTGTAAAACAAATGTTGATGGAACAAGAAGAAGTAGACAAATGCACGGACATTGTTGGACATTTTATATACTTCCCTTAATAACTGATAGAACAAGAAAGCAAAAAAAATCAGTAAGGCTATTAATGGTTTGAAAGCATTTTAACCAACTTTACCTAATTGACATAAATAGTTCTCTATAATAACTAAATGGGAGCTCTGGTAGCGTAGTGCCTAAGGCACTGGACTGCTAACCAGAGGGCTGGCGGTTCAAACCCACCAGTAACTCCTATGAAGGAGGATGGGGCAATCTACTTCCGTAGTGATACTGCCTCAGAAACCCAAGGAAGGGTCGCTATGAGTCTGGGCCGACTCCACAGCACATAAGAACAACAACAACATAACAACTAAATATAGAATGCATATTCTTTTCAAGTTCTTGTGTGGAATTTATCAAAATGGCCAGTATCTTAGACAAAAACAAAATTGATCTATGGTGATAAAGGTCAAAATAATTTTACCCTGGAGAAAAGAGCTCACAGGAAGGGCACAGGCTGCCTCTCTTGGGTGCTGTAAATATTCTCTATATTCATATGGGTGGTGCTCACAAAATTGTGTTGGTATACAAAAGTATAGAAGTCATCAATGTGTGCAAGTGAAATACATATGTTCATGTGATTGCTTGAATAAAGCATATACTTCAATTTGAATAAGCAAATGTTCATAGAGATGAAAAACCAAATAAAATTTCTTAAAAGACCATTTATTTACAAGAAACAACAGCTTGGACACAGAATGGAAACTTAGGCAAGTTTTCCTTATCAGCATGAATAAGAAGAGTTAGCAATACTTACCAGCATGAGTTAGCAACACTTATCATGTCAAGATAAACCAGTTTAGCACTCAGTAATCCACTTTCTCAAAACAAAAGGAAAATTAAATGTGATTAGCTAGTCAAAGCAAAGGACAATATACTTACTCATCCAAACTTTAAAAATGAGTTTTAACTGTGAAAACTTGATACTTCCTCTCCATTTTCAGTTTGGGGTTTTTCCTGTTTCCAAACAGTTTCTTTCTCAATAAAACTTGTTAACATTAATTGACTAATTAATCAATTTTCTTTCTATTGACACACAAATAAATAAACAAATAATAAAATATTCAGCAAGACCCTATACCTCTATCTTCATTAAATTACCTTTGTGCATTAAGTACTGGATTTCCCACTCCCCTCAAAAAGAAACTTATATATTTATTCAGGTAATGATAAATGATATGAGCTATTTTATGAATTGGGAGCTCTGGTAGCACAGTGGCTAAGGCACTTGACTGCTAACCAGAAGGCTGGCAGTTCAAACCCACCAGCCACTCTTCAGAAGGAAGATGGGGCAATCTACTTCCGTAGCGATACTGCCTCGGAAACCCAAGGAGGGGTCGCTACGAGTTGGGGCCGACTTGACGGCACATAACAACAACACAACAACAACAATTGTATTAATTACGGAGTTAAAGTCATTTATAATTTTTCAGTATACCACCTGTTGGAGGACACCTAACTCTATATGGTAGTGCACTGCACTGGTAGCACTATGAACTATACTTCTAAGTATTCTCTTTGAATTGGACTGGGACCTGTAACTTGTTTCAAGCAACAGAATGTTGTGGAAGTAACATTAGTCTAAGTTGAATTTTCCTGCATCGTTTCCTTAAGAAGCTTTGGCAGCTTCCAACTCTGTATGCTCAGGAGCTTTGATAAACCAAGTAGAAAGGCCAACTGCCTGCTGGGGAGACCACATGATGAGAATGTACAGAGAAGCCACATGAAGAGAAGAGACTCAGAACAACCTGGAGAGAAGCCCAGCTGTCAGGGTCCTAGCTAAGCCCCATCAGTCCCTGCCAACCCATCAACAGAATGGACCCATGGATTACCAGCAAACGGGCCAGCTAAACAACCACTCTGCTGATTCTTGCCCAGATGGCAGAATTGTAAGCGAATGGAATGATTGGTCTTTTCAAACACTAACTTTTGGTGGTTTGTTATGCAGGAATAGATAACTGAAACACTGTATCATTAACTTAGCTAGAGGTTTAATGTTAAGTATCATAATTAGGCAGAACTAAAATGGAATGGGCATTGAGGTTACCATGAGAGTGACTTTTATGTTCACCTCAAGTAGGAGTGATGAAGCATATAATGGATTTCAAGTCTTTTAAAATCTAGTCTGAATTTCTATCAGAAGAATTCTCCTTATCTTAATTGGAGTTGAGTTAGTATTATGTTTGCTAAATAGCCACAGGGAGGCCTACTGACCTAGCTTTTGTATAGAAAATCAAAGTGTGAATCTTAATTTCACAGGCATTGAAGAAGTTTCCTGCTTGTGTTTGAATCCAAAGGTTAGCATATGTAAAGACCTTTTATACCATCTTATTAGGACATTTCATAAGGAAATAGAACAATATGTATTCCTCAAAGGGGAATGTTTCTTTTAATTGCTTGAGTAATTCAGAAAGAAAAAAAAATCTAAATTGCATAAATAGGAAAGAATATAGGATTATCAGATAAAATATATGTGCTCAGTTGAATGTTAGTTTCAGATAAACAAGTGATATCTGTTTAGTATAAGTAAGCTTCTTACAATATTTGGGACATAATTATACTTAAAAAGTTATTTGTTATATATGAAATTAAAATTTAATGAGTCATCCTTAATTTTCATTTCTTTAAATGGAAAGCCTAAAATAGAAAAATCGATAAACATTTATTGAGCCAGGAAGAGGGAAGAGTTGGAGGTGAGGGAGGGTAGATAAGTGGTAGAGGCGGGTTCAGAGAGACAGGTATAAAAAGAATGAACTGAAAGAAGATTAAAAATGAAGGTAAATAGTGCAAAATAGTTATTTTGGAAATGGGAAAATAAACATGTCTGGGATTACCAGATAATATAAAATATATGATAAAGAAGTGTAAAAAATGTTGCTTTGTTATCTCTATGTTGTTGTTGTTATGTGCCCTAGAGTCACACCCGACTAATAGCAACCCCTCCTTGGGTTTCCCAGGGAAGCTCTGGTGGCCTAGTACCTAAGGCATTTGACTGCTAACCAGAAGGATGGTGGTTCAAACCCACCAGGCACTCCTTGGAAGAATGGTTAAGCAATCTACTTCCATAGTGATATTGCTTTGGAAACCCAAGGAGGGGTCAGTATGAGTCAGATCCGACTCCATGGCAGTGAGTTTTGTTTTTGGTTTGTATCACTATGGAAGCAGATTGGCCAACCTTCCTTCTGAGGAACGGCCGGTGGGTTTGAACCGCCAGCTTTCTGGATAGCATTCAAGTGCCTTAGGCACTATGCTACCAAAGACTGATCTAAAGTCTATCTAATATTCCCCAGGTAATGAGGGATAAAGGCATGGCTAGTCATAGCATCTTGAACTAGTTCATTAATTATGTAGTTAAAATAATTTTATTCCCTAATTTAACCAGTATTTCTGGATGACTCTGTCTCTTCTGAGGAAATCCTTAATCTTTCAGATTCTAACCTTTTCTATTCTTTCTCATTGAAATGATGATTAGGATTATTATGAATGGCTTCTACCAGCTGATAGCAGTGAAAGGTGGACCGCTAATATGGCGGCATTTGGTTAAAACACCTGCTTCCGCTTGTGTCTGCATCTGCACATTGGTCTTTATTCTTACGAAATATGCTGCTGACATAAGGAACACTGACTGGAGAAGTATCTCAGAGCATCTACTGCTGTTAACAGCTGAGGCTGTGACTGCCTGTTACTGTCTCCTCTTTCCCTCCATGCCCTTCTCCTCCTGACTCCAAGTTGTGCAGACTAGTGGGACTCTCAGTATCTACCTTGCTCCCCTCTCCATGCACTGTTTATGGGGAAAAGTATAACATCATCTCAGGTAATCAGTCTATCTAATTGTCTCCCTCCAGAAAACTTTGAGCTGTTTCTTTTGTGCCTTACTGGCTGTGACACCAAGTCACACTGTAGACTTAGACACCTGACGATGGATCAAAGATGTTGTTGTTGTTGTTATGTGCCAGGGAGTCAGACCTGACTCATAGCGACCCCTCCTTGTGTTTCCGAGGCGGTATCACTAAGGAGGTAGATTGCCCAACCATCCTTTCGAGGATTATACTCGGGAGGAAAGATGCTAGACCCAATATGTTAGGAACCTACATTTCAATGGAAAAGTTTTGGCAAGAAACTTCTGAGAAAAAAAAAATATACATATAAATATATTCACTTTTATTAAATAAGGAGCTCTGGTGGTGTAGTGCCTAAGGCATTTGACTGCTAAGCAGGAGGGTGGTGGTTCAAACCCACAAGCCACTCCGCGGAAGGCAGACCAGACAATCTACTTCCCTCGAAAACTCAATGGCTGTCGCTAAGAGTCAGAATCGACTCAATAGCAGTGAGTTTGGTTTAGGTTTTTTTTCTTTTTTATAATTATTAAATAGCCTAGACCTTTAATGGAATCACTTTACACTTTTTATTTGAAGAACATGATTCTTCTATGAAGTAGGCAAAGATCAAATATTTATGAAAATATGGGTAATATTTCAATATATCATGATAGACAGCCTCTGTAGATTCTGTATTTACTATCTGTATTATTCACACCAATCTTCTTCATTCCACATAATCTTAATGTTTTCCTGGGGATGTATCAATAGTTCATGATTTTGATTTTAAATATGTTGTCATTGTTGTTATGTGCCGTCGAGTCGGCCCCGACTCATAGCGACCTCTCCTTGGGTTTTCGAGGCAGTATCACTACGGAAGTAGGATTGCCCAACCTTCCTTCCGAGGAGTGGCTGGTGAGACTTATTTTTCTGTTTTTTTTTTTTTGTTTGTTTGTTTGTTTGTTTAATGTTATCTGTCTCTAAAGTCAGTATCACTATTCTTAACAGGTAAGTTTTTATTTTCAGCAAAAGTTGATAATTTATTAGTTCAGTAAAAGTTTTTTTCTTTTTGAAACATTAAAAATTTAAAAAAACCAAGAAAAACAGAAACATCTTAACATTCTTAAGAAACTATTTGTGTTGAGGAAAGAAGCTAATTTTTCAGTGACAAATATTTAAAAAGGAAAATGACTATTTTTAATTATGTTTTGTGAGTCTATTAAAAAAAATGTAGCATTTTAGCTTTGAAAGCTGAATATCTTCTTCAGAATTTAAGTCTTAAAAATGTGTATAGTTTTATTATTATTACTGCAAAAGTTGGAACTAGGTGAGACTGTCTTGTTTTTCCAGATCTGGCACGTTTTCCCTTTCTGACATGGTGTAGTCTTATCAATTTTGTATTGTTCTCTGTTGGTGGAAAATATTTGATTTTTCCTTCTTTGGCACGTTCTGCCTTACACAGGTTCTGCCTTTCACTGGTTTTAATGTCTGTTTTGGTTACCTACTGCCACTCTGACAAGAACATACCACAAATGGGATGGCCTTGACAAACAGGAGTTTATTCCCTTACAGTTGGGGAGGCTAGAAGTCCGAGTTCAAAGTGCCAGTCTCTAGGGGCTGGGTGAAATTTCCTCAGCCTTGGGCTTCAGCTCTGCCTCTTGCTCCCAGCCCTCTAAAGCTAAAGGCATCTCTTCACTCAGGCGGCTACTGGCTACTGAGGCTAACAAGCTCAAGGTCAACAAATAAAATGGCGTAGTCCCAATGTTATCAAACCACACAGCAGACCATTGATTCAAGTCCATTGAAAGTTCCAGGATTGGCAGAGCATGGTAGGCTGCTGAACAACGACCTGGCTACATGCAGGGTTCAAGCATGCCATAAGCTACAAACAGTTCCCCAAGTCTTCTGCTTATATACAGAAAGATCACATCCCTAAGACAGCTACTCAGCTGCTCACAGTAGATTCCTCCATAGAGTTGATTACTAGTCTCATCATGGGGAATACTATATCCAGCTGCTCAGGCACTCAACCAAGCCCAGCCAAATTGACACACAAAGTTAACTACCACAACGTCTTTGGCAGTGAAATTGTATGCTAACCACAAAGCTGCATCTATGGTCTGCTATACGGACTCTTCTCACATGCTAAGTTTAAAAAAAAACTCATTATCGTTGAGTCAATTTGACTCATAGACACCTGTACTTGGGATTCAGAGACGGTATCTCTACAGAAGTAGATCGCCCAATCTTCCTTCCGAGGAGTGGCTGGTAGGTTTGAACCACCAGCCTTCTGGTTAGCAGTCAAATGCTTTAGGCACTATGCCACCAGTTTTTTTTAAATTATTGTATACATAAAAATCCTTTGCACAGAATGATTGAGAAGTGGGCAGTTTGATACTAACTGTATTATTCTTAGAAATTACCCGCAGAGAAAAACTTTTGTTGAAATTGTAATATACTATTTGCTATTTTTATAAAAACATTTTGGCTAAAAGAACAAGATTAAATCAATTATAACAAAATATCACTTAAGAACTACATGACTTTTTAAATTGCTGTCAAAAAACCTTTTTATTCATTATATCATTTCATGCTCACAGCAGCTTTTTATTAGAAGATGGGCACATATTTGTCCTCTTTACTGATGTTGTTGTTATGTGCCATTGAGTTGATTCTGACTCAGTGACCCTATATGACAGAGCAGAACTGCCCCATAGGATTTTCTAAGCAATAGTCATTATGGGAGAAGAATGCCGAGTCTTTTCTCCACAGAGAAGCTGGTGGCTTCAAATTACTGTCTTTCAGTTAGCAGCCAAGCACTTAACCATTGTACCACCATAGTGGCTTCTTTATGTGTGAATTTATAAAAACTCAGAGAAATTCATTTTATAAACAAATGTCAATAATGGTTAATATATTTCATATTAAGTCATAAAACAGATCTCAATTTTATATTGTACCCATCTGTCAATGTGTAGTTCTGTGGTGGTTTGCAAGTTGCTAATGTTGGCAGCTATGCCACCAGTATGTCAAATATCAGCAAAGTGACCAATGGTGGACAGGTTTCAGCAGAGCTTGACAAGATAGACTAGGAAGAAAGAACCTAATAATCTAATTCCAAAAATGAAAAACCCTATGGATCACAACAATATATTGTCTGCTATAGTGCTGGACCAGCCACTCCTCGGAAGGAAGGTTGGGCAATCCTACTTCCATAGTAATACTGCCTCGGAAACCCAAGGAGTGGTGGCTATGAGTCAGGGCCGACTCGATGGCACATAACAACAACAACAACATAGTGTTGGAAGATGAACCCTTTATGTTGGAAGGCACTACACAAAGGCTGCTACCATGGACACAATCATTCAGTGAAGATAATGCTGGACTGGGAAACATTTCTTTATGTTGTACATAAGTTTCTATGAGTTGGAGCCAACTTATCAGCAACTGACAAAAATCAGTCTCTACCAGTACATGTTTGATGAATCTGAGTTTCATTAAGGTTATGATTGAGAAGAATTTGTTATAGAGATTGGAAAGCGAAAGCTGGAAATGTTCTCCTGTTTCATCTTCAATTGAAGGAAGAAAAAAAAAAAAACTTTATAAACTTAGTATTTTTCCTTTCAAATTTTATAACAATTGCACTAAGTATTACACATAAAATATAACCAGGGTAAAATCAAAAGCCAGAATTCCTATCTGCCAACCTTGGTGAAGCAACAGTTTTGTCTTTCAAATCAAAACTAAACTCTGTAGGGGAAAAACTCATTTTGTGATAAACAAAGTCCTACAGTATTATACAATTGACAAAAATTTATTATGCATTTATGGTATTATGAGTTTACTGTATTTGAGTTTGTTCAAATAATTTCACATAGCTAGTAGAAATTGTATCTTATGTGATTATTAAATCTAACCACAGCTGCAGAAATATAAATTACACTTAAGACTATACTGATTGATTATAATCAGTTGTAATCATGTCTTATAATTACATTGCGTTCTAGAGGCAGAGAATGTTTAAGCCTACTCAGCACCAAGCTATATAAAGAAGATTGTTACTTCTGACAGCCTCAGTCAACATTCAAAATTGCCTGCAAACAATAAGTTTTATTAAATTTATTGTCCAAGAATCAAATAAGTTTCTTGATTTATCCACAGAAATTGAAATGGAATTGTAAACCAGTCTAAAGCTTATTAACTACTATTTATACCAAAAGTATCTTCTTAAAAGTCACTGATAACTCAGTGTATGAGTTACATTGATGTATCAATTTATCAAAATTGTACAGATAAGATTTGTGCATTTCAATGTATGTATATTTTTCCAAAAAAACAAAAAGAAACTCAAGTGAGAAGTTGAGGATTATGGGAAGATATAGAGGAAACAGGGAGCTCTGTTAGCATAGTGGCTAAGGCATTTGACTGCTAACCAGAAGGCTGGTGGTTCAAACCCACCAGCCACTCCTCAGAAAGAAGATGGGGCAATCTACTTCCATAGTGATACTGCCTCGAAAACCCAAGGAGGGGTTGCTATGAGTCGGGTCCGACTTGATGGCACATAGCAACAACAACAACAATAGAGGAAACAAGATTGGCAGAATATTGATCATTTATTAAAGTGAAATAATAGGTACACAGGGGTTTGTTATACTACTCAGTTTATTATGTACATGTTCCAAATTCTCTGTACCACAAAAGATATATTTGTCTGTGTATGTGAGTTTGTATGAATATATAAGCAAGTTATGCAGGCATATACTATTTAATTTCCATTAGGGCAACATCCAACAGCAATTATGTCAGTGGTCCCTGAAGGAGTATTTTATATTTTAATTTATTTACTTACTTTGGTAATGGAAAAAAGCTCTCCTTTTGTTTATTATTTCCCCCCAATTGTTTTAAAGACTCCAAACCGCAAGTGAGCAGCATGCCACCTGGGCTCATCCCAATCCCCACAGTGCCTCCTGTGGGCTTCATTCATTCACCCAGCAGGTATGCAGTCTTTTACTCTCTGCCCAGACCATCACCTGCCTCAGCTCCTCTACTCCTAAGAGCTTTGTTGACAACCCCAGGCCAGGTCACTCACAGCTCCTAGCTCAGGACTGCAGCAGCTGCACATGATCAGAAAGCAGCAACATGAACAGTGCAGTGGTACCCAAGGCCACCACTGTCAGCGGGGCTGGAGGTATCCACATACCCGATTTTCAGCCACTTCTCCATGCCCCTCTGCCTTTCACCTAGACACATGCAATGTCCGGAACCTGCAACCACAGCAGTCCCACCTGACTATCTGCATACCCAGTATCATTGGCTTCCTGAGTACTGTGGATATAGCTCCCAGCTTTTGTCTTGCAGGCTCACATAAAGGTGTTAATAATAGGCTTCACTGGTATTTAACTACCAAATGTATGGGGCCAGCCTGTGCATAATATGGTATTTGTACAATGTAAAAAAAAATCCACAGCCATGGAGTCTATTTCAATTCATACCAACCCTATAGGGTAGAGTAGACCTGCCCCCATTGATTTGTTTCCAAGCCTGTAAATCATTATGGAAGCAGTCTGCCTCACCTTACTACCTTGGCTGGTAGATTGGAACCCCTGACAGTTTGGATAGCAGCAGAATGTTTTAACCACTGCACCACAAGGGCCAAACAACAAGAAGAGATCCATACAAGTGCCCATTTCAAAGAAAGGTGATCTAAAGGAATGTAGAAATTTTCCAACAATATCATTAATATCAGAGGCAAATAAAATTTTGCTGAAGATAATTCAAAAATGGTTGCAGCAGTACATCAATGAGGAACTGCCAGAAATTCAAGCCAGAGTCAGAAGAGAACATGAAATAAGGGGTATCATTGCTGGTGAACAATAGATCTTGGTTGAAAGCAGAGAATACCAGAATGATGTTTACCTGTGTTTTCTGTAAAGACATTCAATTGCGTATAATTACAAATTATTGTTAACAACACGAAGAATGGAAATTCCAGAACACTTGATTGTGTTCATGAAGAGCCTGTACATAGAACAAGAAGAAGACATTCAAACAGAACAAGGGGATACTGCATGGTTTAAAACAGGAAAGGTGTGTGTCAGGATTATATCCTTTTGCTGTACTGTATGCTGAGCAAATAATCTGAGAAGCTGGATTACATGAAGAATGTGGCATCAAGATTGCAAAAATATTCATTAACAACTTGAGATATGTAGATGTACAACCTTGCTTGCTGAAAATGAAGATGACTTGAAGCTCTTACTGATGAACATGAAAGACTATAGCCTTCATTATGGATTACACCTTAACATAAAGAAAACTAAAATCCTCCCAACTGGACCAATAAGCAACATCATGATAAATGGAGAAAAGATTGAAGTTGTCAAAGATTTCATTTTGCTTGGATCTACAATCAACACCAATGGAAGCAACAGTCAAGAAATAAAACATGTTGCACTGTGCAATCTGCTGAAAAACATGTCTTAATATGCTGAAGAGCAAAGATATCACTTTGAAGACTAAGGTGAACCTCACATAAGCCATGGTATTTCCATTAGCCTCATATGCACGGAAAGCTAGACAATGAATGAGGAAGCCCTCAGAAGAATTTATGTATATTTGAATTGTGATGTTGGTGAAGAATATTGGAAATACCATTTACTGCCAGAAGAATGAACAGATTTGTCTTGGAAGAAGTACAGTCAGAATGCTCCTTGGAAGTGAGAATGGCCAAACATCATATGAAATGCCCTGGTCATGTCATCAGAAGGGACCAGTCTCTGGAGAACGATATCATTTTTAGTAAAGTAGAGGGTCAGCAAGAAAGAGGAAGACTCTCAATGAGATAGATTGACACAGTGGTTGCAAGGATGAGCTCAAGCAGAGCAAAGATTATGAGGATGTCACAGGACCGTGCTGTGTTAGTTTCTGTTGTACATATGATTGCTAAGAGGTGAAACCAAGGAACAATGTCCAAATCACATAATGTACTCTTTCATATAACATATTGTGAACATTGAATGATAAATACCTTTATATACATACAGCAATGACAAAAGTGTTCTTTTTCATTTAAGTATCTGTTTTGTTTATTTCTTAGGTATATTTGTCATTAAATTCCAAAAACTCTAATGGACATATGTTGAATACTCTTCAGATTATTTCTCCCGAAGTCAGAGACTCCTTCTCTTCCTATAGTTTGGTCATTTTTTCATGTAATAATGCCTACTTTTTAGTCATAGTACACAGTCATGCAGCAAAACTGTGCTAGCCTATCATTAATGCCTTATAATTAAAGATGATTACACTTTACACAATTAAATACAGACCCCACAAGAGTACAGACATATTCTGAATTAAGTTGTACATAATTTTCAGGAAAGCTCATTCTGATTAGAATTATACCTGTATTAGAATAGAAGTGTAGGTGTCCATTTTTAGATTACTTACTAAGTAAATTTCTCTAAATGCTGGCAACTTGCTTATCCTGGTGAGACTTAATGTTTTCATCTTTGTGTGGACAGCGACAGTAGAAGCAAACTAATTTGGCAGAAGGGTGGTTGATAGAATTTATATGGAATGAACATCCGCTCTTTCATTTTCCATCCATACTATGTAATCCTTTCTAACAAACCTATGAATGAAGATTGCACTATGGTTTGCCAAATCAAATTTGATACCTTAAAAATATTTGGAATTCTTTAATTGCTAATGTAACAGGATGCCTAACAGGTCTTTTTCTTGATTTGCCATTTTAGCTAAAGTCTTAAAACAGGACAATTGATGTTAAATACTCACCCTGTTCTAAAATAAAAACTAGACTTTCTATGCTGCAATGTCTATGGACCTAGCCCCAAATTAATTTGTAACCCATCACTTCATATCCCTCTATACCTCATACAACAGGAAAGCAAGATTTTTCTGGAGAGAGAACACTGAGAATAAGAATTTTTTTGAGGAAAATGATCAGAGAGTTGTGTGATTCTCCTATGCTCTTTACAGACAGAAATTTTCAAACATGGAGGCACTCATCTCAGGACAGGAATGATGGATCAATATGCATTTCCAGGAAGCAAAAGGTCAGGATGTAAACAATTTGTTCCTGGGAAAAAAAATATGTCAAGATGTAAAGAATTTGTTCCTGGGAAGAATGTGTATAACTGAAGGCAGGTGCCATTCACCTAGGGAGTAAAACTCACTCCCTCCCCTAGGCAAATGGCTGACCTTTACATTTCAAAGGACTCCAAAGCTGAAACTGAATCAATCATTAAACCCCTACCTTTCTTTTGTTCTCTATGCATACAAACCTCTAATTCTATATAGAGAGTGGAGTGCTTCATATTTTTTCTCAGCCATCTCCACCTTGAGCTGTATTATTCCTGAGTAAAACTCCTTTCACTCCTAATAAAGTACAAAAGTTTCTTCTTTGACATCTTCTTGGAGCTGAGGAAAGAGGGGGTTTGTCTTCCCCTCACATGAGGGGAACTTCAAAAGATTGTGTGCATCACAGAACTAGTGGCTGACCCCTGACTAGAAAAATCTAAAGGCAATTGTTTGCAATGTTTGCCTGTAATGGTAGAGAGATGGTAGTGAAAGCCAGCTGCACCACATAGAGCAAAGTACGTGTTGCATTTCAGCAAGTGAAGAAACTACAGAGAGTAGGCACATAGGAATGATCTTGAGAAAATTCCAACCAAGAAAAATACCTTCTAGAGTGAGGAATCCTCAGCAGAATCAGTTTGTGAGTGGCACACACACACACACACACAAAAGGCTGATGGGGAAGTGAAATATAGCAAAGGATTATATTAGCTAGCTCAGAGGATGTTGGAAAGCCTTCAGAAGGAAGGAGTGTTGGTTCTTAAAGAACCCATAAACTTTCCCCTGTAGGAAAATGCTAGTGTTTGGGTATCTGCCATCCCACAAGTCCAATATCCAGATTATAACAGAACCTCCAACAGATCATTGTCCCTCTACAGATTAAGGAATGCTAAAATAGGAGAACAGGTAGAGAAGAAAGTAGATTGCCCAATCTTGCTTCCAAGGAGTAATACATTTTGATGTTGTTGTTGTTGTTGTTATTTTGCCGTCGAGTCGGCCCCGACTCATAGCGACCCCTCCTCGGGTTTCCGAGGCAGTATCACTACGGAAGTAGATTGCCCAACCTTCCACAGAAAACTCTCAAGTAATAAAGTATTTAGACTCAGTACCTAGCACACAATAAGAGCTTTACTCAAGTTAGCTATTATTAGGAGAAAACTTATATTAGGAGAAACACACACACACACACACACACACACACACCTCCTAATGAGGTGAAAGTCATCTGATAGTTAGTATGCATAAGTAAATATAATAAATCACTAGGAAAGGAATCAGTCATCTTTGAGGTCTGGAATTGAACTCATTCTCCTGGCTTCCAGCCAAACAATACACAGGCATATAAGGTGAACATTTACACCAGATAGGTACATTCCTTAGATCAACCAACCACAGGGAATCAGAAGCACAATATTTAAACAGGGAGATACATCAGAGAGCAAGAATGCATAGGAAAGAAGGTCACAAGGAAAAGGTAACCACAAGGAGAAAGTGAAGAGAGTTATTGCATTGTGGAGATTGCAATCGATGTCATAAAATAAAATGTATGTGAACTCTTTATAGAAAATGAATTTTCTCTGAAATCATCCACCCAGATCACAATAATAATAAATAAAAACACAATACATATTTCACTTCTTAAAATGTAAACTATTCTCAATTTTGTGTAAAAGTCTTGAGGAAAAAGAAAGAAATAAAAATTTAATATTTTGCCACTTAACTACATACAAAGCTATTAAACTTGATTGATACCAAACCCATTTCAGACCCAAAGCATCTATTTGAGAGGTGCTTGCAAGTAGAAACCATCATGAAATGGTCATGAGTGATTAGTTGTGTGGTAGGAAAGCCATGTTGAATAGAAATAGAAGACAATGCAATTGTTTTTTGAAGACATTTCCCTGTCCTTGATTTTGTCTTATAGTTTCATTATGTGAACTATTTATTAGAAGAGTTTGCATCTCGTTCTAGAAATTTGTCCCTGCTTGACTCTTCATTATGCTGCTACGATACTTTACATTAATCACTAGTAACTGAGTATGACATTTTCAGGTCAATTCTGCTCCTGAGCATAGTGGAGAAGGCACTTTCCCATGCTGTGTGCTTCAGTGATACTGTGTCTACAAAGGGTGGTTTTGCTGAGATACTCGATGCATAGTAATAGACCACGTTTGACCCAAAGCTACTTTTATCATTTCTTTAGTACTCATGCTGAAGAAGGAGCTCTGATAGCGTGGTGCCTAAGGCACTTGACTGCTAACCAGAAGGCTGGCGGTTCAAACCCACCAGCCACTCCTTGGAAGGAAAGTTGGGCGATCTACTTCCGTAGTGATACTGCCTCGGAAGCCCAAGGAGGGGTCACCATGAATCGGGTCTGACTCCACAGCACATGACAACAACAACATCCTGAAGAGAGTGTAGGATAGTCGTAGGAACAATGGCACTGACATCAGGATACATTAGGTTTGAATATCACCTCTACAGATATCCCCTCCATGCATCCTTACAAAGTAAGACTACCTACGTAAAACTCCTTGTACTTATCTGACTGGCTAGTCAAAGGAGATTCAATACAGGAATATGCTAAGGACCAAGGGTGTTCGATAGCTGATTTTTTCAAAAGTTGATTGTCAGAACATTTTTCATTGTGCCTCCAGGTAAACTCAAACCTTTAACCTTGCTGTTAATTACCAAATGCCTTAACCAGTTGCCATAGGATTCCAAATAACTGACCTTAATTGTCACAAATGCTGCAGTTTAGAAACCTTGAACTAGTCAAAGCTAATTTAGGCTGGGATGGGAGCATGGATAGGAGGAGCTAAGTTTGACCAGGAAAAAAAAAAAAAAAGGTTAAAAGTAGGCTTAAAGTTAGAACAGAGACATTCTTATATAATACTTAATAGTTAATCAGTATATCACTAATTTTATTTTCTATAACACATACTATCTTATTCCTTTTTATCACCAATGGATAATTAAATCATTTTATTTCTTGCTTTACATTCTTTATTTTATGTATACATCTTAATCTGCTTCTTTTCTAATTTTTTAAAATATACTATTTCATCTTTTAAAAAATAACACTAGGATGTTTCTCAATTACTATTACTATTAAAAAAAAAAAAAACTCTATTATAGACAATCTTTGTCTTTAATGAATTAAAGCAATGGTTAAGAACATGGCCTTAGAGTCAGAGTCTTCAATAAAATGCTGTCATTGCCATATGTTAGCTGTTTAACTTTGGGGAAGTGAAAATACTACTGAATCTTAGTTGTTTCTTATCTATAAACTAAATAATCATATAAGTTAGAGAATATCAAACATATTATATATATATATATATTTTAGAACATTGCTTTCGCTGTTAGGTGCCATCAAGTTGGCTCTAACTCATAGTGACCCTGTGTACAACAGAACCAAACACTGCCTAGTCCTGTGCCAGTCTCACCATCCTTGCTATACCTGAACCCTTCGTTGCAGTCACTGTGTCAGTCTATTTCATTGAGGGTTTCCCCTTTTTCACTCACCTTCCACTTGACCAAACAGGATATCCTTCTCCAGGGAACAGCTCCTTATGACAACATGACCAAAGTAGGTAAGACAAAGTCTGGCCATTCCTGCTTCCAAGGAGCATTCAAACTGTACTTGTTTTTCAGGACAGATTTGTTCATTTTTCTGGCATTCTATGATACTTTCAGTATTCTTTGCCAACACTGCAACTCAAAAGCATCAAATCTTCTTCATCAAGATATTTGAAAGACAGGCACTTGGCCAACTGACAAGAAGAGATCAATATTTGTACCCATTCTGAAGAAAGGTGATCTAACACAACGTGGAAATTATGGAACAATATCATTAATATCACACACAAGTAAAATCCTGCTGAAAATTCAAAAAAAAGTTGCAGCAGTAAATTGACAGAGAACTTCCAGAAATGCAAGCTGGATTCAGAAGGGGAGAACAAGGGATAACATTGGTGATATCAGATGGATCTTGGCTGAAAGCAAAGGGAACCAGAAAAATGTTTACCTGAGTTTAATTGACTATGCAAAAGCATTTGACTGTGTGGATCATAACAAATTATGGATAACATTGAGAAGAATGGGGTTACAGAACACTTAATTGTGCTTATGAGGAACCTGTACATAGACCAGCAGGCTATTCTTCGAACAGAACAAGGGGATACTGCATAGTTTAAAATCAGGAAAGGAGTGTGTCAACATTGTATCTTTTCCTCATACTTATTCAATTTGCATGCAGAGCAAGTAATGCTAGAAACTGGACTATATGAAGAACATGGAATCAAGATTGAAAGAAGGCTTATTAACAACCTGCAATGTGTGGATGATACAACCCTCTTTGCTGAAAGTGAAGACGACTTGAAGCACTTACTGATGAAGATTAAAGACTATAGTCTGCAGTATGTATTATACCTCAACGTAAAGAAAATGAAAATCCTCACAACTGGACCAATAAGCAGTATCATGATAAATGGAGAAAAGATTGAAGTTACCAAAGATTTCATATTACTTGGTTCCACAATCAACATAAATGAAAGCAGCAGTCAAGAAATCAGGTGACTTATTGCACTGGGAAAATCTGCTCCAAAAGACAGAGCAAAGATAACTCTTTGAAGACTAAGGTGTGCCTAACCCAAACCATGGTGTTTTCTATAGCTTCATACACATTTTAGAACATAAGCACCCAAAAGGAGGCATTTTAAATTATAGTATCTGTACAT
>NW_006921751.1:640130-640849 GCF_000298275.1 Orycteropus afer afer
TCTTCTGTGTCTGTGTTAATTGGTTTCCCTTTTCTTTGTTGAAGAGGGTCTGTGCAATCCTTCTGCCTAGTCCGCCATGTTGCCCCGCCTCTACCCTCCTCATTCTTGAGTAAATATAGCCTTAACCAATCTTGATAGTTATGAATGGACATGATGGGTGAGTGTCCTTATTCTCTTTCACTTTCCACTTGAGTCTTGACTACTTCCACTTCTCATTTCTAAATCTAAGCACTAAAAGTGTAGCTTCCTAGCTGTTCAAGTGACAAGAATTTCTACTTCAAACTTTATGTTGTACCTTTTTCTTCCTCAGGCACTTATCTGATATGAATATATAAAATTTACTGGTGCATTTTAGAAACACTTTAACTGGTACCTAGCCATAAACCAAAATTGAGATGAAATTACCAGCAAATGGTTAAGGAATGATATTTTCCTTGGGGAAGGAGAGAAAACAATACATATTTTTTTCAAATACACTTTTTTTAAAAAATGTGACTTTCTACCAGAAATTTATTTTAGATTCAACAGATCAAATTAATAATTTCATTCCATTTAAATATATATGTATGTGTGTGTGTATGTATATATATAATTGAAATCAGTGGATTTCTTGCTTGTAACCCCTATTGCAGTGTAGTAAATTACTTTGTGTGGCTTTTCTACCCATAAGTCTTTGTAAACTCCAAGGTGGAATTTGCTATGAGCAACTGAGGAGCTCC
>NW_006921751.1:641299-645462 GCF_000298275.1 Orycteropus afer afer
AGAGGTGGTGGGTCCTCTGGGAGGAACGGTTGGAGAAAGGGCTGGAAGGAGGCAACATGTCTGGCCTGGCAGTAATAGGCCTTGGGTTACTGCTGGTAACCCTGTCTTCCCCTTGTGGGATTAGAGGAGGTCAGAACATGTGGCCTCCTTGCTGTTTTTGTACCTATATACTCCATAGTTATTCAATAAAAGAAAATTTATGAAAAAGAAAACTTAATAGTATTTAATAAAAACATAATCCAGAGAAATTGGAATGTTTATGTGTACATTACAGGTTTTTGTATTTGTTGTTGTTATTATGTGCCATCAAGTCGGGCCCCAACTGATAGCTACCCGTCCTTGGGTTTCCAAAGTGGTATCACCATGGAAGTAGATTGCTCAAGCTTCATTCTGAGGAGTGGCTGGTGGGTTTGAACCACCAGCCTTCTGGTTAGCAGTCAAGTGCCTTAGGCACAACGTTATAACCTAAATTTGATAATTAAACAAATAAATTAAAATATAGGACCATTAAGCCATATTTATGTGGATATTTTAAGTGAACATTTCTCTGATTTAAAATATTTGATAATTAAAATCTCAAATTTTTGTATCTATAAAAAAGAAGTCAAAATAGTGTGATTAATCAGTAATATCTATACGATCTCACTTGAATAAGAGTTAATCATATTTCTTAATATAAATTAATTGTTTCAATATGAGAATTTTTTTGTCATTACATTTAAGCTTTTTTCAAACCCTTAATCTAGGACATAAATACCCATAAAACAATTTATATGATACTTATGAACCAGGATGATATTGTAAATTTTATCAACTGGACACTGAATAATCGAATGGAGGCTGGTGTAGAAAATCCACTATAACTATACCCATGCACAATGCCAATTTATCAGGCCTGCTTATGGATTTAAAACACAAGCCTGTTACTGAGTGCATTCATATTTCACTTAGACTATTATTCTAAAATAATTATGGGAATATAATAAAGTTTATTAATTTTAGTTGGTACAAGATTCATAAAGCCAGAAGAGGAAAAAAATAAAGTTAAATGTCAAAATAGTGAAGTTTGTTGTATGAAAGGAATATAATAAAATTTCAGATCTTAACTAACAGATTTTTATCTAATTATCATTATTCTGTTTTAATTGGAAGTTACACAAATGTCAGACATTAGATCTAAGACAAATATCAAATGAAATCCCACACCTGTACATGGACATCCTAGGCATACCGATATATTTCAGCTGACCATTAGCAACTAGTAGCATTTTTCTGTCCATCTAATGGTTCTTCTGATCTTTTTCAGGTCATTTCTCAGTTCCCTCAATGTACTGACTTGGAGTTAAAATGCTACTGGATTTTTGTTTTGCAAACCATTTCATCAGAATTTTAGCCTGGCTGAGCCCATTAAAATCACCGGTTGACACTGAAGCTGTGTTTACCCATGTGAGGTAAAGTGAAGTATAGGGCAACCACTCATAATTCAGTCCAAGGAACTCTTTTGCCTGAAATATTTAAATAGTTGAGATTAAGTATTTTCTCTGCTTGAATTAAAGAATTACTTGAATTTTCCACTTCAGTTTAAGTGAAGCTGTCTGAGCCCATTTGAACATGCAGAATTATCTATTTTAGGCAGAACTGCCTTAAATGTGCTTCCAGAATTACCAAACTTCCCCTGGAGGGCAAAACTCCCTCTGGCTGAGAACTGGATTAGTTCATCCCTAAGAAATCTATCTTCCTTTCATTTTGCTTCACTCTAACCGAATGGCAAAACTATTAGTGACTCCAACTTGTTACCTTGTAATGAGTATTCATTATAAATAGGGAGATAAACCAAACCAAATTAAACTTATTGCCATTGAGTTGATTCTGACTCATAGTGACCCCCATTTGTGTTTCTTAGGTGATGAATCTTTATAGAAGTAGATTGTCCAGTTTTCCTTCTGAGGAGTGGCTGGCGGGTTTGAACTGCCAACCTTCTGGTTAGCAGTCAAATACCTTAGGCACTATGCCACCAGAGCTCCTTAAATAGGGATATAGAAGAAACAAAAAGAAATTTAATTGTTTTAAAATTATCAAGATATTTTCCATGTATTCTGTGTTTTGCATTTTTTTTTTTTCAATTTGAATTGTTTTCTGTACATCTCAGAAAATTAATGTACTTAAAGAACAGAGAAAAAGGCAATCTTTGAAAAGGTTATTGGATTGGGTATAATGAGTAAGCTAATATAAAACTCTTACAATAACGAATAGTACTAAAGCACCATTTCAAAATATACTTCTTACTCAAGAATGTTTATTCCTTTGAAGTCTGGTAAAAAATAAAAGATTGCATATAGAGACATTTATAAAAGTATCAACAGAATCACTAAATACATGACAAGATTCCATCTTTCTTTGAAAATATAATGGTAAGGTCCATATTTTTATGTGTGTAACTTAAAAAAAATAGGTATACTTGGAACAGTACGGCATTGTAATATTCTCTATGCCTAAATTGCTTAGAATTCTTTTAAAATATTTGTTCTACTTTTACTTCTAAAATGAGTTGCTCCAGGATACAGAACACCTCAGGTAATACATGCATAACAATCCCCTCACCTATGCCCTCCCCTCTCTGCTATGTCAAGAATTTTTTTAGTCTGTATTTCAGTAGTTAGGTCCTCCTGCTCAATTTCTTTGTGTAAGAGCAGTGTTAAATTTAACTAACACACTGAAAATGGCTTTAGGGCCTGATTTCCAAATGTTTGTACTCTCTTTTATGTTTTCTCCTTTATTCTACTTGGCATTTTTTTTTTTCCTGGGGAACATGGGGTCTCACTTGTAACCTCTAATTAAAGGAAATGAATCTAGAGGTTAAAAAACACTTATAGAAAAACACTGAGTCCTCTTAAAGCAAAAAGATAGGTGAAAAATATTAGCTGAAATTAATTTTTATATTCTTTTTATCCCTAAATATTCAAAGTAATGGTTTAAATGAATATGCAATATATAATATGCTATATGAATTAATAAGCCAAACCAATCTCACCGCCATAGAGTCGATTCCAACTCATAGTGACTCCCAGTGGGTTTCCAAGGCTATAAATCTTTATGGAAGTAGATTGCCCAGTCTTCCTTCTGCAGAGCAGCTGGTGGGTTTGAACCACTGACCTTCCGGTTAGCAGTCACTATGCCCCAGGAGCTCCCTATATGAATTAACAGTCCACTTAATATACCTCCTTGGTTGGTCACTTATCAATAAAGCAAAACAAACAATCCTTTCAGAGTTATACTACATATTAACTCTTAAGCATACATTTATGCTTTAAATCAAATATACTTAAACTTAACACATTAATTAAATTTGGAACAGTGGTTTGTAAACTCATTCATACAAACAATGAGACAAAGATGATTAGCAGTACAATGTCACTGTTCCAAATGTTTGTAAAATATTTTCACTTATTAAAATGTCCAAAGATTTACCTAATCTTCATATATTCACATTTACACATCATAATAAGAAAGGACAAAATGTTTTCCTAAACAAAGGAGCTATTTCCTAATAGTACAAGGAATTCCCACTTCTACTCTAAGGGGTCAGTCTCAGCAGATCACTAATATTTCAATGTCTTAGACTGAATGATCTTTTTATATTTCAACACAATGCATTATTTCACAAGAAGAAATCTAAAATAATATCATTTCTAAAGTAAGTAATAAAGCACAACATACTTAAGGATGGGTGTATACGTGTATATGTATGTGTATGTGTACATGAATGTGTATGTGTGATTGACCCAGAAAGAGAGAGAAAGCGAGACTAAAAGAGACAGAGGGAAGAGTAAATCTAATTTATTTAACTATTAGGTGAATTTTAGAAAATGCTGCATTGAAGCAACTTGACATTTCTAGTTGTTACTCAACATTTACAGCCAGTATCTATGATGATCAAACTCTGTGGAAATATTATGAGTTATCCCTAAGAATGTGATAAACACTGGGACATATTGTAGAAGCCACATCATAGAAACCATAACTAATGCCTTGAGTAAGAAATATATATATGAGAAATATATAAATATAAAATATATATATATATGAGAAATGTTGTTGTTGTTGTTATGTGCCGTCGAGTCGGCCCCGACTCATAGCGACCCCTCCTTGGGTTTCCGAGGCAG
>NW_006921751.1:645703-668241 GCF_000298275.1 Orycteropus afer afer
GACTCAACGGCACATAACAACAAAATATATATATTTTTTTTAAAAAAAAAAACAAACATCCTCTCTGAATCTCTTCCATCGTAGTTCCAGGGAGTTACATATCCAACTAGACCTTTCTAGACTTGGACATTTGAACTATTCAGTAATAGCTCAAATTTATCTAGCTAAAAGGGATACTGAAGATATTTGAATTACCTTCCTCTTGACACCCCAGATAAATCTGTATGATAATAATAGCTTACTACATGTATTCAGAATTACATGCACTCTTTATTACAACCCTGTAAAGGAGTCCTGGTGGTGTAGTGGATAAGGCACTTGACTGCTAAATGGAAGGTCAGCAGTTCAAACTTACCAGCTGCTCTGCAGAAGAAAGGCAGGGCAATCTATTTCCATAAAGATTTACAGTCACAGAAACACAATGGAGGTCAACTATGAGTCAGAAGCGACTCAATGACAGTGATTTTTTTTTTTTTTTTTTAATTTGGTAAACCAAAAAACAAACTAAACTCACTGCCATGGAGTTGTATCCTACTGATAGCAACCCCTTCTTGTGTTTCCAAGGCTGTCAAGGCTGTATCACTATGGAGGTAGATTGCCCAACCTTCCTCCCGAGGAGTGGCTAGTGGGTTTGAACCATCAGCCTTCTGGTTAGTAGTCAAATGCCTTAGACACTATGCCAACGGAGTTCCCAAGTTTACAGAGAATAATAATTTACCCCAAATCACTTACCTAGTAAATAACAGAATGGAACATTAACCTGAGTTCTTGTGACTGTGAAATTTGTTCCATTAAGAAAAATTCTATAGAAATATAATTAAAAAACCAAAACCAAAAAAGAGATGCTAAAAGTAGTAGTAATAAAAGTAAAATTGGTAAATAGGACTTCACCAAAATTGAAGACTTTTATTCATCAAAGGACATTATCAAGAGAAGGAAAAGATAACCTACAGAATGGAAGAAAATATTTGAAAATATGTATCTGATAATGGTCTAGTATCTTGAATATATGAATAACTCTTACAATTTAACAACAGGAAGGGAAACAACCCAATTAAAATATAGGCAAAGGACTTAAATTGGTATTTTGCTAAAAAAATATATATAAATGTTTAACAAGCACATGAAAAAGTGCTCAATATTATTGTCTTTAGGAAACTGCAGATCAAAAGCACAATGGCATACTGCTTTAAGTCCATTAAACTGAAAAAAGAAACCAGTTACCCTTGAGTTAATTCTGACTGTGACCCCATGTAGGTCACAGCAGAATTGTTTGCAGTGGTGGTTATCTTTCAGTAGGTTGCCAGGTCCTTCTTTGAAGTACTTCTGCGTAGACTCAAATGACCAATCTTTCAAGCACTTGGCCATTTGCACCACCCAGGGACTCCTTTACAACCAACAGAATGACAATAATTTAAAAAAAAAAAAAAAAAAGTGTTGAGAAGGGTGAGGAGAAATTAGAACATTGCTAGTGAGAATGTAAAACAGTTTAGGTGCAGTGGAAAATAGTTTAGTGGTCCTTCAAAAATGAAACATAAGATTACCATATGAGCCAACAATTCTACTGCTAGGTATATCGAAAATAATAGAAAACAGGTACCCATACAAATACACACACACACATAGTTCATTGCAGCACTATTTACCATAGCCAAAAGGTGGGGGGAGGAAGCTGCCATCGACTTGACTCTGAATCATAGTAACTCTATAGAGGAAAGTAGAGGTGTCTCATAGGGTTTCCAAAGCTGTAAATCTTTGCAGAAGCAAACTGCCACATCTTTCTCCTACTGGCTAGTAAGTTCAAACCACTGACCTGTGGCTGTTCTGGTTACCTGTACCACTCTGACAAGATATATACCACAAATGGAATGGCCTTAACAAACAAAAGTTTATTCGCTTACAGTTTGGAGGTTTTAAGTCCAAGTTCAAAGTACCAGGCTCTAGGGGCTGGGTGAAAGTCCCTCAACCTTGGGGTCTAGCTCTGCTTCCTGCTCCCAGCCCAATGGAGCTAGAGGCATTTCTTCACTCAGACAGCTGCTGGTTGCTGAGGCTGCCAAGCCCAAGGTTCACAAGTTAAAAGGCACAGTCCCAATGTTACCAAATCACACAGCACACCATTAATTCAAGTCCTTTATAAGTCCCAAGGTCAACAGAGTATGGCCGAACAATAACATGCTGAACAACAACATGGCTACATGCAGGATCCAAGGGTACCATAAGCAAGAGACCATTCCCAAAGCTGCTTCTTATATTCAAGAAGCAGATCACGTAATCAAAGCAGCTACTCAGCTGCTTGTGGTTGATCCCACCATGAAGTTGATTGCCAGTCAAATCATGGGGATAACTACCAACAGCTGCCCAGCCACTCAACCAGGCCCAGCCAAGTTGACACACAAACATAACCATCACAGCTGCTAAGCATTTAACCACAGTGCCACCAGGGTTCCTTAACAGATGAACAAAAATCCACTGTCATCAAGTCGATTCTGTATCATAGTGACACTATAGTACAGAGTAGAACAGTACCATAGGGTTTCTAAGGCTGTAAATCTATATAGAAGCATACTGCTTCATCTTTCTCCCACAAAGCAGTGGCTGGTAGGTTTGAACCACCAAACTTTTGGTCAGGAGCCAAATGCCTTAACTACTGCACCACCAGAGATCCTAAAAGATGAATTGATAAACAAAATAATATATATACATATAATGGAATCTCATTTAACCATAAAAAGAAATGAATTACTTATTCATGCTACACACAAGATGAATTTTGAAAAACATATCTTAAGTGACAGAAGCCAGACCCAAAGAACAACTGTTTATGATCCCATTCAGTTCCATCCATCAGTCTTGTTAGAATAATGTTCTGAGATTCAGATGTACAAGTCCAGCTCTTGCAGAAACTGTGTATAAGATTTCAGCAGGCCTTTGAGATTTGGGCAATGCCTTTGGTCTTCATTACCTCAAGAAAAATAATGTTATGACCATGAGGATCTCAACTCTAACATTCAAAATGGAAGTATGGCCAGGTCTGGATAATTGAAATCATCGCTATTTTTCGTTTTTCCAGGTAAACAACAATTGCTTCTTTTCATTTTAAACATGCCAGGTGTTAAAAAGCACTGGATTCCTTGAACAATGTAAATAGATTAGGTGGACATGGAATGTAAATCACTAAAGCTACAATATTCTATAATACAATATAATTGTCAGAACAAAACTAGAGAAAATATTAGATACTGTTCAGTCCAACATTTCCTAAAAGGGTATGTAAATATTGGTATGCCCCCAAGACTAAGTCAACAAGGGAGAACTGGAATTTGTTTTTCTTCTTTTTAAAAGATTCCAGGTGGAAGTAGCCATCACCTAGCATAATAGCTAAGTAAATTTTAATTTACAAGACAGTTTTTGGCTCAGGAAAAGAAAGCAAGGGCAAAAAATAGGCCAGAAGCAAAAGACAGACAAGAACCAGAAGGACATGAATTTCAGAGTATACAGAGCAAGGTAGATGGTTCCAAGTGCAAAAAAAGCTGTCAGAAATGTGAATTATTTCCAGCATCTTTGGTCCCAGATTTTCTTTCAGGAAGAATTTACCCAAAGGCTTCCGGGCCCCTTCTGGCCACAATTAACCCTGGGGCCACCCACAGGCAATAGGTGTTATAAAATAGGGCAGAGATCAAACATCCTTGCTTGAGAATCAGAGCTCAACCATCTCAAGCTTTAAAAATGCCCTTTTTTCCTCTCTGACTTTCCCAATTCTGAACTTTCCTTTTTGATACTGTTAAAGGATTGCTCAGATTCAATCTGCCTAGGGCAATGACATCTGCTCTCTTTCGAGTTCTGTACCTACCTCCGCAACTCGATGTTCACTTCTTTCCTTCCTTCCTCTCTATCTCTTTTCTTTTCTATGTAGTGCGACATCATTATTTCCTTGAAAGCAGGGACTACATCTAGATACTCAATAAATATTCATTTTGGCTGAATTTATTTATTCATGTAATGAATATTTTTGAACACTTAAATTCTTCATGGTTCATTTTCCCTCATCTCTGTAAAAGAGGATATAATCAAGCTTACCTAGGGGTTTTGTGTGAATTAAATGAGGTAAAACAAAGCACTTAGCATAGACTGAGCACTGTAGAAGGTTAGTCATCATGATTATTATCACTATAGTTACCCAGTCGAATGGCTACTGCAACCCCAAATTCGGCTCCTCACTATCTTGCCATAGTTCCATTTTTCATTCTCATTGATCTGCTGAGCTGACCAGAAAGTCAGGAGACCTACAGGAACTGAGAAAAGCTAAGGAGGGAGAAAGGGAAATCTGTACCCAGTGTAAGAAAGCACCTTTTAACTGAGAAAATGTACAGTTTGTATGACTTTTTCTTTTTGGCAGCAAGCTCAGGGGTTTAACACAGTGCCTGTGAATATAAGAAGCAATCCCAGCATGCCTCACCTGCCTGAACTGGTAATTAAGAACACCTGACTCAGATGGAGGTCTAATGTGTGTGCAGAGGAGAGCAGCTGATTTCAGCAGGTAGCTTCTGACATGGATAACATGAACTCAGGCCGAGATGAACTATTCCTGAAGCTATTCCTGTAATGTGCTCAATCTTCCTTCCCATTTCATGTTGCTCTGCACCCCTATTGTTATTTCCCTCTAAAATTTTGGTTTCAACTATACAAGTCTTACGCAAGGGAAGGAGAATTCTCTACTGGCAAAATTCATTGCTGTGGGGCTGACAACTGAGACACAAGACATCATGTTTCTTTCCACTCTCACTCAGGGCTTTTTACAGGATTTGGGCATAGGAGCCCATTTCTGAAACTACTGGCATTTCTTTTCCGAATCTTGATTGCAGTTAACCCACCTCTGCTTCACTTTCTTGTTGGACCCTAAAGCCTACACTTGTTCACTCCTGAGATAGAGTAAATTGCTTGCTCTATTACAAGCTACTGAGACAAAACAAACAAACAAAATAAACAAATAAATTAAATGATACATTATGGTAAGACCTGCAAGATCACATAAGAATAATAAAAGCTGAATAATTTAATTATTGGACAACACAACAAAGATTAATCACACTAAAGGACCTAAAAAGAAAGGAAGTGTAACCAATATAAATGATTTAGACTTTCATAAAGGAAAAAATGTATTGTAGTTACTATGTAATTCACAACTGCATACCAGTATAATTATCTAGGAATTCAATCTTTGTTTGGTGGAGATTTTGGTACTTAGCAATGCCACTTGAAAAACAAAAAAAATTATTAAAGTAAGAGAACATGAGAGAAAACATGAAAAAATTTATCACCATATAAGCCATGTGAAATTCAAAGAAGAGTGAAGCAAAAAGAGTGACCTTCAACTAGTCTCTTTGAGAGGAACTCTTAAGTGGGAAAATAACGTTTGCATCTCTGTTGAAATGCTGTCATATTGAGAAAGAGGTATCTCTGAGTGGGGAAAGAGTTTAAAGTCTCAGATCTCTGATGGAGAAATCTTTCCCCCATCTTGAGAGCTTAACCTTGGGAGCAGGATGCTATAACCCTGTACCTCATAAAACATAAGCACTAAATGTACTGCTAGCTGGGTTTTGATGGACTCAGATCCCTACCCATCCAAGGATTTAGTTTAAAATGGAGTCCAAATTATATCTTTAGCAATTGTGGGAAATGGAAGGAAGAAAGGCTATTTGACCTGATCCTTTGAGTGAGATAGAAACAAATCTCTTCTTCTTTGAAACTGCATTAACTTGTGTCAAGTACCCAGAATCCATTTAATAAATTGCTTCTTTCTAGTGACCAGAAAGAGTTAATATGCTCTAAATGACAAGCAGTTCTCGACCTTCAGGGCAGCATGATGTGAGATGGGTTATTAAGAGAAATATGAAGTACAGCAGTTTGGAAAGAGAAGGGGGTGGTTATGTAACAGATTTCAGTGATGGATACCACATAATGAAATGTACTTATTAAAACAATTAATCAAGGCACCAATGAAAGGGATTAACCACACAAAGGGACCTGGAAACATAAAGCAAGTATAAAAGTAATTATTGAAAATAAATTGAGATATGTAAAAGTACTGTAACAAATTTAATAAGTGTGTTGCAATTAAGGTGCAACCATATTTTACAAACACTTAGTTCTTGATCTTTCCTAGAGATTTTCCTTGTACACAGAGACTGGAGATTTCATGTCTTCAAGGCAGAGAAAAATACTTCACTGATGGTCAACTTCTATGGACATGATCAGGACATTGTTTCTTCCTCTCCATGATCTGACTCCCCCTTATAGCTGAAGTTAATTTTAGAGCATACAATCACACTTAGAATATCTCAAGTCTATTCTCAAAGCACTTATAAAATAGATGATATAAATCATATGAGTTTGGCAAACCTATATAAAAATATAGAATAAACTAAGCCATTGCCAAAGGTGCCTAAGGCATTTTACTTCTAACCAGAAGGCTGGTGGTTCAAACCCACCAGCCACTCCTCCGAAGGAAGGTTGGGCAATCTACCTCCATAGTGATACCGCCTCGGAAACCCAAGGAGGGGTCGTCATGAGTTGGGTCTGACTCGGTGGCACATAACAACAACAACAACAACAACAAGCCATTGCTAAGTAATCCACGTAGTCAAAAACCAAAACCAAATTCACTGCCATCGAGTCAGATCCAACACATAGTAACCCCTTTTTGGGTCAGGTGGTATCACTACGGAATTTGATTGCCCAACCTTCCTTGCCAGGAGTGGCTGGTGGATTTGAACCGCCAACCTTCTGGTTAGAAGTCAAATGCCTTAGGCACTACGCCACCAGAGTAGAAGCATTATTTAATAATATATATTCTTATATCTATGAATGCATTCATTTTTCATTCCAATTAACCTAGATCAATTTTTTTATAATATGTAACCCTAAATAAAGAGAGTAATCATTACTATAATTAGTTAAGCTTTTATGTTAGCAGCAGTATCTCTATTTCATTAAAAAAAAAAAAAAGATTAAATTGATACCAAATAAATAAAATTGATTTTTATCTGGTATTACTAAGTACAAGGTTTCTAGGCAGCAGAAACAGTTTGTGCTTGAATACTAGCCTAAAAGCTAAAAGTTCAAACTCACCCAGCAACACCACCAAAGAAAGACCTGGTGATCTGTTTCCTTAAAGACTGCAGCCACAAAACTCTTAACAACAGTTGTACACTGTAACACATGAGATTGCCCTGAGTAGGAGTCAACTCGACAGCAATGTTTTGTTTTATCTTACTTAGGACTCAGTTTGGGTGGGGGGAACATACAACTATTTAGAAATATTATATATATATATATAATATTTCTAAGTAAAATTTTAAAAATAAAGTCAATTAAGGATGGTAATATAGGATCAGAAACCCAAGTGTGTAAGTGAATTGTATCAGAGATAACCAAACCAAAACCAAGTCCACTGCCATAGAGTTGGTTCTGATTGATAACGATACCCATTGGGTTTCCAAGGCTATAAATCTTTATGGAAGTAGATAGCCTCATCTTCCTCTTAGAGAGTAATAGATATTGGAAAAATAAGAAACATAAAGCATTAAGAAACTTGATGAGACAATACATTTAAAAATAGATATACAGTTCAATGTTTATTTATTTATTGAGTACCTACTATGTCAACAGGAGCTCTGGTAGTGTAGTGGCTAAGGTACTTGACTGCTAACGAGAAGGCTGGTGGTTCAAACCCACCAGCTAGTCCTTGGAAGGAAGATTGGGCAATCTACTTCCATAGTGATACTGCCTTGGAAACCCAAACAAGGGTCACTATGAGTCACGTCTGACTCAAGGGCACATAACTACAGCAACAACAACTATGTGTCAAGTAATTAGTAAGGCACAGTAAAAAATAACAAATAGCCATTGCAGTCTACAGCATGCACTGTGAAGCTGAATAATACTTTTTGATCACAAATTCTCCAACACTTGGAATTTGACAGAAGAACCATTTGTTTTATAGCCAAACACAAATAGACCATTAATGGATATAGTAAGGAAACTTACAAAATCTCTGATTTCAAAGAGCTTTTTCAGACTAACAGAAACAGTTATTTAAGCTAGTACTATATAAAACGTGGTCCACACCTGAGTGTTGTTCATAAACTGGTTGTTATGGGTTTTCTAGGAGGTAAGACACATGTACCAAAACATAAAACAACTATATAGCTGAGCACATGGTTATTATAACTAAGGTTTTGGGTTTTTTTTTTTTTTTTTTTTTCCCTAGCAAGACTTTCCCAATGAAGGGAGTAGTGGATAATTTATACTGTAGTTCAGTCTCCTTACCTTTCTAAGTATTTGATGAGTGTTGCAATCTATATACTGGAACACACTGACCATTTTGTATCAGAATTTTTATTTTTCCTCATAAAAGAAAAAGTCTATCTCCTTGATGTAATATATTGTGATTCCTTCTGAATGAGAAAACACAACGCACTGCCATGGAGTCAGATGCCACTCATAGCATCCCCTCCTTGGATTTCCGAGGCAGTATCACTATGGAAGTAGATTGCCCAACCTTCCTTCCAAGGAGTAGCTGGTGGGTTTGAACCGCCAGGCTTCTGATTAGCAGTCAAATGCCTTAGGCTCTATGCCACCAGAGCTCTCAAATGAGAAAACTACATTGTTATTAAATAAATAATTGTTATAAACAATACTGACCATTTACCATTGTCATTTACTATCACATATTTACGCATTAATAACAATATATATTAAGACAAATTTTATTCAAAGGATTTCATAAGGTGTTGGTAATTGCAGTGAATTGCTTGATGTGGCCCTTCTAGCCATTGTCCTCCATTCTGTGGTGTTTTGTAAATCCCATTATCCATGCCTGTTTAGGGTGCTGTGGTAGTTAAGGTCAGGTATCAACTTGGCTGGGCAGCTGGTAGTAGTCATTCCCTATAATAATGACTGGCAATCAACTCTGTGATGGAATTGAGGTTAATTCTGTTGGGGCAACACAGGTGGAATGTATCTTGAGTCCTGCCTTGCTGGAGGGTATAATTCAAATCACCACCCTTAGCTTCCCTGAGGGTATATTTACGAATCTCCTGGGAAGATTCGCCCTCCTCTTGCTCCAGCTTTGTGTCTTGGATCATCCTCATCTCACCCCACCCCTGGATTTGGGACAGCAGCCGTCATCTGATCTGCTGATCGAGGTTCATCAAACCCTGAGAGTTGGGAGGATCCGCCAGACCTACTCACGGACCCGGGACTCGCCAGCCTGCCAGCCTCCACCACTACTACGTGAGACGAACCCTTGGGTGTCTGTGGTTCTGTGAGGCATTACAGCGAAATACAGAACCCTAAGACTGGGGAAATTATTGGGAGGAGGAGGAGGAGTTAATGTCTGAAATGATGGAGTGGCATGGTAGTTTGGACATTTGGGACATCTTTGACCTCCGCCTCATGGGGACCGGCCTAGTGCTGATCTTTCTAAGAGAAATTGTTCAAGCAATAATATATTTTTTTTTGTTCGTGATATAATTATTTTCTGTTGTGTTATTTAGGAGCTCTGGTAGTGTAGTGCCTAAGGCATTTGACTGCTAACCAGAAAGCTGGTGGTTCAGACTTACCAGCCACTCCTTGGAAGGAAGGTTGGGCAATCTACTTCTGTGGTGGTACTCCCTCGGAAATGCAAGGAGGGGTCGTTATGAGTAGGATCTGATTCAATGGCAGTGAGTTTGGTTTGTTAGTTTTTGTTGTGTTGTTAATGCATCATTTTCAGCAAGTGAGATTAATGGGATAATATTGAATATCAATTGTCTAGTTTCTGGCATATCAATATTTCTTTTATATCTTTTATAGGATGTTTACTGGTAAGAATTAATCTTTCCTTTTTTACATTATCTCATAGTACATATTATGGTTTGCCTTATGTAAACTAATTTCATAAGATCTTTACTAATCTAAAAAACTGGGTAATCGTTGAGGACAAGTGCCATATTTGAAATATTTGTATTATCCAAACATAATATTTCAAAGCTTCAGGAAAATTGTCATGTGTAGGTAAAGATTTTAATGAAATATAATTGAATTGAGTAAAGAACTTGTCAAACACAGTTCAAATGCCTGAGATTTCAGCATATTTAGCAATCATATATCAGGAAGAGGTCTGCTCATCTAATATAAGCTAATGAATTAATTGAACAATATGTGAAGAGCATCCAAAAAGCACTGGGTAAAAGGGTGTACAAAATTATCTATCATCAGCTAAAAATGAGCTTACTATCTTGTTAAAATTTGCAAGCAAAAATCCAACCAATTTCTTTCCTAAATTTTGTCTTTTTAAATTGAGCATTGGTTGATATTAATAGCTTCTCTTATATTTAAATTTTTCATATTGCCTTAAACATGGAACTCTATACCACTTTTTCATTTAAAGAACTCAGAGAACTATTATTGTTATTGCTGTTGTTATTATTTTGCTGACAGTGAACTCTTGTTCATACTAAAATGCATGTCCTCCCAAGTAAATATTAATAAGTTCTTTTTTAAACTGGAGAATAGAAGGGAGCTACACCATGGAGCCATCCCTTGGCTGCCAGCTTGTCTTTCTGGGGTGGCTTGCATAATTCTGTTATGCTAGAAGCTGTGCCAAGGATTTTTCAATTACCAACAGGTCACCGATGGTGAACAGGTTTCAGCAGAGCTTCCGGACTAAGGCTAAGAAGAAGCACCTGGCAGTTTACTTATAAAAAGAATGGCCAGTGAAAACCTGATCAATAACAGACAAACACTGCCTGATAATAACCTCTCAGGTTGGAAGGCACTGAAAATACAACAGGGAAGGACTGCCTCATCAAGGTTGAGTTGACCTCAGTAATGTGGATGGAGTAAAGCTTTCAGGACCTTCATTTTCTGACGTAGCATGACTCAAAATGAGAGGGAGATGCTGCAAAAATCCATTAATAATTAGAACTTCAGATGTAAGATTTATGAACCTTGGAAAATTAGAGATACTCAAAAGGAAAATGAAATGCATAAAGATCTAGCATAAGTGAGCTGAAATCAACTATTACTGGATATTTTGAACTGGACAAACGTATGTTCTACTATTCCAAAGTGACAAATTGAACAGGAATGGTGTCACATTCATCATCAAAAAGAACATTTCAAGATTTATCCTAAAGTGCAACATTATCACATGATAGGATAATATCCGTACACCTACAAGGTAGTGTAGTATCTAAGGCATTTGACTGCTAACCAGAAGGCTGGCAGTTTAAACCTACCAGCCACTTCTCGGAAGGAAGACTGGGCAATCTACTTTTGTAGAGATACTGCCTCAGAAACCCAAAGAGAGGTCGCTATGAGTCAAATTGGCTTGATGGTAGTGAGTTTGTTTTTTGCTTATTATTCAGTTTTAAGCAATAGTTACTAATGCTGAAGATGAAGAAATTGAATATTTTTACCAACTTCTACAGCTTAAAACTCACTAAACATGCAACTAAAATGCACTGATAATTACAGAAAATTGGAATGGGAAAGTTGGAAGCACAAGACAAAAGATAAGTAGCTAGAAAATATGGCCTTGGTGATAAAAATGATGCTGGAGATTGCATGATAGAATTTTGTAAGACCAACAACTTTTTCATTGCAAATACCTTTTTTCAACATTAATGGTGACTGAGGAGATGACACAGGACCAAGCAATCTTTTGTTCTGTTGTGCACAGGGTCAACAAGAGTTGGTACTGACTGGAAGGCACCTGACAACAATAATGACACTATGGAGGGCTGCTATAGATCATCTGTTTCCATACAGTTTTAGTGTGTTATTACTATGTTTGTGTTTTAACCTATAGATTTATTAGTTCTCTTTTCCATCCCTTTAACTACTTATTTATTTATTTATTTATTTATTTCATTTTTTAACTGAGCCTCAGATTATTTGATCTGTTCAGCACTGGCCCTGTAAACTGTCACCCTGTTGTATGGAAATAAAATATTCCACTGTGGTGCTGTCCTGAGCTCTCCATTAAATACTGTGGTTTATTTAAGTTGTTTTTATATATTATATATATATGTACATTTTTATGTGGCTATACATATTTATAAGTATTTTAAAGAATCATTTTGTTTACTTGTACAGTTCAAGTTTACTGGTAAATATATATTTATGAATGTTTTAAACATTACATGAACACTCATTTAGCTACTTAGCTCTAGACCCTTGGAAATTTCTTCATAAATAAAATTTTGTACATTTTATTTATGATAAACACTTCGCCAACTTCAACTTTGTAGATTATTTTCTCTTTTCTAGCAACAGTAATAAGGATTTCTGTATGATAATTTACTTTTGGGTCTTAGAAATCATTTGGGAACTTTCTAATAAAAAAGAGCATTGGATACTGATAAAATAATTTCTAGTTAGAAATAATAATTCGAAGCTACCAGCCACTCCTCAGAAGGAAGGTTGGGCATTCCTACTTCCGTAGTGATACTGCCTCGGAAACCCAAGGAGGGGTCGCTATGAGTCGGGGCCGACTCGAAGGCAAATAACAACAACAACTAGAAAGTAGGAACATTTGACGTGTTTTCCCAACTATTTAAACTGAAGCAGAATCTGAGCTTCATTCACATGAATATTAACTTTGTGCCTACTTTGCTGTAGGTAACTGCTAGGAAATAAAAGGGGAGGGGGGGCCTAGCAAAAATGAAAATAAGATATCACCATTCTCCAGGAGTTCATGTTTAAACATTATAATATAATCAATTAATTTAGTTCATATCATTGCAACATTATAATGCATTTAAAAAAAAAAAAAAGAACCCCATTGCCATTGAGTTGATTCAGACTCATAGTGATTCAATGCTATAAATCTTCATGGACGTAGATTGCCTGATCTTCCCCCTGTGGACCTAGTGGGTTTGAACTGTTGACTTTCTGGTTGGCAGCCAAATGCCTTAACCAGTATGCCACCAAAGCTCTTTATTATAACACATTAGGTTGCAGCATCTATGGACACTACATTATTTGAAGACATCTCATTATGACTTGGTTGTGTCTATTGGAACATACCACTCCAGTTCTACTGTATGATTTCTCTTCTTCACAGTAAAAATTTTAAATGAGTTCTCTTTATTTTTTTATTTTATTTTCCTAATTACCATTTACAATCCAACATACTATTATGTGGTTTCCACTTAGAAAGTAATCAAAACAACTAGCTAAAATTTTTAGAATGTTTGATGTTACCATGCCCAATGAATATTTACCATCTCACACCTTACTTGGCCTATCTGCAGTCTTTGATACTACACTCTCTTGAAGCATCACTTTCCTTTGACTTCCATAATACCCCACTATCTTGGTTTACCTTCTATCTCGATGAATACTAGTACTTTTTCCTTTGTATTTTTATTCTGATTTCTCAACGGTTTGTTCTATGTTGTTATGCTTGTTTGTTTGTGTTTCCATGTACCTTCTTAGCTTCTCCAACCAAATCTGACTTTTTGAAAAGAATTGAGTATTACCTTCACTATGGTCCCTACAACAATCTCCCTCAAAATGGTCATTCTCTGTGGGCTGAACATCACAGAATGGCACATCATCCATTCAACTGCTTTACTCAGAAATCAATGAGTCTTTTTTATCACCTAACTCCCTTTCAATCTCATTTCTTATTCATCAGTAATTCCTGAATATCCTTAAAGTTGGCCGTTTTTTCCCACCTCCACTATTGCCACCTTAAACATTCTCATCTCACATCTAGATTACTATTATACTCTACCATGTGATCTCCTTATAAAACCCATTTAGCCAAACCCTCCTCCATCCTAGCTAAAGTGAACGTTTCAAATATCCTGAACATGTGCCAATTTCTTATACTCACACCCATTCTTCAAGGGAAATTCTCCAGTTATTTTCTGAAGCATTTTTACCACAGTGCGTGCTAGGTACACGGGAGTGTTATAATCTCTCACTGCCTCCATAGCTACTAGTGAACCATATAGCTACTAACAAGCAACACCTTAGGGGAAGGTGATTTCCCTCTGAAAACACTCAGAACTCTATTAAATTACCTTAGTTGGGCAAAAGGGGAAGGAATGCCCTTGACACAACTAAATCTAGAATACTCATTAGGAGATGGTAACATTGTGGGCATGAGGCATTGAGTTATGTCTGCTGCCTGCAGGGGCTCTTCTATTTTTTCCATTTATTACTCCTTCTCCCTAATTTCTGTACATGCTGCCTGGCATGCAGACATTGTAGCTTGTGAATACATTAACCACAGGTGAGAGAAGCTTCTTGGATCCACAATCATTACCCATGGAGGTAGCAGTGAAAAAATCAAACAACATATTGCACTGGGAAATTCGCTGCAAAAGATCTCTTTAAAGTGTTTAAGAGCAAAGATGTCATTTTGAAGACTAAAGTGTGCCTGACCCAACCATGGTATTTTCAATAGCCTCATATGAAAGTGAGAGTTGGACATTGAATAAGAAAGACAGCAGTAAAATTCATGTATTTGAATTGTGGAGTCGGTGAAGAATAATGAATGTACTATGGACTGCTAGAAGAATGAACAAATCTGTCTTGGAGGAAGTATAGCAAGAATGGCCAGATTTCATCTCTTGTACTTTGGTCATGTTGTCAGAAGGCACCAGTATCTGGAAAAGGATATCATGCTTGGCAAAGTAGAGGGTCAGCAAAAAAGGGGAAGACCTTTAACAAGATGGATTAGCACAGTGGCTACAACTATAGGCTCAAGGATAGCAATGATTGTGAGGATGGCACAAACCGGGAAGTATTTTTTTGTGTTGTACATAGGGTGCTATGAGTTGTAGCCAACTTGATGTCACCTAACAACCATATAACAATATGTGATTTTAGGAAAAAAAATACATATATACACATAAAATTTTAAATAAGTCAAGATCCAAATGATAAAAAAAAAAACCCTTTAACCTAAAAGTATAAAATTTATCATTGTTTTGTTAAAAGATAAACCTTATAAATATTTTCATAAAATTAACAAATAAGACAAGACCAAATATTATTAATTCTGTAAAATTTTCTGAGAGTTCTTGGTATTGCACATTGCGAAGAAAATTGAATAGAAAACTAAAAAAAATGTAATTATTATTTGTTGATGATATGCTCATTTAAAACAAAACAAAACAAAAGCAATGTAACAGCACTCATCCTACTTCCTCCCTATGTTTCTCATTTCTGTTTGTCTTTCTTATCCATTCTGGCCTTCTGAATTTTGTCTCTGGACAAATGTTTTTTTTTTTTTTTTAATTTGAATGGTTGATTGTTCCAAGGAGTGCATATCTCCTTGATGTTATTTTCACCTTATAGACCTATATAATGTTCGGTTAAAAGCTGAGCCTTGGGGTGAGATCAGTTCCAGGCTTGAATGGTGTCTAAGGGCCATAATGTCAGGGGTTCCACCAGTCTTTACCCAACCAGTGAGCCTGGTGTTTTGTTTTGTTTTGAAGTTTTGTTCCACATTTTTCTCCCATGCTAACTGAGACCTCCTATTGTGATCCCTTTTAGAGTGGTCCATATGGTAGCCAGGCACCATCTCGTACTGTTGGACTCAGGGTCATTCATGGAGCCTGAGATTCACATGGTCCATCAGTTTTTTATTTCCACATTTCTTTGATTCACTCCGTTCTTCTTACTGTCAGACAAGGAGATACCAATAGTTGCGTTTTTGATGGCTGCTCACAAGTGTTTAATACTCCATGATGTCTAAGAAAAAATTGTAATCATTTATTTTGGCTTTCTTGTTGTTGTTGTTATGTGCCATCGAGTTGGAGACAATTCAAAGCGACCCCTCCTTGGGTTTCTGAAGTGATATCACTACAGAAGTAGATTGCCCAACCTTCCTTCCAAGGAGTGGCTGGTGGGCTTGAACCACCAGCCTTCTGGTTAGCAGTCAAATGCCTTAGACACTGCACTACCAGAGCTCCTTTGGGCTTTCTTAGGAAAGAGTAATTGAAACTTCTCCCTTTTAATTACCATTAACTACTACTTTTTTTTTCTTTTAAATATTTTTAACAAAAAATAAAATGCAGACACAGAAAAACTCAAAATTATATAGATTGAAAGATAAAACTTTGGCAGCCAATCCAAAGGCTCCTTCCAAGAACCCAGTTCCAATTACAGCCTGCTAAATTCTATATCACTGCCCATAAGTAACCACCATCCTAACCTTTATGGTAATGGTTTCCTTTCATTATTTTCTAGCTCTATTATCCAAATGTTCTTGCTTGAACATCACAGTTTAGTTTTTCTCGTTTAAAAGGTGTTTGATGTGTTTTGTTGCTGATAGGTGTAGTCGAGTCAACTTTAGTTCTGATTAAACCTGTAAGTTCCCTCTCCATCCCTTTCTTTCCTTTACACATTATCTATTGAAAGACCCAGGCCTTTTGACCATCTGCAATTTGCAGAATGCATGTTCCTCATGATTTCCTACAAATTGACAGCTGAAACCAGAGAACTGTTCAGACTCAGTCTAACCCTTTAGCAAGAATGTTGTCAGTAGTTGTTTGTGGCTGTCAAGTTGTATTGCAAAGATTACAACTCATGGCAATCCCACATGAACAGAGTAGAACTGTTCCATAGGGTTTTCAAGGCTGTAAACTTTCAGAAACAAATTAAAAGGCTTACCCTCTGAGACACCATTGGGTGGGTTCAAACTGGTAAACTTTTAGCTAGTAAACTCTTAACGATTTGGGCCAGCCAGTAAAACTTTAGGAAGTTTATGGATGATGTTACAAGGAGCTGCATGGGAGAAAAATGAGGCCTTCTACTTCCATTAAAAATGTCCAGGCTTGGAAGCATTGTGAGGCAGTTCTGCTCTGTCCCATAAAATACTCACTGCCATCGAGTTGGTACCGACTCATAGCGACCCCTCCTTGTGTTTCCAAGGCAGTGTTACTACAGAAGTAGATTGCCCCATCTTCCTTCCGAGGAGTGGCTGGTGGGTTTGAACCACCAGCCTTCTGGTTAGCAGTCTGATTATTGTTGTTGTTGTTGTTATGTGCCATCGAGTCGGCCCCGACTCATAGCGACCCCTCCTTGGGTTTCCGAGGCAGTATCACTACGGAAGTAGGAATGCCCAACCTTCCTTCCGAGGAGTGGCTGGTGGGTTTGAACCGCCATCCTTCTGGTTAGCAGTCAAGTGCTTTTAGCCACTATGCTACCAGAGCTCCCTACTGATTAGCCTCAGGTATTATACCAGCAGGGCTCCTACTCTGTCTTATAGGATTGCTATAAGTTATAATCAATTTGATGGCAGTTAGGTGGTCACAGATAGTATTATGTTCATTAGACTGGAAGCACATCATTATCTGTCTGTCTTTTGGTGTTTATAACTGTTGGTGGTCAATTCTTAGATCCATTTTTTTTAATCACTTAAGGATGAAAAATATGATATTTTTATTCTATAATTTCTTTAACATTTATTATCAGTAATATTTTATAAATAGACATTTTCCTCATTTCCTTTTTACTATTTGGTGAGCCATGGATACAGTTGATATTGAAAAGGTGGAATAAAATTTGATGCTTTAGTGTATTTGTTAGTTTTTTTAAATAATGAATCAGTTTCCTATCACCCCCCAATTTTTACCAATTTTATGAATTCATGAATTTAAATATATTTGAGGTTCACAATACATCTTAGCTGCTGTCATTGAGGTTCAAACTGTCCCATCATTGTCAAATGGAGTCTCTTCATAAGTAACCACCATCCTAACCTTTATAGTGATGGCTTTGTAGTAATGGCTTCTTTTCATTATTTTGTAGCTCTGTTATCCAAATGTTCTTGCTTGAACATCACAGCTTAGTTTTCTCATTTAAAAGGTATTTGATGTGTTTTGTTGTTGAGAGGTGAGTCAAGTCAACTTTAGTTCTGATTAAACCTGTAAGTTCCCTCTCCACCCCTTTCTTGCCTTTTTACCTTATCTATCAAAAGACCCAGGCCTTGTGGCCATCTGTAATTTGCTGAATGCATGCTCCTTCGTAAACTCCTAAAGCCTTTTGACATGATCCTAGTAGTATCTTAAAGTTTCCTTGTTATCTATCATTACAAGATTTTCCGTGCTTATTTTGTACATGCTTGCCTCAGATCTAAAACCAAGAATTTCTCCATGAAGCTATAATCATTTTTAGTTCAAAATGGTATTTAAATAGAAAAATCTAGATGCTAGGTAAGTTCAATGTTACTGGGTTGGTCATTGTGTCTAAACCGTTTCAGCGAACAGAGCTATGATGGCTATATATCCAACAAAACTGTATTTCATGAGCTCATACTGACACTTCCAATTTAAATAGTTTTTACTTAACTTCTTCTTTAAACTTCTATTTCTCTTTCTTGTTTCCCACACCAGAATCCTGTCTTACAAGAACAATGGATATGATAGAATGTAAATATATTAAAATTATGCTTGTTTTAATTTATATTACGTGTAACAGTCTCAGAAAAATGCTGCAAATATAGTTACCACTATAATTTCTGGAAGCATTTTAAATAATCTTGCATCTGCTCTCCCCATTCTACTCCCTTGTTTTTGTTTGTTTTCTTTTGTTTTAACTTTTTGTTGTGATTTGAGTGAAAGTTCAGGAAGTAAATCGGTCTTCTGTGCAACAATTCATACATGTTTGATTTGTGATATTAATTGCAGTAGCCAAAATGTAACATCACTCTTCCCACTTCGTCCCTGTGTTCACTATTTCCATTCATCCTTTTTTGTTATCCCATTTTGTTCTCTGAGCTTCAGCCTTTGTTTTTGTAGTTGTGACATATTTCTAGTGTGAAAATTTACAGTCATGCACTATACTAGTATATAATGATTTTACACTGCAATCTTTCTTAATCCTCACTTGTTAGGTGCAGTTGAGTCAGCTCTGACTCATTGCAACCCTGCATACAACAGAACAAAACACTTCCCAGTCCTGTGCCATCCTCACAATCCTGGCTATGCTTTAGCACATTGTTGCAGCCGCTGTGCCAATCTATCTCATCAAGGGTCTTGCTCTTTTTCGCTGAACCTCTACTTTCCTAAGCATGATATCCTTCTCCAGGGACTGGTCTCTTCTGACAACATGAGCAAAGTATAAGAGATGAAGTCTGGCCATTGTCATTTCTAAGGAATCTCCTTCCCATTCTTCCAAGACAGATTTCTTTGTTCTGGTAGTTCATAGTATTTTCAGTATTCTTCACCAAAACCACAGTTCAAAAGCATAAATTCTTCTTCAATCTTCCTTATTCATTGTCCAGCTCTCACATGCATATGAGTGATTAAAAAAACTATAGCTTGGGATAAGCTCACCTTAGTCTTCAAAGTGACATCTTTGTTTCTTAATAGTTTGAAGAACTCTTTTGCATCTAGTTTTCCCACTGGACTACAACATGTGATTTCTTCACTGATGCTTCCATGGGCATTGACTGTGGATCCAAGTAAAATGAAATCCCAAAAAACTTCATTTTTTTTTTTTTTCCCATTTGCCATGTTGTTGCTTATTGGTGCTGTTGTATCTTTGTTTTCTTCATATTGAAGTGTAATCCATACTGAGGGCTATAGTCCATCAGTAAGTGCTTCTAGTCTCTTCACTTTCAACAAGCAAGGTTGTGTCATTTGCATATCACAGGTTGTTAAATGAATCTTCCTCCAATCCTGATGTCATGTTTTCTGTTTTATATAGTCCAATTTCTTGGATTATTTGCTCAGCATACAGACTGAATAAAAATGGTGAAATATACAACCTGACACACATTTTTCCTGATGTTAAACCATTTAGGATCCCTTTGTTATGTTCAAAAAACTGCCTCCTGGTCTATGTACAAGTTCCTCATCAGCACATTCAAGTGTTTGGGATTCCCATTCTTTGCAATGTCATCCATAATTTGTTATGACCCACTAATTTGAATGCCTTTGCATAGTTAATAAAATATAGGTAAACATCTTTCTGGTATTCTTTACTTTTAGCCAAGATCCATCTGATACCACTGTATGACAAACTGATAGATGAGTGGTGGAATTCTAACTTAGTTACTCATATTCTATGGGTAGCTACATGTTTATTGCTTTATTGCTTATTATATGTTTATTGCTTTATTGCTTTAAATTGCAAAGAATGGGAATCCCAAACACTTGATTGTGCTGATGAGGGATCTGTGCATAGACCAGGAGGCAGTTTTTTGAACATGACAAGAGGATCCTAAATGGTTTAACATCAGGGAAAAACGTGTGTCAGGTTGAATACTAATTGTTCTTTAAGGAGCTCTGGTGGTGTAGTGCCTAAGACATTTGACTGTTAACCAGAAGGCTGGGGGTTCAAAGCCATCAGCCACTCCTTGGAAAGAAGGTTGGGCAATCTACTTCTGTAGTGATACCACCTCAGAAACCCAAGGAGGGGTCGCTATGAGTTGGGTCCGACTCAATGGCAATGTGTTTGTTGGTCCTAGGAGATGGCCTCAGGGCCTCGGGCAGTCAGCTGTCACACCCAAGGCTGGTGGTTCAAACCTACCAGCCACTCCCTGCCAGGTAGCTGGGGCATCTCTTTTTTGGGAGCTCTGGTAATATAGTGTCTAAGGCACTTGACTGCTAACCAGAAGGCTGATGGTTCAAACCCACCAGCCACTCCACAGAAGGAAGGTTGGGCAATCTACTTCAATAGTGATACTGCCTCGGCAACCCAAGGAGAGGTTGCTATGAGTCGGGTCCGACTCGACTGCACATAAGAACAATAACACACAATAGTTCTTTTGTCTAGGTCTCTAATCACTTTGGTTGTCTGAATTTCCTTCTCTAATATATTCTTCAGAAAGCATCAATATACAATATTTTATGCAAATAACATGTGTATTATACAGTTTTTGCAAAATAAACAACCCTCTTGTGCATTAGTTTCTTATGTGTGCTATGTGTGTTGTATATGGGTGTGCATGTTATTTATGTGGGTGTGTCATATGAGATAAAAATAAGGCACTGTTAGTTCTTGTATGCCAATAACAATTTGTGTGTGTCCTTTAAACTTGAAAGTCATTTTGGCTTACCTATTCTTTCCTTGAGAATTGTTACTCATAAATGTTACTCATTTTCTTCTGGTAAAAAGTGATGCTATTTAAAAGTCTGTTACTGTTTTGTGCCATTGAGTTGTTACCAGTCATAATGACCCTATAGGAAAGAGTAAGACTGTCCCATAGGATTTCTTAGGCTCTAATCTAGTAGCAGATTGCCTCATCATTTCTCCAGTAGAGTCAGTAATGGGTTTGAATCTCCAAATGTTAGGGTAGCAATTGAACATTTAACCACTGTGCCACAAAGACTCCTACTCTAGGGGTTTATGGTATCTAATTTCTTTCCCTTATACTCACATGCTTTTTCTTTTGCCGTACTTGCCTGAGAAGGTACATGCTTCTTCCTTTAAAGTACATAGTGGTTGCTAGCTGTTGTCAAGTTGGCTGCAACTCAGCTCCTCTTTTATGGCAGAGTAGAACCATGTTCCACAGGGTTTTCAGTGACTGATTTTTTAGAAGGAGACCACCAGTCCTTTCTTCCCAGTATCCTCTGATGGAACATAACAATGTTTTGGTTAGCAGCCTAATACTTAACTACTTGCATAACCCAGGGACTCCAAAAGTACACTTGTTTTGCTATAATGTCTCTTGGTTTTATTCATTGTCAACTTACTCTTTCATGCTTGAGGTGTGCTCTCTCAATTGAGAGAGCACACCTCAAGCATGAAAGAGTAAGTTGACAATGAATAAAACCAAGAGACATTATAGCAAAACTAGTTGATGATATTGTTATGTGCCATTGAGTCATCTCCTACTCATAATGACCTTATGTACAACAGCATGAAGCACTGCCTGGTCCTGTGCCATCCTCATGATCTCTACTATACCTGAGCAGATCACTGCAGCCACCATGTCAATTCATCTTGTTGAGGGCCTTCCCCTCTTTCATTGACTCTCCATTTTACCAAGCATGACACCCTTCTCCAGAGAATGGTTCCTTCTTACAACATGACCAAAGGAGATGACACAAAGCCTGGCCATTCTCACTTCCAATGAGCATTCTGGCTGCACTTCTCTCAGGACACATTTGTTAGTTCTTTTAGCAGTCCACGGTACTTTCAGCATTCTTTGCCAACACTACAATGCAAAAGCATCAACTCTTCTTTGGTCATCCTTATTCATTGTCCAACTCTCACATGCATATGAGGCAATTGAAAATACGATGGCTTGGGTTAGATACATCTTAGTCTTCAAGGAGATATCTTTGCTCTTTGTCACTTGAAAGAGGTCTTTTGCAACAGATTTGCCCATTGCAATATGTATTCTGATGTCTTGGCTGCTGCTTCCATTGGTGTTGATTGTAGAACCAAGAAATGTGAAGTCTTTGACAACTTCAGTCTCTTCTCCGTTTATAATGAAGTTGCTTATTGGACCAGGTGTAAGGATTTTTGTTTTCTTTATATTAAGATGTAATCCATACAGCAGACTATAATCTTCATTCTTT
>NW_006921751.1:669036-684668 GCF_000298275.1 Orycteropus afer afer
GATATTTTCAATCACCTCATATGCATGTGAGAGCTGGACAATGAATAAGGAAGACCAAAGAAGAGTTGATGCTTTTGAGTTGTGGTGCTGCCGAAGAATGCTGAAAGTACCGTGGACTGCTAAAAGAACTAACAGATCTGTCCTGGAGGAAGTTCATCAGAAATGCTCCTTGGAAGCAAGAATGGCCAGACTTCGTCTCACCTATTTTGGTCATGTTGTCAGAAGGGACCATTAGCTGGAGAAGGATGTCATGCTTGGTAGGGTGGAGGGTCAACGAAAGAGGGGAAGGCCTTCAACAAGATGGATTGACATGGTCGCTGCGATGATGGGCTCAAGTATAACAGGGATCATGGAGCTGGCGCAGGATCAGGCAGTGTTTTGTTCTGCTGTGCATGGGGTCACTATGTGTCGGAAACAACTCGATGGCACCTAACAACAACAACAACTCAATGTTACCCACAATTTGTTATGATTCACACAATCGAATGCCTTTACATAGTCAATAAAACACAAGTAAACATCTTTCTGGTACTCTTTGCTTTCAGCCAAGATCCATCTGATATCAGCTATGATATCACTCTTTCTATTTCCCCTTCTGAATCCAGCTTGCTTTTCTGGAATTTCTGTCAGTGTACTGCTGCATCCATTTTTAAATAATCTTCAGTAAGATTTTACTTGCATGTGATATCAATGATATTGTTTGATAATTTCCACATTTGTGGGATCACTTTTCATTTGAATGAGGACATATATGATCTCTTCCAGTCAGTTGGACAGATACTTGTCTTCCAAATCTCTTGGCAAAGCTGAGTGAGTGTGGCATCTGTTTGTCGAAACATCTCAGTGAGTATTCTGTCAATTCCTGGAGACTTGTTTTTGCCAATTCCTTTAGTGCAGCTTTGACTTCTTCCATCAATACCATTGGTTCTTCTTCATATGCCACCTCCTGAAATGGATGATCATCTACCAGTTCTTTTTGGTATAGTGGCTGTGTATCTCACCCATTTTCTTTTGATATTTCCCATATCATTCAACATATTGCCTATGGAATCTTTCAATATTACAATTCTAGGTTTAATTTTTTTCCTCAGTTTTTTCAGCTTCAGGAATGCCAAGCGTGTTCTTCCCTTTCATTTTCTAACTCCAGGTGTTTGTACATTTCATTATAATAATTGACTTTGTCTTCTAGAGATGCTCTTTGAAATCTCTTCAGCATTTTTATCCTATTGATTCTGCCATTTGCTTTAGCTACTCTCCTTTCTAGGGCAGGTTTCAGCGTCTCTTCTGACATCCATTTTGGTCTTTTCTTCCCTTCCTGTCTTATCAATGATGTTTTACTTTCTTCATGAATGATGTTCTTGATGTCATGCCACATTTCATCTTGTTTTTGGTCATTGGTGTTCAGTGCATAAAATCTATTCTTTAGATGGTCTCTAAATTCAGGAGGTATATTATCAAGTTCATATTTTGGCTCTTGTGGACTTGTTTTAATTGTCTTCAGCCTCCATTTGAACTTGCATGTGAGCAGTTAATGATCTGTTCCACAATCAGCTCCTGACACTTTTTTGGCTGAAGATATTGAGCTTCTCCATCAGCTCTTGCACATATGTAGTCAACCTGATTCCTGCATATTCCATCTGATGAAGTCCATGTGTATAGCCACCATATGTGTTGTTTAAAAAAGATATTTGCAATGAATAAGTCCTTGGTCTTGCAAAATTCTATCATGTGATATCCAGTGTCATCTCTATCACCAAGGCCATATTTTCTAACTACCAGTGATACTTCTTTTTTTCCAACTTTTGCATTCCAGTCACCAGTGATAATTAACACATCTTGACTGCATGTTCAGTCAATGTCAGACTTCAGAAATTGGTAAAAATACTCAATTTCTTCATCTTTGGCTTTTGTGATTGGTGTGTAAATTTGAATAATAGTAGTATTAAGTGGTCTTCCTTGCTAGCATGTGGATATTATCCTGTAACTGACAGCATTGTACTTCAGGATGGATCTTGATACATTCTTTGCAATGATGGATGCCATGCCATTCTTCTTCAATTTGTCATTCCCAGCATAGTAGATCATTTGATTGTCTGATTCAAAATGACCAAAACCAGTCCATCTCAGCTCACTAATGCCTAGGATATCAATTTTTATGTGTTCCATTTCATTTTTGACAACTTCCAATTTTCCTAAATTCATATTTTGTAAATTGCATGTTGTGATTATTAATGGATGTTTGCAACTATTTCTTCTCATCTCGAGACATGTCACATCAGCAATGGAAGATATGAAAGCTTTACTCCACCTACATCAGTAAGGTTGGCAGTACTCTGAGAAGGCAGCCCTTCTCCAGTTATTTTCAGTGTCTTCCGACCTGAGGGGCTCATCTTCCGGCCCTGTATCACACAATGTTTCAGGGCTATTCAAAAAGTTTTCCAGTACTATATCAGACAGTGTTTCACTGCTATTCATAAGGTTTATCCAGGCCAATTCTTTGAGGAGTTGATGGCCTGTTCCTTCTTCCAAGTCTGTCTTAGTCTGGAAGTTTTGCTGAAATCTGTCCACCATGGGTAACCTTGTGGGCATTTGCAACACTGGTGATGTAACTTCTAGCTTCACAGCAACACTCAAGCCACCACAGTACAGCAAAGTGACAGATGAGTTTGTCTCCCTTACCTCTTTCAAATTGCTTTGCTCATTTCCTTGTTTCCTCCACCCTGCTTACTTACGTCACCTGCCCCTGGGTGCCGACACTGACCTTCCACCTTCCATTCCAATGGCTGGCTTACTGCCGCCTGCTTCCACACACACAAACACCTGCCTTCTACTGCTCCCAGGGTGGTACATATACATATACTCTATCCACAGTGTCAATTCTGACTCAAAACCCTGTAGGTCACAGTAGACCTGCCCCATAGGATATCCAAAGCTGTATATCTTTATAGAGTCAGACAGACACGTCTTTCTACTGCAGGAGCAACTGGTGGATTCAAATCCTATTAGTTAGCAGCCAAATTTTTTAACAAGGGCCAACATATATATATATATATATATATACTTATATATGTATGTGTATACACACACATACATGTTTGTGTCCATACTCCTATATATCTATAAGGAGCTCTAGTAGCACTGTGGTTAAGGCATTGGGCTGCTAACCAATGGTTTGAATCCTGCAGCTGCTCCATGGCACAAAGATGAGGCAATCTACTTTTGTAAAGATTTACAGCCTTGGAAACCTGATGGGGGTAATATGAGCTACTCAATGACAGTGGGTTATATATCTATATTAATAATTGGAACATACAATGTATGGAGTTTGAGTCTAGGAATGTTGGAAGTTGTCCAAAAGAAATGGAACACAAAAATTGATATCCTAGTTATTAGTGAACTGAAATAGACTGGTGTTGGCCACTTTGAATCAGACAACCATATGTTCCATTAGCTGGCAATGACCAACAGTAATGGTATCACATTTATTTTCAAAAAGAATATTTCAAGATCTATCCAGAAGTACAATGTTGTCAATAATAGGATAATATCAATAAGCCTATGTGGTAGGTAAGATTATGTGTCATCTTGGCTGGACCTGGTTTTGAGTGGCTGAGAAGCTGGATGTAATGATTTCCCATGATGAGACTGGTAATCAACTCCATGGTGGAATCAGCTGTGAGTAGTTAAGTAGCTGCCTCAGGGATGTGGTCCACTACCAGTATATAAGAAGCAGCTTTGAGAAAGGTCTCTGAGCTTTGGGGCATTCTTGGATCCTGCATTTAGCTGAGTCTTCATTCAGAAGCCTGCTATGTTGCTTGCTGATCTCGGGACTGTTTTTGAACTTGGACTGGTGACCTGCTATGGTGCTTGATAATCTGGGGACTGTGCCATTTTACTTGTTAACCTTGGTTTTATCAGCCTCAGCAGTGAGCAGCTGCCTGAGTTAAGAAATGCCTCCAGTTCCAGTGGGCCAGGAGCAAGAGGCAGAGCTGAAGCCCAAGGTTGGGGGGCCTTCACCCAGTCCCTACAGCTGGCATATTGAACTTTGACTTCTAACCTCCTAAACTGTAAGAGAATAAACCCTTTTTGTTAAAGCCATCCACTTGTGGTATTTTCTGTTAAATCAGCACTAGAGAAACAAATATATACCACCTGAATTAAAAACTATTTGAAGAATATTTAAGGCATTGAACACAAGTTACGGAAGATCAGATGAGTTTTGGATGACATCAAGAACATCATCCATGAAGAAAGCAAAAAGTTATTAAAAAGACAGGAAGTGAAGAAAAGGCCAAAATGGATGTCAGAAGAAACCCTGAAACTTGAATGCTAAACTTGTTCTTGAATGCTAAAGTGAGTAGGAGAAATGATGAAATAAAATACCTGAACTGAAGATTCTGAAGAACAGCTCAAGAGGACAAAGTAAATTATTATAATGAAATGGGCAAAGACCTGGAGATGGAAAACCAAAAGGGAATAACATGTTCCATATTTCTCAAGGTAAAAGAACTGAAGAAAAATTTTAAGCCTCAAGTTGCAATAATGAAGAATTCTAATGGCAAAATAAGAAGCTCTGGTGGCATAGTGAGTAATATCCTTGGCTGCTAACCAGATGGTTGGCAGTTCAAAATCCACCAGCTGCTCTGCAGGGAGAAGATGAGGCAACCTAAGCTATAAAGATTTGAAGCCTTGGGAACCCAATGGGGATCACTATTTGTCAAAGTAGACTTGCTGGCAGTGTTTTTTTTTTTTTTTTTATTTAATGGCAAAATATTGAAGGATGCTGAAAGCATCAAAAGAAAATGGAAGAAATACACAGAGTCACTGTAACAAAGAGAATTTGTTGATGTTCAGCCTTTTCAGGATGGAGTATATGATCAAGAACCAAGGGAACTGGAGGAAGAAATCCAAGCTGTGCTGAAGTAATGGGCAAGCCTCCAGGAACCAAAAGGACACCCATTGAGATGTTTCAACAAATGGATGCAGTGTAAGAAGCAATTACTTGAAATTTGGTCATCTGACTGGAAAAGATGTATATTTATGCCCATTCCAAAGAAAGATGTTCCAACAAAATGCAGAAATTATCAGAACATTGGTATCATTAATATCACACACAAGTAAAAATGTGTTAAAGATATTTTTAAAATGGTTGCAGTGTAACATGTTGTTGTTGTTGTTGTCATGTGCCACTGAGTTGGACCCGACTCATAGCGACCCTTGGGTTTCTGAGGCAGTATCACTATGGAAGTAGAAAAATATTCTTCTACATCCTACTTTGGTGAGTAGTGGCTGGGGTTTTAAAACTTTGTAAGCAGCCATCTAGTTGAACAATGGGTCTCTCCTCATCCAGAGCAAACAAGAATGAAGAAAACCAAAGATACATGGAAACAATCAGTTCAAGGGACTAGTAGACCACGCAATCCTCAGTCTGTATGACCATGAGACCAGAAAAACTATATGGTGCCTGGCTACCTACCCCTGTCAACCACTTGAGAGGGATCAGTGCAAGAGATTTTGCATAGAGTGGGAGAACAACCTGGAACAAAACTCAAAATCAATAAAAAAAAAAAAAAAAGGCCAGGTTTGCTGTCTGATAGAGCCTGGTGAGACCTCTGAAACTATGGACTATGGCTGCTAGTTACCCTTCAGGTCTAGAACTGAACTCACTCCTGTGGCTTCCAGCCAAACAACAGACAGGCAAATGGAGTGAACATTTACATCAGGTAGATACACTCCTTGGAGCGATCAATCTTGGGAAAACAGAAGGGCAGTGTTTTCACAGGGAGACAGCTTTAGAGGGCAGGAGTGCATGGGAGGGAAGGACACAGGGAAGAGGTAATAATGAGGATGAAATGGGAAGAGAACTGTTACATTGTGGGGAATTGCAGTCAATGTCATGAAACAAAATGCATATAAACTGCTGTGTGGAAAATGAGTATGCTGTGTAAACTTTCAGTCAAATCACAATAAAAATAAAAAAATAAAAACAAATAAATAAATAAAACAAGTGACAGCAGTGCATTCACAGGGAACTTCCAGAAATCCATGGTGAATTCAGAAGAGAACATGGAATGAGGAATATCATTGTTGATGTCAGATGGATCTTGGCAGACAGTAAAGAACACCAGGAAGATGTTTACTTGTGTTTCACTGACTATGTAAAGACATTTGACTGTGTGGATCACAACAAATTATGCATATTCTTCAACTGTGAAGAATGGAAATTCCAGAACACTTATTTGCGCTCATGAAGAATCTTTACATAGACCAAGAGGCAGTTGTTTGAATACAACAAGGGGTTACTGCTTAGTTTAAAATCAAGAAAGATGAGTGTCAGGGTTGTATCCTTTCACTATATTTATTCAATCAGTACCCTGAACAAATAATCAGAGAACCTGGATTATACAAAGAAGAATGCTGCATCATCATCAAAGGAAGACTTATTAACAACCTGTGATATGCAGATGACACACTATTCTTGCTGAAAATGAGGAAGACTTGAAGCACTGATGAAGATCAAAGACTACATCTGGCAGTGTAGTTTAAACCTCAACAAAAACAAAAACCCTCACAACTGGATGGATAAACAACATCTTGATAAATGGAGAAATAATCGAAGTTGTCAGAGTTTACATTTTACTTGGATCCACAGTCAACATCCATGGAAACAGTAGTTCATAAAGTCAGATGTCATATTGCACTGGGTAAATCTGCTTCAAGGAACCTGTTTAAAGTGTTTAAGAACAGAGATGTCACTTTGAAGACTAAGGTTCATGTGACCTAAGCCATGTATTTTCAATAGCTTCATAAGCACGCAAGGGCTGTGCAGTGAAAAAGGAAGACCACAGAAGAACTGATGATTTTGAACTGTAGAGTTAGCAAAGAATATATAAGGTTGCACCAGGACAAAGGAAGGAACTGGTAGAAGAATGAATAAATCTATATTGTAAGAAGTGCAGCCAGAATATCCTTTAGAAATGAGAATGGCCAGACTTCATCTCTCATACTTTGGTCATGTAAGAAAGGACCAGTCCCTGGAAAATCATATTATTCTGGGTAAAATAGAGAGTCAGCAAAATAGAGCAAGATCCTCAATGTGATGGATTGGCTCAGTAGTTATAATGATGGGCTCAATCATGTCAAGGATTATGACCATAGCATAGGTCCAGGCAGTGTTTTTTTTCTGTTGTACATGGGATTGCCATGAGTCAGAGCTGACTAGACAGCACCTAATAACAACAACAACGTGTATCTATAAAAAAACTCACTGCCGTGGAGTAGGAATCAACTCATAGCGACCCCTCCTTGGGTTGCCAATGTTGTATCTTTATGGAAGTAGAAGGCCCAGTCTTCCTTCTGAGGAGTGGCTGATGAGCTTGAACAACCAGCCTTCTGGTTAGCAGTCAAATTCCTTAGGCATTATGCCACCAGACCTCCTAATCTATATCTATACTCTTATTATCAATATCTATACTCCTATATATCTATATAAGGAGCTCTGGTGGTGTAGTACCTAAGGCATTTGACTGCTAACCAGAAGGTTGGTGTTTCAAACCCACCAGCCACTCTGCAGAAGGAAGACTGGGCAATATACTTCTGTAAAGGTTTACTGCCTCAGACACCCAAAGTAGGTGGCTATAAGTTGGAATTGAATTGATGACAGTGAAGATTTTTTTTTTTCTTTTTTTTAAATATGTTGTTGTTGTTAGATGCTGTCAGTTGTCTCTGACTCATAGTGACCCTATGCACAGCAGAAAGAAACACTGCCCAGTCCCACGCCAGCTCCGCAATCCTTGCTGTACTTGACTCCATCGCCGCAGCCACTGTGTCAGTCCATCTCCATGAGGGCCTTCCCCTCTTTCGTCGACCCTCCACCTTACCGAGCATGACATCCTTCTCTAGTGAATGGTCCCTTCTGACAACATGACCAAAGTAGGTGAAACGAAGTCTGGCAATTCTGGCTTCCAAGGAGCATTCTGGCTGTACTTCCTCCAGGGCAAAGTTGCTAGATCTTTTAGCAGTCAATGGCACTTTCAGCATTCTTCACCAGCACCACAACTCAAAAGCATCAACTTTTCTTTAGTTTTCCTTATTTATTGTCCAGCTCTCACATGCATATGTGGCGATTGAAAATACCATGGTTTGTGTACAACTCAAAGAGATATCTTTACTCTTCAGTACTTGAAAGAGGTCCTTTGCAGCCGATTTGCAAAGTGCTATATGCGTCATCTGATGTCCTGACTGCTGCTTTCATTGGCATTGATTTGTAGAACTAAGCAATGTGAAGTCTTTGACAACTTCAATCTTTTCTCCATTTATCATGATGCTGCTTATTGGTCCAGTTGTGAGGGTTTTTATTTTCTTTATATTGAGATGTAATCCATACTGTAGACTATAGTCTTCAATCTTCATCAGTAAGTACTTCAAGTCATCCTTATTTTGAGCAAGCAAAGTTGTGTTATCAGCATATGGCAGGTTGTTCATGATTCTTCTTCTAATCCTGATGCCATGTTCTTTTTCATATAGTCCAGCTTCTTGGATTAGTTGATCATCATACAGGTTGAATAAGTGTGGTGAAAGAATACAACACTGACACACTCTCTTCCTGATTTTAAACCATGCAGTGTCCCCTTATTCTGTTTGAATGACAGCCTCCTGGTCTACGTACAGGTTCCTCAGGAGTATCTGTATGTATATATGTATTCTTACATATATATATATATACACATACTCCTATATATCTGTATCTATATCTATACACACATATTTTTTTCATTTCAAGTAATTGTTCTTAAATAATAGTTTTTAGTATTCATTTTACTTAATATTAATTTAGTTCTCCTGTCATGGACTCTTTTTATTAGTATTCTAGCTCTTTTTGCCTATCCTTAGTGCATGTCATTTACTTTCAAATATTTTTCAGTTCTTCCATTATTTAAGGTTTTTTTTTTTCTTTATTTCTCCTGATGTATCATTTAAGTCATAATCTAGGCTATTTATTTCATTCTTTGTTCCTTCTCATTTGGTCTTTATTTCTCTAATGATAAATTTTTATGTATTTCAAGCTGTTTCTTGATATATATACTTCATTTTAGAATTTTTACTCTGGTGACATAGTGCCTAAGGCATATGACTACTAACCAGAAGGCTGGTGGTTCAAACCCACCAGCCACTCCCTGGAAGGAAGGTTGGGCAATCTACTTCCGCAGTGATACTGCCTTGGAAACCAAAGGAGGAGTCACTATGAGTCAGACTTGACTGGATGGCAGTGGATATATACTTATACTCAAACACCCAGTTCTTATACATCTTTATTAATTTCTACTAAATGGCAGAGAAATAGTTGATTACAGTTTTGATCTGTTTTGTGGGAGTGTCTTTTTGGTATATTTTCATTGTGCATAGGAATATGATTTTTTATTTATTATTTTTATGTAAATAAAACCTCTTCCTGAACTTTCAGACTAGGTAGGATTTAGGAAAGGTTTTCTTTTCTTTTTATATCACAAAGACATTTTATTTTCCAGTGGTATTCAAAATTATAGTGGTTTGTTTGCTTAGCTTCTAGTCTCTGTTCTCCCCTATTTAATCCCTGGATCTATGCTGTTCATAGATTTTGGCTTTAATATCAAATTGTTTTTATGGAGAAATTCAGAGAGATCAAGAAGCCATACTGCCACCACTATCTTCCCAGGATCTCTGCAAGCACCTTTATCAACAGCAATTACCCAAAGTAACTTAGTGTATGTTAGTCTGAGCTAAATACTTTACCTCTATTTTGTTATTTAATACTCCAAGCAGCCTTATGAAACCAGTATTGTTATTATCCACATCTCAGTGATACAAAAATATCAAACATAATAATTTGCTAAATTCTGAACAGCTACAAGTAGCTAGGACTGAATCCTCAATTAGAAAGTCTGATTTCATAGCTGCACTCTTAGCAAATATAATATACTTAGGAAAATAACAAAAGACAAAACAACACAGACAAACAAACAAAAAACACACTCAATTCAAATTAATGCAAAAGTTTAAAAGTTAATACAGCTGGTAAAAGTAATATGTTAGTAAAAATTAAAAGCATGGTACTAAGTCTCCTGTGAGAACAGATTTTGTTGATATGAAAGAAAATTAAGTCCTTGAGCACAGAAAGAGAGGAAAGAGTGCAAATTAGGATGAGATAGTGAATTCCAAGTAAACTCACTTACTTTAAGCCTATTTCACAGAGACAGAGTAGACAGAGGTCAGAGTAGACCTCTACTCTGATCTATAGAAAATTGTAACTGAGATGGGGAAACAAAACTTTGACAAATAAAAAATATAAGCATTCTTCCAAAGATGAATTACAATAGTCAACCTGTCAGAAATATTTGCTGGGTGCCAACTGTGTGAGAGTCACGGTCTCCTGTGCTATACAAGTAGAAATAATTTATTGAGCATATTTCCTTCCCTCAGCTATGCTTCAATTTAGTAAAAAAGGTAAGGTGTGTTCATGAATATTTTAAGATTAGTAAATAATAAAAGCCATTTACTGCTACAAATAATAAAAGCATTATGAACTTAGAAGAAGGAGGGAGCCCATGTGATTAGGGTAGTAATGGGCATCTAAATTGGAGCTCAAAGGTTAAGTGTGATTTTAAAAGAAAATGAGAACCAGAAAGAAAGGCATGAACAGAAGTGGGTGGTAGCTGTGAGCTAATAGCAGTGGGTACATGTTTTCAGTGTGCATTTCTTGGGAAAAAAAAAGAGCCAATAGGAATTGCAAAGTACTTAAAATTGTTTATCTCTATTTCACAGATCAGGAAACAGAAAATTTTAAAGATAGAAGAAAAAAGGCAGAAGCCATTATTTTCATTTATGAATAGAGGAGCCTGAGGGATAAGAGGAAATAAAACAAAACAAAACAAAAAGTAAAATAGTAGATGTTGGACAGTGCAAAGTTCCGAGGGGATTCAGAAGGGAGAAAATAGAAGCTGCGCAGAATTTCCAGAAGATACACTCAAGTGCTGGATAGATTTTATCATGTATGTATTCATAGGAAGTGTGAAAAGAGTGAACTGGGATTCCCAGACATTCATCATGACCTATATCAGTCCTTAAACTTTGCTCTTAGCACAATTTTTCTGAGTGTCCTTTAGCAATGTTCTCATTACTGATCAGTTGGCACCAATCAATTACAAGGCCAAGCGGCACCGTGGGGTTGTTCTTGAAGGTATATGTATGGGGTTGATATCACAGAAGATAACTTGACAGTTTTGAAGATGCTGTTTTTGGCCTTGGTAATAGGGACATAAAGCTCCATTTCAATGCTAATGATTAAATCCTACTGTCATAAACCTTAGAAAAGTTATAAATGAATAGATTTGGTAAATGAGGGGATTAACTGTGTCAGATTCAGATGAGTAACTATAGCCCCATTTTAATGTCATGTTGTACAGGAAACATATCTAAAAGGTGGAAAAGTCATAATACTGTCTTCAAGTGATACAAGGAAAAAAAAAAAAGGGACTAAACGGCTGTGATCCTACTATTTCAACTGAACGTGTAAGTAAGGTGCTTTGACTATAAAGAGCCATAGGAAATATTTCCTCCTTCTCTTTAAGTGATTATTCAATCTCTGGAATGTTGAAATGTGTCAGTTTTCAAAAACATAGTTTAAATTTTGTTTCCTCATAAAATACAATAATATCATTAGAAGGACACATATTTACATCGACTTTTGCACATTCACCACTTTAAATATTTGCTTTAATGCATAAATTGGTATATACATAGTCTTTCAGTACAATTTGGACACATATAGAAAATACTTTAAACCTTTAAATTAGTTTTATATTTAATAACTGACCAAATAAGTAAAATGTCAATCATGTCTCCTAGCTATATGCTATAATTCCAATCAAAACAAATTGCTATTTCACAATTTGATTTTAAGAGAGTACTAGATCAATGTTATTGACCTAAGAGATTCATTATTTATTTTTAAACTTTGTTTATTACTCAAGCTTCATATAAAGACTAATTATTTAGATGGGAAACTGCAACTGTTTAAATTAATATTAGGAAAATTGAGAATTTACCCTGAGGCAGCAAAATTGGACTTTGTCAGGAAGCCAATCTGAGGAGATGCTATACAACAAAATGCTTAAAATTGACCACTAAAGGGAAGACTCTGTAGTTATTATTTCCCAATAGAGCTTAATTAAATACAAACAGTAAAGATTGCATTGTCTCATGGATTCTGCATTTTCCATTTACAGAAAATGGTTCCTGAATGGCAGCTCTCAAAGGGGCTTGACTTTCTAATGCCATCCAGTGGAAGACTTCTAATTGTGTAGTCCCTGAAGAAATAGCACTTCCTACTGTGGGATCACCCTGATTAGCACAGAGGATTCTTTGACTATACCCACTGGTGACTCAACTAAGAGGGATCTTTAAAACATCACCTGAGAAACAAGGTTCTGAACAAAGGTCACATTAAGAACAAGCTCTCTTTTTATTCAGTCAAGTAATTCTCACAACTGCTAAAGCAAAATCAACAGAGGGGTGATACACATCCCTTTGAAAATTAGCTTAGAAACTGGTAGGTCACATAAGGATAATCACTCAAAAAATTGTGACAGCAGCTCTCATTAGTCAAATCTTTTCCTATTACTATGCTGACACTTGTGATTTCATTTAATGACTTCCTTCCAACAATCTTTCAGTTTTTTTTTTTTTTTTTCCCCCTCTTTAGCTTCCTATTCAAAGCATTCATACATAGAGTAGCTAATGTGAATGGAATAAATGATGAAGTAGAAGAGCTAAACAGAAAATTTCAAAGGGTGGCTCAAGAAGATATAGTAAAGTATTATCTAATGAAATGTGCAAAGACTTGGAGTTAGAAAACCAAAAGAGAAGAACACACTTGGCATTTCTCAAGTTGAATGAACTGAAGAAAGTATTTAAGCCTAGAATTGCAATATTGAAGGATTATATGGGCTAAATATTGAGCAATGTAGAAAGCATCAAAAGAAGATAGAAGGAGTACATAGAGTCACTGTACCAAACAGAATCAGATGACATTTAACGTTTTCGTTGGTTGAACTAATGACATTTAAATAAGAAATCAAAGCTGTACCAAAGACATTCGTTAAAAATAAGAATCTACGCATTGATGGAACACCAATTAAGTTGTTTCAACAAACAAATATAATGCTGGAAACACTCACTGGACTATGACAAGAATTTAGAAGTAAGCTATCTGACTGCTATTGAGTTGATTCGACTCATAGTGACTCCTCCTTGGGTTTCTGAGGCATGGTATCTCTATGGAAGCAGATTGCTTAATCTTCCTTTCAAGGAGTGGCTGGTGGGTTTGAACTGCCACTCTTCTGGTTAGCAGTCAAATGCTTTAGTCACTATGCCACCAGAGTAGATTCTGACCATTGCAAAGAAAGGTGATCCAATAGAATGCAGAAATGATTGAGCACACGCCATAAACATTTACTGAAAATAACTAAAAAATGATTTCAGTAGTACAGTGACAGAGAACTGTTAGAAATTCAGGGCAATTCAGAAGAGGACTTACAAAGAGTGATGTCATTACATATAACAGATGGATCTTGCTTGAAATCAAGGAATACCAGAAAGATGTTTACTTGTCTTTTATTGACTATGCAAAAACAAATAGACTGTGTGGGTTATAACAAATTATAGTTAACGTTATGAAGAAGAGGAATTCCAGAGCTCTTACTTGTGCTCATGAGCAACCTGTACATAGAGCAATACTCAGTTTTCAAACAGAACCAAGAGACATTGTATGGTTTAAAATCAAGAAAGGTGTGCATCAGTATTTCATCCTTTCATTGTACTTGTTTAATCTGTGTGCTGAGCAAATAATCAGAGAATCTGGACTATATGAAGAAGAATAAGCTATCAGGATTGGAGGAAGACTCATTAACAACCAGCTATATGCAGATGGCACAAGATTGTTTGCTGAAAGTGATGGGGATTTGAAGCACTTACTGATGAAGATCAAAGACTACAGCTTTCGGTATGGATCACACCTCAACATAAAGAGAACAAAAACTCTCAAAATTGCACCAATAATCAGCATCATGATAAATTGAGAAAAGATTGAAGTTGTCAATGATTTCATTTTACTTGGATCCACAATCAATGCCTATGGAAGCAGCAGTCAAATCAAACGATGTATTACATCAGGCAAATCTGTTGCAAAAGACCTCTTTAATGTGTCCAAAAGCAAAGATATCACTAAATTGCACCTGACCCAATGTGTAGAATTTTTTCCATGAAAAATGGATAATGAATAAGGAAGACTGAAGAAAAGTTGATGTCTTTAAACTATGGTGTTGGTGAAGAATATTGAAAAAAATCCATGGACTGCCAAAAGAATGAACTCATCTGTCCTGGAATAATGCAGCTGCAAAGCTCTTTGGAAGCAGGAATGTCCAGACTTCATCTCAGTGACTCTGGTCATGTGGTGAGAAGGGCCTATTTCCTGGAGAAGGACATCTTGCTTGGTAAAGTGGAGGGTCAGCAAAAAATGGAGAGACCCTCAATAAGATGGATTGACACAGTGACTGCGAAAATGGGCAAGTACAGCAAGGATTATAAGGATGGTGCAGGACCAGGCAGTGTTTCATTCTGTTGTACACAGGGTTGCTATGAGTCAGAGCCAACTGGATGGCACCTAACTACAACAACACATAGTTTACCATCAATGGAAGTGGCACGTTAATTTAATAAATCTGTATCTACTTTTTCACTAAGAAGCTCTGGTGGCATAATGCCTAAGGCATTTGACTACTAACTGGAAGTTTGGTGTTTCAAGCCCACCAGCTACTCCATGGCAGAAAGACTGGGCAATCTAGTTCAGTAAAGATCTACCACCTTGGAAACCCAATGGGGATCACTATTAGTTGGAATGACCTCGATAGCAATGAATTTGGTTTGGTTTTGGTATTCTTTCATTGCCCATGAAAATATATATTGTAGGTTTAGTCTATACATCAGATATTGTATTAGCTTTTGGGCATACTATTTATTATAAAGACAGAGTATGGCCTTGAACTCAGGCTTTTCAAAAGAATCAGATGGACACATATTCCCTAGTGAAAAAATCACTATATTTTTAATGAATGTTATTACTGGGATAGATCTAAGTATTTCTGTAATCTGGCATAGTGCTTAAGGCATTTGACTGCTAACCAGAAGACTGGTGGTTCAAACCCACCAGCCTCTCCTCAGAAGGAAGTTTGGGTAATCTACTTCTGTAGAGATACCACCTCGGAAAACCAAGAAGTGGTCACTACAAGTAGAGAGTGATTCAACGGCAGTGAGTTTGATTTTTGGTTTGTTATGTAAAGCCATAGAATGAGAAAAATATAGAAGAAAAATAATTATACATTACAGGATCTCAAGAAGAGAAAATGACCATCAAACATTCAAGTAAATATTAATGAAAGGATGGTAAAATACTTATATATTACTCTGATGGCATAGTGCCTAATGCATTTGACTGCTAAGCACAAGTCTGGTGGGTCAATCCCACCAGCCACTCCTCAGAAGGAAGGTTGGGCCATCTACTTCTGTAGAGATACTGCCTCGGAAACCCAAGGAGGGGT
>NW_006921751.1:685068-691649 GCF_000298275.1 Orycteropus afer afer
ATGTGCCGTCGAGTCGGCCCCGACTCATAGCGACCCCTTCTTGGGTTTCCGAGGCAGTATCACTACGGAAGTAGGATTGCCCAACCTTCTTTCCGAGGAGTGGCTGGTGGGTTTGAACCGCCAGCCTTCTGGTTAGCAGTCAAGTGCTTTAGCCACTATGCTACCAGAGCTCCTGTTTTTCATACATTAGTATATACTAAATTTCACACCACATATTGGACATACATGGCCAACTGCCTAAGTAGATTGGAGACAGGTGAACTATATATTTTGTACATACATTTAAACTGTTTGCTCCCTCTCAGGAGGTTTGGAGTCTGTGCCAAATGATTGCATCAAAGAGCTGCCACAGGATAATGTATATTCCAGCTGTTTTGTACACTTCAGTTTTCTTCCCTATTCATTCCTTGTTTTATTTATTTATTTATTTATTGCCCCAGTTAACCTTAAATCCTCCTTTTTTGTACAAATTCAAATTATTGCTTTGGGAAAAACCAAAAACATATTTTATAAAACTATCTAAAATATTTATGAAGTCAGGATTTTTAAAACCATGTAAAGTATATCATTTAGGTAATCCATTCTCTCTGCAAGAGACTCAAACCCATCAAGAACTTGGCTTGTTTCTTTGTCTTTGTAGGTTTTTTTTGCTTTTGTTCTAAGATTTTTTTTTTTCAGTGTATTTCTTAGAATTTGAAGGAGGTGCATTCCCATTTTGGAAAATTCCTTCTTCCTTTTTCTAATGTGCATGCCATGCCTGTAGGAATAAAGTGTAAATTCAGCAAGGACATAAAAATTTTAGGGTCCTATTTAGTAGAAAACTCTGGTTGCACAGGTGCCAGGTGTAAATGATCACCAATTTCCATACATTAATGCTCACTGTGACCAATTTAGACCTAGACAAAAACATCTCATATTGGTATTTCCAGCATGGTCTAGTAGCAGCTGAGAGGCTTTGCGAAATATAGAAACAATATCCCAACCAGAGATAACAGTGTTAGAGCAAGATATAACATAATACGATGCCACACTCACTCCTTACTCATCCACATGGTTAGGTTCTATAGATTAGTGAAAGTCGGCATTACCTCAAAATGGAGAATGACCATCTCATAAAACAAAATGAAGGACAACCACATCATTTGCATAATTGCTAAACAACATTATATAACTTCCAAATCACGTTATTAAAAACTGCCAAACTGCATCATTACATAACTTCCAAACCACTGAGAATCATAGTCCAGGCAAGTTGACACATAGTTTTAACCATCACAACTAGTGTTACTGTCATCTCGCAAGTTAGTGTTTGTTACTGTCATCTTGCAAGTTAGTGTTTGTTACTGTTAAACATATGTCATTAATGGGCAAAATAGTTGAACAGTAGATTTTTTACTATCATCATAAGTGCAAAAGTTTGGATAATGAGATAGTGAAAAGCAGGAATATTTCTCAAAGCTTTGTCAAGTTGTTTTAATAATCTACTTAAAACTTAAGAGCACTCTGAAAGAAATAACATTTACTGTAATAGATAAGAAAAGTAGGAGAGTGACCCACACTTAAAATACACTGCATTTCTGAAGATAAACTATTACAAGGAAGTGTATTTGATACTGGTCCCAAGTTAAATATGCAAAAAAAAAAAAAAAAAACAATGGCCCATATCTTTCATTTCACAGACACACATACAGATGGAAACATTTAACAAAAAATATAAAGCATATATAGTAACTGCCATGTGAGAAATGAGGCAGTTACTATGTATGTTTTATATATACAAAGCTTGGAGTAGTGAGGGAAAATATGAGCAGGGTATAAATGATCCTTAAAGGATAATATGTTGGACTCTTAATGAGAGCATTCATTGGTCTGTACCTTAATAATAGCTTTCATTAGATATATATATATTTTTTAAAAAACTTTTTATTGTGATCTCAGTGAATGTATGCAGAACATATTGGTTTTCCACTCAACAATGCACACACGTTTTGTTCTGTGATATTGACTGCAACCCCCACAATTTAACAGAACTCTTCTCACTTTCGCTCTGTGCTTACTATTTCCATTCCTCCTCCTTTCTTATCCCTTCCTCCTTTGGAGATTTATCCTTGGGCAAATAATACCCTTTTGATTCTGTATGCTTGACTATTTTATGGAGTGTGTATCTTCTTGGTGTTCACCTTATAGGCTGTCTATTGTTTGCCTGAAAGTTGAGCCTTGGGAGTGAGTTCCATTCTAGATTTGAGCAGTGTCTAAGGGTCATAGGCTTGGGGGTTTCACCAGTCACTATAAGACCAATAATACTATTTTTTGTTTGTTTTGTTTTCTATGATTTTGAGATTTGTTCCACATTTTTCTCCCAGTCTAGCCAAGATTCTCTAATTGTGATCCCTTTCAGAGCAGTCAGCAGTGGTAGTGGAGCACCACCTACTTCTGTTGTCAGTGTTGTGGAGGATGAAGTACGAATCACATGAGTGGTTTCTTAGTCCTTTGGACTAATTGTTTCCTTACATCTTTGATTTCCTTCACTCATCTTTGCTTTGAATGGGGAGAAATCACCTTAGATGGCTACCACAAGCTTTTAAGGCCACAGTCGATAGCCACCAAAGTAAGATGTAGAACATTGTCTTTGTGAATTATGTTGTGCCAAATGATCTTGGTAATTTCTAGGACTATGATTCTGAGCTGCCAGGCACAGTGACTCCTTCCCTCAAAGTGTTTGATTATGGCTAAGAAGTTTTCATAACTTCCCCCCTGTATGCTCTACTATATTCCCGGATTTATTTTCAGCACATATAAATACACATGTTGAAATATCTTCTTTTAAACGTATTTTAACAAACTCATCAGTCCCTTACAAAAAAAAAATACTAAAAATCTTCTGACAATTAAAGGATCATTAATACTTTTTAATATTTCAAATATTTGAAAATGAATTTCTAATAGATTTTCAGGAAGGTTGAGCAATCTACTTCCATGGTAATACTGCCTCAGAAACCCAAGGAGGGGTTCACTATGAATCAGGTCTAACTCGACGGCACATAACAACAACATAGATTTTAATAAGTTGAAAAAAAAAAACTTTTAATAAAAGTTATTTTTTCCAGTAGTTATTAGGCCAATGAAATGGAATACTGAATTCATCTAAATGAGCATTGTTCTTCTAACAGAAAATGATAGATTTATTTGAGGATGCAATTTTTTAAAAAATGGCCTTCCTAATTACTCTTTGCCTTCTTTGAAATTTTAATGAAGAATTCTAGTAAATGATTATAAGTAAAAAAGAATTTGGAAGGCAAATTGATCAATATAATTGGCCAATACATTTAACATTGATTCTCTACAAATATTTTACAGTAGTGATTAAAATGGCTTCAGCCATAAAAACAAACCCATAATTTTGAATTAAATCCAAAACCATGCACTTTTCTGAAGAGCAATAATGACTTCAGTGTAGGACATTTCCTGTGGATTACTCGTTGGTAAGGATTTATTGAGCTCAGCTTTTACAAAAACCTCAGCATTTCCCAAGCAGTCATTATTCCTTTGAAATTGCCCTCTGTGTTCATTATTTTCCCCTAATTAAATTTTTATATTGAGGGGAAAATCATAAACAATAAGAATGCAATAATATCTGAGTAAATTGTACTTCATAGCATTAAATACAGTAAACTTTTCAATTCTGGCTATTTTTTCCCTTGAAGTTGACAATGATACACAATAGAAGTAGCTTTCCTAAGAATTCCAATGGCAGGAAAGGAAACTAGTATCCCTCTGAAATTGGTATGATAGCATTTGAAGGAGAAAATAAGATTATGTCTATTGCTTTTCAAAAGTTATCAGAAACTTCAGCTTGGAATTTTATCATGCTCAGTTATTATTTAAGGCCTTTAGATTCCATATACACTGAAAAATTATGGTGTCCACTCAATATAATTGAAAATAGAAAGAGTACCAAATGATCACATAATGTATGAAAATGCCCAGCAAAATTGTGTGCTAGTATATATTTTTATGTATTTAAAACTGTATATTAAATCTCACTCTCTTTAAAAAATTATATTTTGGTTCCTCTTTCTGACATACGCCCTCACCATGTGCTTCGTCGGTCTATCCAATAAGCCTTCACTAAAGGAAGATAACATAGAGTAAGGAATGTGGAGAAACAAGTATAGGTAATATTTCATTAAGGAGTCATTTCTTGATTGCCAGTCTAGTGGGTGTGATTTTCTTACCATTAGCTAGTTTACAATTATCAAGAGAGACACTTGGTTAAAGCTAAAGTGTCTATATCCATATAACATGGATTTAAAGCTTTGTTCCTCAATTTATGAACTGCATGACCTTGAAAAAGTTCATTTAATTTTTTTGTACCTCACTCCATTTCCTCCTCTGAAAAATGAAGATATTATTATAACACCTTTATAAAAGTCTTTTGTTAATGTTCTTTCATTGAAATTTGTTTTCCCCAGATTAACTTTATAAAATGTGTGAAACCTTTAATTACTCTTAGAATGTTCATTGTTATTTAATATTTTGCATAAAATAGAGTCACATTGTTCGAATTGACAAAATATTTCATATGGTTAAATAAGTAATACATGAGGAAGAGTTTAGAACAGTGTTTAGCACACCAAAAGTGCTAAAAAAATGCTAATTATGATTCTTACAACACCCAAATATGATTTCTGTAAACTCTGAATTTTTCTCTGCATCATCACTGCTACTACCACTTCAGAGAATCAATCAATAAAGCACCGGATAGCTGGAGTAATTCCCCAAAATTTAGGAGAAACTTGCACTTTCCCCAGAGAGGACATTCTAAATAGCAACTGATGTCATTTCTGTAATGATAGATGCAGCAGACAGAGGTATATACAGTCACTGGATCATTGGTAACAATACGTATTTGAAACATAATTTAGGTCTGGTAACTGTTACAGCTGCAGACACGTATCTTCTGCTGCTGGCTGTCTTATCTTCCTTGATTATTAACACTGAGAAAACTCCTTTTGAGCCCAAGGCCAGAGACAAGCTTCTCCCAAGGGTTTTGAAACTTAGTATATTGCCCCAAGTGTTGCAGCTGCAAACGTGATAGCCAACTCCTGGGCCTTCCAACCTGAGGGTATGGCTGCAGCTGGGCCCCCTAGTCTTCAGAGCATGACTGACCTCCTGGCCTTTAGTGATTGCTGCTCCTGGCACTTTGGTAGAAAGAGCCTGGAAGGAAGTATAATGACTAGATGTTTTATTGTTGATACAAGTCTTATTTAATCTTAAAATGGTGTTTGTGGTCTCACTGTTACCATTCCAAATGTGATGCAACTGGCAGTAAATGAAAAGTCTTTTGTTAATATTCTTTCATTGAAATTAGTTTTCTTCAAATTAACTTTACAAGATGTGTGAAACCTTTAGTTACGTTTGGAATGTTCATTGTTATTCAGTATTTTGCATAAAATAGAGTCAGCATTGCTTAAAAATTGACAAAATACTATTCTTATTAATCTATTTAAATATCATGTTGTTGTTGTTAGGTGCCATCGAGTAATTTCTGATAGCGACCCCATGCACAGCAGAATGAAACACCACCCAATCCCGCTCCAGCTCAATGATCCCTGCTATACTTGAGCCCATTGTCGCAGCCACCATGTCAATCCATCTCGTGGAAGGCCTTCCCCTCCTTCATCGACCCCTCCACCTTACCAAGCATGACATCCTTCTCCAGGGAATGGTCCCTTCTGACAACATGACCAGAGTAAGTGAGACAAAGTCTGGCCATTCTTGCTTCCAAGGATCATCTCGGCTGCACTTCTTACAGGACAGATCTGTTAGTTCTTTTGGCAGTCCATAGTACCTTCAGCATTCTTCACCAGCACCACAACTCAAAAGCATCAAATCGTCTTTGGTCTTTCTTATTCATTGTCCACCTCTTACATGCATACAAGGCAATTGGAAATATCATGGCCTGTGTCAGGTGTACCTTAGTCCTCAAGGAGACATCTTCACTCCTCAGCACATGAAAGAGTTCCTTCACAGCCGCCTGCCCAGTGCTACATGTTGTCTAATGTCCTGACTGCTGCTTCCATTGGCCTCGATTGTATAACCAAACAACGTGAATTTGTTTACAACCTCAATCTTTTCTCCGTTTATCATGATGCTGCTTATTGGTCCAGTTGTGAGGATTTTTGTCTTCTTTATATTGAGATGTACTCCATACTGCAGACTGTGTTCTTCAATCTTCATCAGTAAGTACCTCAAGTCATCCTCACTTTCAGCAAGCAAAGTTGTATCATCTGCATACCTCAGATCGTTAATGATTCTTCCTCTAATCCTGATGCCATGTTTTTCTTCATATAGTTCAGCTTCTCTGATTATTTGCTCAGCGTATAGATTGAATAAGTGTGGGGAAAGGATACGACCCTGAAGCACTGCCTTCCTCATTTTAAACCATGCAATGTCCCCTTGTTCCATTCGAACGACAGCCTTCTGGTCAAGGTACAGGTTCTTCATGAGTATAATCAAGTGTTCAGGAATTCCCATTCTTCTCAATGTTATCCATAATTTGTCATGATCCACACAATCAA
>NW_006921751.1:695094-697986 GCF_000298275.1 Orycteropus afer afer
TATCCAAAATGGCCACTGCTTATAAACATTAAAAATGGCTGCACTCTTGATCACTTTAAATATCCAAAGTGGCTGCCACTAGTAAAAATTCAAAATGGCTGTGGCCCTCTGTCATTTTAAATATCCAAAATGGCTGCCATGTGTAACCAGTCAAAATGGCTGCACCCTTGAGACAAACAAAGTTAACGAGGGAAAAAGAAAAAAAGGAAGAAAACCTGCAGTATCTGGGGATAGGGCAATAAGAGAAAAAAAGGCAGAGAAGGAGAATAATGAAGAAAAATGGGGAAAAGGCAAAAAGAAAACCAAGGAACGAGGTTAACCATGGGAAAAAAAGAAGAAAAAAAATTTGCAACTAGGAACAGGGAACAGACAAAAGCTGAAAACTAGGACCTGGGAGGGGAATAATAGTAAAAAGTGCAAAAGTATTAATAATAGTAGTAGTTTTAAAACAGACAAAAGCAAGCAAACTAAAAACCAGAAAAAAGAAAGAGAAAAAAATATATATCATAAGAATGTTTATTACCTTGCTAATTTCTGAATAAATGGAAGTGTTTGATGTGTTTCTTTCCTGGTGTTTGTTGTTATGTTTGTAAGAAACTAAAATGTGTCATTTGCATTCTAACTTCAATTTATTATTTTCTTTATCCACACTCTTTTTATTCTTCTTACAAACTGCTGCTGCTGTTACAGTGTGGATCATGATACTAATAACCAGTAATAATTGCATACATTTATATGATGCCTACTGTTTACAAAGTCGTTCTACATATATTTTCTTATTTGAGTTTTATAACCACCATAAAGTAAGCAGAATAAGGAGAATCATCTGCATTTTAAGACTGAGGAAATTGAGATATACCCGGGATTAAATAACTTGTCAAAGATCAATATGGTTGGAAATGGATTATAATGTCTGGAATCCAAATCATCTGTCTTTCCCACTATTGCTTCTAAGGTCTAATTGATTAAGCATCAGATCTAACATTAAAAATACCTGGTTTCAAATCTGGCTATACCCCTTACTAGTTGTATATTGTTTTATTTTATTGTTGACTTCTTTATTATCTTTTTCTGAATAAGATGGAGACATGCATTTTAGAAAAAATTAAAATGTCAAATTACTATTCAGGATAAGCATTTGGTCCTCACTCAGCCCTGTTCTCTAGTCACCCAGTTGTGTACTCTTGAAACAAACACTGATAGAAGATATTACAATTCTTTCCAAGCTAGCTTTATACATTGGTAAGCAAATATATATAAATATATATAAAGTATTTTTTCTATACTTTTAATCAAAAAGTTGCTTAACTTATTCATTTTTACCCCATGACCAAATAAGATGCAAATTCTGATTGATAATTCCTGCAGACTGCATGCAGTGAATGAGGGGAATGACCCAGAAAGACATTGAAACACTATTCTCTAAAGAAGAGAAGAATGCTGTGTAGGCGAAAGCAATGGATGTTGAGTTACCAATCAAAGGCTTCAGCCTGACATAGTAGTGCCAAGTCAGTGCTTTTGGATCATCTTTGAAATCAATTACACTTAAAATGCTGATAAAAAAAAATATTCTAGCACTATACTGTGAGCTCTCTGGGTCCAGAAACTCAAACTCTCTGGGTCTCAGGAACTTTGTTTATTCCTTTATCGACAGCATTAAGTATATTTAGCTCTTGACAAATAGAAGACATAAATATATTTTAGGCCATAATGAATATCTTGTTACTTACTAAAATTTTTCTTTAGCATTTCAGAAAATTCCACTGAATATTTTCATAATAGTACCATTCAATGTTTATCATTTCTAAACAGATACTTTTCCACTTGTGACATGTCTGTTTGAAAATTGTATTTTTCAAAATCTTGGTGAACAATATGAGTTCCATGTGCTTGAATCAGAAGAGTACACTGCTGATTTCTTTTAAATATGTACTACCTGTGGTAAATGTTGAGTCCTGAGAAAAGACCTACTTTTGGACATTCCTTTGTTAGCACAGGAGAAAGATGTAATGGGACATGAAGGCTGGAAGATTATTTAGTTATGTGACCAAAAGAAAAAAAAATAGATATTGTTTATTCATTTGAAGGAGAATACAAAGTACCATGGAATACACATGAAGTCTTTTTTAAATTTGTTTTTTAAAACTGTAGCCAGCATAGATACTATTGCTGTTGCGCAGACTGCAAACCAGTTCGCAGGTGTCACTAGTATTAAACTGAGCAACAGTGAAGTGAGTGAGCTTAGATGAGTAAAAATGTAAGAGGGGAAAAGGGCAAGTCAATCTCTTCCATATGTTCTACTTCTTTCCATTGGATAGGAATATATTCTTATACCAAGATTGCATGCTCAAAAGGGTTGTAACGTTTAAGTTCAATTAAAGATAGGCACACAGAAAAATAGGCCAAGATGGCCTTGAATATCACTACTGACTGTTGGGCAGACTAGTCCTCAAAGTTAGATAACAGCACAATCTCATCTCTCCTAACAAAGCCATATAGAGGGACTGGCTAAAAGAGACTACTAAAAAAAGGACTAAAAGAAGCATTAAACTTTCTAGAGCATGGAGGCATGAAGAGTCCTATGCTTTCTTCCCCATGACATTGCCAAAGAAACAACTAAAATTAATAGAAACAGCTGTGAAGATCTGTAAAAAGTAACTGAAGGTTTGTAACAGTTGGATGAACAAATCAAGGAAAAAACGCAATGTGATAGTTGGAGCTGTGTGTCAACTTGGCTGGACCCCAGTTCTGTGTGGTTGTTCCCATGATGGGATCAGATGACTGTGTTCTGAGTGGACAGTCTGCCCATGGGGAGTTTCCCTAGGGGTGTGGCCTGCTTCCAAGATATCCAGGGACATCCTGGGAAGAGACACATTCTTTGAGGGATTGGAA
>NW_006921751.1:698256-701646 GCF_000298275.1 Orycteropus afer afer
TTCCGTAGTGATACTGCCTCGGAAACCCAAGGAGGGGTCGCTATGAGTCGGGGCCGACTCGATGGCAAATAACAACAACACAACAACATACATTTGTGAGCCATTTTCCTAAGATAAATTTCTCTCTCTCTCTCTCTCTCTCTCTATATATATATATATATACTTTGCTGGTTTTTGTGTTTCTCTAGAGAACCCAATCTAACACATGCAACTTAAAAATTTTTTTATTGTGCTTTAGGTGAAAGTTTACACAGCAAATTAGGTTTCAAATCCATATTTCATACACAAATCATTCTGTGACACTGATTGCAAACCCCTCCTGCAGTTTCTCTGTTCCTCCCTATCTTCTCATCTTTGGTCATGTATAGTTAATTATTCTAGGAGCACATTCTTCTTCAGTGTTGTTGTTTGTTTTATAGTTGCATCTATTTTTTGGTTGAAAAGTGGCCTCCGGGAGTGTCTTCAGTTTCAAATTGAGGGTTATTTTAGAATAATAGTCTTGCAGGTGTCTCTGGTCTCTTTCAGGCCAGTAAATTTGGTCTATGTTGGCGCTTTGTATTTTATTCTATATTTTGTGTTTATTCAGAGCAGGACCTTCTACTGTAAACTTAGAGTGGTTGATTGTGGAAGCCAGCCACCATGTTGTTCTTTTGTTCACATCGGAGGAGTTGTGGTAAGGAGCTCTGGTGGCATAGTACCTAAGGCATTTGACTGTTAACCAGAAGGCTGGCAGTTCAAATCCACCAGCCATTCCTTGGAAGGAAGGTTGGGCAATCTACTTCCATAATGATACCACCTTAGAAACCCAAGGAGGTGTCGCTGTGGGTTGGATCCAACTTAGTATCAGTGAGTTTGGTTTTTAGTTGTTTGGTGGTTCATGGGGGCCAGCAGTCCTTTGGATTAATTGCTTCCTTGAATTTTTATTTTTCTCCTTACTCCCTTACTTTGGGTGGAGAATAACCAATAGTTACTTCTTAGATGGCAGCTCATTACCTTTTAAGACCATAGAGACTACTCACCAGGCTAGGATGTAGAACATTATCTTGATGAACTCTGATTTAACAATTTACCTAGCTGTCCCCTGGGACATCTAAATCTTGAATTAGTTTTCATGTCCAATGGTTCAGTACCAATGTCTGAGCAGTTTCTTTAACTGTCCCCCCGTGTGGTCTATTATACACATGAGCATATGTACAACACTGACAAATATGTATATAGAAATATTCATGACAATACCTATGTAAAGAAGCTCTGGTGATACAATAGTTAAAGCATTTGGCTGCTAACCTAAAGGTCAAAAACAAAAAAACTCACTGCAGTCCAGTTGGATCCAACTCATAATGACCCTTCCTTGGGTTTCTGAGGTGGTGTCACTATGGAAGTAGATTGCTCAATCTGTGGTTAAGAAACTCCAGCTGCTCCACAAGAAAAGATAAGGAAGTCTGCTTTCATAAAGATTTACAACTTTACAAACCATATGCGGCAGTTCTATTTAGTCCTATAAGGTTGCTATGATATGGAATCAACTTAGTGGTAGTATTTTATTATTATTATTATTTTTAAGACTGCACTCTCCCTTGACTTCTTTTTATGTTGCTTGAATGGTAGACTAGGAGCTCTGGTAGCATAGTGCCTAAGGCACTTGACTGCTAACCAGAAGGCTGGAGGTTCAAATCCACCAGCCACTCCTCAGAATGAAGTTTGGGCAATCTACTTCCATAGAAATACTGCCTCGCCAACCCAAGGAGGCGTCACTATGAGTCGGGTCTGACTTGATGGCACATAACAACAACATTATTTTTTATTCCTATGTACGTACACAAGTGTACTCCCATATGACCTCCCTCACTTACTTAGCATACATACACTCAAAAATTATTGTTAGTTATTACTACTATTGCAGTATTTTGCATGTTATAGCATTTATTCTTGTTGTGTTGTTATTATGTGCCATTGAGTCGGCCCGATTTATTCTGGTTGTCCTTTATTCTTGCATACTTTTCAATGTCTTCCTTTGCCTTGGTCACATTGTGGTGACTTTCCTCATATGGTGTATTGCCTATCCTTATCACCAGAATTAACTATTGTCTTCTATTCAGCTAGTGTCTCTCCCTCCTTTCTCCATTCCCTCTTTGGTAAATATAAAATAATATTTTTTTTTTTCCAGTGGTGTGTAAACCTATTGTTAGTTTTTTTATAATAGTGATCTTATATAATATGTGTTCTTTTGAGTTTGAGTTTGTGTTAGGCTGGGTTATCTAGAGAAGCAAAATCAGTACAGCTTAGAGAGAGAGAGAGAGAAATTTATCTTAGGAAAGTGGCTTACACACTTATAGAAGCTGGCAAGTCCCAAGTTCTTGGACCAAATGTGAAGCTGGAGGCTTTTCATGACTCATGCAGCTGCAGGGGCTGATGAGCTCAAGGTTGGCAGGCAGTATACTGGCTGTTGACTCTAACAAATGAAAAATCTAAGATCTACAGGCTGAATGGTGGATTGTTCATTCACGGACAGTTGTAGGCAGCACAACAAGATCCTGATCCACAGAAGAGCTCTTTTTCCCAGGATATCCATAAATATATTGGAAGCAGGCCACACCCTTAAGGAAACTCCCTTTCAATGGATTTGCTACTCAAAACATATGCATCTCATCCCATCATGGTAACTCACATCACAACTGCTCAAATCACTCACAAGAGTGGTCCAACCAAGTTGACACACAACTCCAACTATCATAGACTTCTTTCACTCAGCATAATGTCCTCTAGATTCATTCATGCTGTGAAATGTTTTGCAGACTCATCATTATTCTTTGTCATTGTTTAGTATTTTATTGTATATATGTACCACAGTTTTTAATCTATTCATCCATTGATGGATACTTAGGTCGTTTACATCTTTTTGCTATTTTGAGTAACACTGTGATGAAAATGGAAATGCATATGTCTCTATGTGTCACAGCTATTATTCTCCAGAATAAATATGTAGAAGTCAGTTGCTGGATCATATGGTATTTATATTTGTAGCTTTTAAAGGAAGTATTATACCATTTTTAATAGTGGTTATACCATTTTGAAGTCCCAATAGTAATGTCTGAGAGTTCCAATGTTCCAATCTTTTCACAGCCTCACACCAGCATTTTTTGTTTTTTTTCTCTCTCTCTCCCTTTTATTTTTTTGAATCAGTGCCATTATTATTTGGATGAGATAATATCTCATTGTGGTTTTTATTTGCATCTTTCTAATGGCCAATTATTGTGAGCATCTATCATGTGATTGTTAGTCAATTGAACATCTTCTTTGGTAAATTGTTCATGTCCTTTGTACAATTTTTAATTGGATTTTTTTTTCTCTTTTTGTTATTGCAGTATTAAAGGTTTTTTTTTTTTTTTT
>NW_006921751.1:702471-705855 GCF_000298275.1 Orycteropus afer afer
CTTCTTTCTGAGGAGTGGCTGGTTAGTGGGTTTGAACCATCAGTCCTCTGGTTAGCAATCAAATGCATTAGGCACTACACCATTGGTATATATATATTCTGACTCATAGCAATCCCCCCCCCATTGGGTTTCCAAGGCTGTAAAGATTTATGGAAGTAGATTGTCTCATCTTCCTCTAGCAGAGCAACTGGTGGGTTTGAACCACTGAACTTCTGGTTAGCAGCCAAATGCTTACCCACAATGCTATCAGAACTTCTGTATATATGTAGAGACAAAAATTTTGTCAAAGAAATATCTTGCACAGTTATAGAGTCTGGCAAGTACCAAAGTCCATGGCTTAGATGGTCAGTTGAAAACTTTTCCTGACTCACGTAGCTGCAGGGGCTGAGGAACCCAAGATTGTCAGGTAAAACAGCATTCTGCTGGTTCACAGGCTGCAGAGGATAAAGAATCCCAAGACTGGAAGGCAACATGGTAGGCAACTGACTCAAATCAAAGAACCAGAGGTTAGATGATCATGAGCCAAATGCTGGATCGAGACTAAGCAAAAAGCCAGATAACTTTGCCAGAAAGTCCATATATATTGGATGATATATATTGGATGTGGACCACACCCACAAGGGAACGTCCTTCCTACTGATTGGCTGCTCAAAGCAGATCTCATCATGGAGGTGCTTACATTATATCAGATCTCATCATGGGAGATGACTATAGCATAAATGTCAAACTACTGAGAAACAAGGCCTAGCTAAGTTGACACACAACCTTAACCATAATAACTCCCTCCCTACAAGGAAAGACCCTGTACCAGATGACACAAAAAAATTAAATTCCTAAGCATAAATTTAACTAGAGATTTGAAAGACTTGTTCAATGTAAACTATAAAACATTTCTGAAAGAAATTAAGGAAGACCTAAATAAATGAAATACACCACATACTCATGATGTGGAAAACTTAATAATGTTAAAATATCGATACTACTGTAGATGATCTATAGATTTAATGCAAGGCCTATTTCAATTTCAACAACCATTATGTCCAGAAATGGAAAAGTCAATTGTCAAATCCAAGTGGAATGGCAAGGGACCCAGAATAACCAAAATATTCCTGAAAAAGAACAAAGTAGTAATGTTCACATTTTTTAAGTTTTACTACAAAGTAGTGGTAGTCAAGGATACCCATATAAATGAGTGGAATATAATTTACAATCCAGAAATAATATACACATCTGCTATAGATTTAATTGTGTCCCCTAATAATATGTGTTATACATCCTAACCTGTGGTTATAATTGCATTTATGAATAGCTTTTCTGTGTTATGTTAATGAGACAGTATTAGTTAGTGTAGGGTGTGTCTTATGAAAATCGTTTTTGCAATATACAATATATTAAATAAGCAAGCAAGCAAATAGAAGATACATGTTATACCACATGAAAATCACCAAGGAGCCAAGGAACAGAAGCTATAAGACACAAGGACCTTCCCCTAGAATCAACAGAGTGAGAAAGCTTTCCTCTAGAGCTTGCAACCTGAACTTCCACTTCTAGCCTCCTAAACCATGAAAAAATAAATTCCTATTTGTAAAAGTCACCCACTTGTGCTACTTCTGCTATAGCAGTACTAGATAACAAAGACAACATCTTTGATCAACTGATTTTTTACAATAATGCCAAGTCCATTCAGCAAAGAAAGGAAAGAATCTTTAATAAATGGTTCTGTGACAGCTGAATTTTCATATACATAAGAAAGAAATTAGAGGCATACTTCACATCATAAATGAAAATTAACTTAAAATGGACCAATGACCTAAATACAAAATTTAAACCATAAGTAAACATAGAAATAAGCATAGTATTAAAACTTTATGCTCAAGTAACAAAAGGCACAATAGATAAATTGAATGCCATCAAAATTTTAAAAATTTTGCATCAAAGGACATTTTCAAGAGAGTGAAAAGATATCTCACAGAATGAGAAAAATATGTGGCTAAACCTAATATATTTGGTAAAGCATGGTAATGGTTTAATTTCCCAAAAATATAAGAAAAATACATCTCAACAATAGCAAATAAAAACAACCAATTAATAAACGGGCAAAGGCTAGAATAGACATTTCTCCAAAGAAGATATAAAAATGGGCAGTAAGAAAGAACATATGCAGATGCTCATCATTATTAATTAATCATTCCAAAACCCAGCCCATTGTTTTCAGCAGATTCTTATCCAAAGAGACACTGTATAACAAACTGGAAGTGCCCCACAGTGTTACCAAGGTTATACATCTTTACAGAAGTAGACTACCACATCTCTTCTCCCGTGAAACAGCTGGTTGGTTCTAACTGGCAGCTTTTTGGTTAGTAGCCAAGAGCTTTAGCCACTGTACCACCAGAGCACCTCCCATTAACCATTAAACCAAACTCACTGCCATCGAGTTGATTCCAACTCATAGTGACCCTCTTTGGGTTTCCAAGGTGATAAATCTATATGGAAGTAGATTGCCTAATCTTTCTAGGCAATCCAGAGTGGCTGGTGGGTTTGAACCTCTAACCTTCTGGTTAGCAGTCAAATGCCTTAGGCACTATACCACCAGAGCGCCTTCCATTAACTATTAGGACAATGCAAATCAAAACCACAATGCGAAAGATACCATTTCATATCCTTTGGGATGGCTAATATCAGAAAAATAGAAAATAGCAAATGTTGAAAAGGATACAGAGAAAGTGAAACCCTCATTTATCACTGGTTGTTGTTTGTTGTTGTTATGTGCTGTCAAGTCAGACCCGACTCATAGTGACCTCTCCTCGGGTTTCCGAGGCAGTATCACTATGGAAGAAGTAGATTGCCCCATCACCACCAGCCTTCTGGTTAGCAGTCAAGTGCTTTAGGCACTATGTTACCACACAGACTACATAAATCAAATGTGGTGCATATATACAATGGAATATTATTCAGCCATAAAGAGAAACGAACTTCTGACAGGAATGAACTTTGTAAATATTATTCTGTATGAAATATTTTGTGTATAAAACTTAGGAAAATGTTTCTTTTCCTAAATTATTACTTTTTATTCTTTTGTTTTGTTTACCCCTTAAGATCAGTAAATCCTTAGTAAATATTGAATTACCCCACTTGTATGAAATAGTTACAATAGGTAAATGCGTAGAGACTTAAATTTATTAGTGGTTATCAGAGGCTGGAGGAGAAGAAAGTAGGGAGTTATTAAGGGGTACTGAATTTCTAACTAAATAGATTAAAAATATTTTAAAATGGACTGTAGTCACTGCAGTACAACATGGTGATTGCAATTACAGTCACAGAACTGTACATGTAAAATGGTTAAAATGTTAAATATCATATTACACATATTTTACCAGAAAAAAA
>NW_006921751.1:706801-712725 GCF_000298275.1 Orycteropus afer afer
AAAAAACACCTCACTGTCCAATTGCATCCATAGTGACCCCTCCTTGGGTTTCTGAGGCAATATCACTATGGGAGTAGATTGCCCAATCTTCCTTCCGAGGAGTGGCTGGTACGTTTGAGCCACCAGCATTCTGGTTAGCATTCAAATGCCTTGGGCATAAGGAGGAAAAAAAAAAAAAAAAGTGAATGAGCAAAAATATCACTTTGAAACTAAGGTGCTTCTGACCTAAGCCATGGTTTTCTCAATAGCCTCACATCCATGTGAAACCTGGACAACATTTAAGGAAGACTGGAGAAAAACTGATGCATTTGAATTGTGGTATTGTGGAAGAGTACTGAATGCATCATGGACTGCTAGAAGAATGAACACATATGTCTTGGAGGAAGAACAGCCAGAATGTGTTCCTTAGGAGTAAGGATGGCCAGACTTTACCTCTCATACTTTGGACATGAGAGAAGGACATTATGTAAAGAAGACAGCCAGAGAAAAAAGGGGAATCCTCAATGAGATAGACTAACACAGTGGCTTCAACAGTGGGCTCAAGTATAGCAACAATTGTGAGAAAGTTTCAGGACCAGGTAGTGTTTCATTGCATCACACAAGAGGTAACTGACTTGATGGCACCTAACCAACAACAAGAAAAGTAAATACTGTCCTATTACAGCTATAGAGCTCTGAGTGACATAAGAGCTAGGATCAAGTCTGTCTCATTCAAGAGTCAATCGCAGTGTCTATCATAGTCTCTTCCACATAGTCAGGACAAGATAAATGTCTATTGAATGGATATTTAATTAATAACAGTGGGTTACAGTTACAAATAAGTTATAAGTTTATTAATCGATTAGATAAAACCTCAAAAAGCAGTCTGAGCTTACAATGACTCTTGAAATCAAACTCTGAGTCTATATCTCTAGCTATTTCAAACCCAACCACTGTGAACCAATAGTAACTGAAAGTAACAAAAAATAGATCTATTTGATGAAGAGAAAACTCCTACCAATAAATTAGAATTTATCCCCAAATGGCAGCCTGCAGTTTTTGTGTGTATAGATATCATTTGCAAAGTTTCTTTCTCCATTTCAATTTAGTTTTTCCTGCACAGTACTCGGCACCTAAAAACAAAAACAAAAACAAAAACAAAAAAAAACCAGAACACTGTTTGCTGAAGTAAAATGACAACTGCACAAGCTTAACCATAGCAATTGCTGCAAGCTGCAATTTGCTTGCTCTATAATGTCAATGAGGCATCTGGTTCCCACTCTGTCACTTTTCCCCTAAAGCTCCAAAATGAAAGCTACTGAGGAAAAGTGGGGTCATTAAATATGTGGCTAGAACAAGAAGGATGCTATGTAGACTCAGAAACAGATTTCTGCAATTTCATAAATGGCCTGCAATTCAATAATCACCATCAAAACTTTATTAGTTTCATTTTAGTTTGGCTATAAATGAGTTTGTTTCCTTCTGAGTCACGCATATCCATATTTTTCCCTGTTTTACTTGGTAGTCATTAGCATAATGATGATGGCTTTTCTTACAACAATTATACCAAACATGTTTAAGCTATTCTTGTAACAAATTAATATTTTTAATAGAAGGCAAAATATTTCCTTTTGAGTAAGTTTTCTTTTCCTAAAATCTTGCTTTGTTTACCCCTTAAGATTAAGATAAATAAATCTATTATTCATGGGTTCATTAGTAGAGTGGATTGTCAGCCCAGAGTTCTCACATAATATCTCCCTTCCCAAATAAACACACACAAATAGTTATGATAGTTGGCTCCATTCATAGATTGTATTTTAAAAAATATTACTGGAGAAAAAAAAAAAATCTCAAATGTTATTATAAAATATTCACTTGACTTAAAAGCTAAAATTAAAATTAAACCTTATTATTGAGTTTAGTGTTACATTTAAACTTTGAGTCCATTGTTTGCTTTACTTCAAGCTTGTTTGTTTACCTAAATAATATTTACTTGGAGGTCTGTGCATTTTTATGATTTGTAGTACATAGAAAAGTATTTTTAATGTTTAGACTGTTCTCTTAAAGACAACATTAACAAATGTTTCTTTGACATCATTGTCCAATAATAGATAGCAATCTAGGAAGTGCTATTACATTTTTAAATAAGTACATAATATAGATAACAGAAACTTACCAAAATACTCATATGTTTGCTTTTCTTTGTTCAACATATCCAAGTGTCCATAAGCAAACAAACAAAAGTCTAAAAGGAAAGATCTTTTAAATAAACCCCCAGGCCCTGAACAATAATCAGGAACTAACTTTGACATGTAATTTATCAAACTCTGAAAACAAGACTAAAATACAAAAATAAATAAATAAAAGAATAATGTGACTGCAGACTTGGGAAAATGTCTTTGAATGAAATAAGAATTTGGCTGTTTTTGTTGTTGTTGTTATGAACTACAAAGCTGACCTACACATATTAGGAAGGAGCTGCTGTGGTTAAAGCATTTGGCTGGTAACCAAAATAGGCGGTTCCAATCCACCAGCCGCTTCTCAGGAGAAAAGATGTGGCAGTCTGCTTCCAGAAAGATTTACAGCCTTGGAAATCCTATAAGACAGTTCTACTCTGTCTATAGGGTTGTTGCTGTAAGCATGTGTTGACTATGGCAGTGGGTTTGTTTAGGGTTTTTCTACTACACATTTAAAAAAAAAAATCATTTAAATGGAGCAATTTTAAATACTTGCATTATTTTCACTAAGTTTGGGGAAAATCTGATTTTGACCATATATTTAGTTTAGTAAGTCCTTTATAAATACTGATATTTCCCATACATCTCTAAAATAAATCCTTAACACTCCAGAATGCTGAGGTTAGATTGGCACTGGATTTGAAAGGAAAGAAAATTTAGCTAACGATTTTGAGAAGATTATTTTTCTACAGCATATGTTAATGTTTACCACACCAAGTATTTACTTGATGATATTTCTCCCTCTCTGCTGCATAGTCAGGCTTTTGGCTAGGTAATAATAGACTTAAAAAAAAAATCTCCATTTAAATGAGATTGTTATCCAAACTAGTAAGGATAGAATATTCAAACTTGGATCATGTTGCTGCTCTGTGAGGTAAGGGTGGAGTTTTAACCTCTGCTAGGTTTTTTTTTGTTTGTTTGTTTAACAGATTGTTTCTTTGTTTTTAATTGTAGCTCTAACTTTTAGATAGAAATGTTACCCTTTTTTCATTTCTCCAAATAATCATCAAAATTTAAAGGATAGCTCTCCACTGGATATTATTCGCTGTGGGAAATTGGTTCCTCAATTCCTAACAATTCAATCATTTCTCTCTTTCAAAAAAGCAAAAATAGGCTTCACGGGAAAAAAATGTATTGGGGATCTTTTAACTAAGTGTCTTAGTCCTCTGGTTAAATTACATTCTAATTATTGAAGCTCATGCAATGTCCAAAGGTCCCCTCATAGTCATTTGGAAGGTTTTAGAGAGTCTGCTAATTTGGAGAATGTAATGATCCATGATATTTTCTTAGAATTCATTATGATCTATTGTGGGAGTATTTTGGAAAGGCTATTTTTTGACCTTCCATAGTACAGAATCTGTCCAGCCAACATCGATGTTATACAAATCTACATGCTATTAATTCCCAGCCCCCTTTAATTTGATAAAATAACACTCCTGTTATTCAGATTTCATATTCAGGTTTGATTTGTAATGGTGGGAAAGGCCAGAGTAAACTGACCCTCTGTTAGATACTAAATCTCTTCAGGACTCTCTCCTGTTACGGGCTATTTGTATGCAATCCTAGATATAAAGCATAACCTAATTAGTGCAGCTGCTTGGAGAAGCTTAAAGAGGATCTGCTGGTTCTATGCCTCAAGCAAATATTAGCAACTCCTCTCTCTTCAGAGTGGTGAAACTCAGTCTTCATCAACTGTATAAAATGGTAAAAAATGGAGGCAGTGGAGCACCAAAAACAATTTCCACACATTGTAATGGTGTCTGAGTATGTATGCTGTGTGAATGAGTCAATACTTATTAAATATTTCTTCTGTTTTAATGTATCTGTGCTGTGGATATGTGCACTTCTATGGGTGGTTATATAACTTTTACTTATTGAAAATGCATAAGGATCAAACAGGCACATTCCCAAGTCTCATTTTTCACTGAATTCCAGTTTTTGCAAGTTATTCTAAGTAAGTAAGCATTAGGCATTTTGGCATGGTGTCTGGTAGTATGCAATTCCCTATTTAATAGAATAAGAAAGTGTTATGTATTGAGCTGTGTACCCTTAAAATATGTGTCAACTTGCCTGGGCCATCATTCTTGTTGTTGTGTGCCATCGAGTCGGACTCGACTCATAGCAACCTCTTCTTGGGTTTCTGAGGCAGTATCACTACAGAGGTAGATTGCCCAACCTTCCTTCCAAGGAGTGGCTGGTGGGTTTGAACCACCAGCCCTCTGGTTAGCAGTAAAGTGCCTTAGGCACTATGCTACCAGAGCTCCTAGTATTATGTAATTATCTTTCACTTGGTGATCTGTTGTACTTATTGCATGTGTTGTAAATCCTCACCTCTATGATGCAAATGATGCAGGATTAGAGGCAGTTATATTAATGAGGCATGATGCAATCTTCAGGATTAAATTGTATCTTGAGTCAATCTTTTTTGAGATATAAAAGGGATTAAACAAGCCACCAGAAATCAGGAGGACCTACTGCCACCAAGAAAAAAGAGCCAGCTGCGGACTATGTCCTTTGGACTTAAGATCCCTTTGCTAGGAATCTCCTTGACTCAGAGGTTGTGTGATACCAAGACCTGTGGAGTTCTCCAAGGGATGCCAAGCCCACATGTGATGGAAGGAAATAAGGACCTTCCCCAAAAACTGACAGAGAAAGTCTTTCCCTAGAGCTGATCTCTTGAATTTGGACTTCTAGCCACTTAAGCTATGAGAGAATAAATCTCTGTCTGTTAAAGCCATCCACTTGTGGTATTTCTGTTACAGCAGCACTAGAGAACTGAGACAGAATGCATTTATGGTAAAGTGTTCATGAATTGTCAGCACATCTGTTATTACTGCCCCAGGGCCACATTCACTTAAACCTCCTGTTTTCCAGACATTTTCTATTTTCAAATATATACTGTAACTTTGATCTGGCACATAACCAGTCAAGCTGCCTTTTATAACCTGGCTACACCTGTTCCTGCAGGTGTAGTAAATGAGAGAGAGCAATTCTAGGATGCAGAGAAAAACTATCTGGGATTCATTTTGAGCCAGTCATTTCCTCAAATCAGCCCAACAGGTAGATTTTAGGAACTTATCATAGAATCACTAGCATTTTTCTTGTAAGTGTGAATTCACTTAGAAGGAGAATATTTTATGTAATTTGCTTTTCAAATGAGATAAATTATATCCAGAAGAATAGATATTGAAAGACAGTTTTTAAAATTTATTTAGCTATTTTTATTAATATTTGACTTTATTTTACTTTTGTGTAAGCTTTGTCATATGTACATTTACATGTTTTTTTGGGGAACTCTGGTGGCATGTGTGTGTGTAAATGGTTTTCATTCTGCCATGTAATTTGATTTAGGTTTTGCTGAATGTTAGTATTCTAGTCCATTGTAACACTTATCGTACAATATGACTGTATTTGTCTCACCCCAATTTAATTTCTTCATCAAATTATTAGACAGCATTTTCTTCTTCCTAAAACATATTCATAATTCATTGAATATCTGTGGCCACTAAACTGCCTCTGTATCTATTGCCTACACTTTATAATCATGTATATTCTGTCATTTAATTTCCAATTATTTTCTTATTTTAAATAGGTAAAGTATTTCAGAAGTCTATAGTAAATGACTAAGTTTATATGACTGATAATGAATTTCTCTGACTCTAAAATTTATATCCTTCCTATGTAGTTTGTTATCTAGTGCCACTATAA
>NW_006921751.1:716565-718264 GCF_000298275.1 Orycteropus afer afer
AAAAAGAAAAAAATCGGTGGAGGACTGGGTAGGGCACCCAGGCTCTGTCTGAGCACACAGACTGTGATGGAGTTCCTGTGGGCTCAGAAGGTAGGTGGGAATGGGGATGGCCACACCTCCATTCACCAAGCGGGTGTAGGGTGTAGTAACAAGAAGAATGTCGCACCTTTTCAGTCTTGCAGGCCCCAAGTGTCCTTGGGGTTGCTGGAAAGCAAAACGTGTTCTTAAGCCCCAGAAATCTGTGAGAGTGCTGTCTCTTTAAATATCCAAAATAGTCAAGCTGCTTTTTAGACCTACAAAATGGCGGTGCACTCCGGACCGGCAAAAGTCCATAGCTCAGCCCACCTTTCTCTTCACCTTCTCAGTTTGTTCCCCAGCCACTGTGCACAGTCCTCTGTGCAGTTCCTGGCTAGCAGAGTGATTTTTAGGTTAATTCTTAGGTCCTACCACCACTCAGGAATCTCAAAGCCGTCTGTGCCATCAGGGTCACTAAGATCGCTGCCAGACCGCAGCTCCGTGTGTCTCCTTTTTTGGTATTTTCATGCAAATTATTCTGCTACTTGGAGTTTAGTCCACTTCTGTATCCTTCCCTTCAAGGCTCAGGGGTCCAAGATTATCTTCTGTGTCTGTGTTAATTGGTTTCACTTTTCTTTGTTGAAGAGGGTCTGTGAAGTCCTTCTGCCTAGTCTGCCATCTTGCTGGAACTCTCCCAAGTCCAAAAATCTCATCTTCTGAATCATCTAAATCAAGTAAGACTGAGTTTTTATGCATATGCCATCCTGTTGCTAAATTTCTCTTCATCCATGAACTTGGATTACTTGTGAAATCTAGAATATAAATTATCTGCTTCCAAAGTACAATGGTGGAACATGCACAGGGTAGCCAATTCCAAAGTACATTAGCTCTCAGAGATTGAAAATACTTTTTTCTCTAAGACCATCTGAGCAATGGTTCCACCCTCCACTCTCTGAATATTGTTCATAATCTCCCAATTCTGGATGGAAGTCTTGCCTTCCAGGCCCACTGGGATGAAAACCTCACACCCCCAGTTTTAGGTGGCCCTATTCTCCTACTCCATCTTAATGGCAACTTTACCACTTCAGCCCTAGTAGGTCCCTTATGCATGCCAGCCTTGACCTTCAGATTTGGGGAAAAAAAAATACATTCATTTGGCCTTTGGGCATGAGAGCTTGCTCCCAGCTTTGGGCAGTGGTCCCACCTTCTTGTCCCACTTGAATAGAAGACCTACACTCCAGAATCTACTCAGTAGACATCTGACTTTTTGAAGCCCAGAGAGTCACAGGCTCCACCCTTTCTAATCTAGGAGGTTGTGACTCTATGCTTCCAAACTGAGTTAGCCCTGCTTCTAGTGTTCCTTCCAACAGCTCTGCTAATATCTGAGTTGTTCCAAGGATGGTCCTTTTCTTTTCTTGAAGGACAACAGATGTAGCTTCTTTGGACTATTTCTTGCTTGTAGAATCCTAATAGGCAGACAGCTTTCCTTGCTTTTATCCAGTTTCTGTTCCCTTAATCTAAACTGAAGTGTTTCCTGCTATCGTAGTCTGTTAGATCTATCAATAACATGCTTCATCTTTTAAGCAAAAGACTGTGTACCCATGTTGTTAATGAAATTTCTAGGACATGTGTCCTGAATTTGTACAACAGAATCTTCCAAATCTTCAAGTTTAGTTTTCATCCT
>NW_006921751.1:723211-733254 GCF_000298275.1 Orycteropus afer afer
TCTGACTAGAAACACTACCCTCAGTCACATGGCTAATCTAAATAATCCGAAACCTGCCACAAGTGGAGTTATTGCAAATGACAAAATGGTAATATTGTCCAACTTTCCTTCATCAAAGAAGTAAATTTTTTGATTGGTGTATTTTTTCAATATATGTGTGTATACTTCAGACAATGTTTCACTGTTATTCCTAACACAAGTCCACAAGAGCCAAAATACAGCTGTCATTGTATCCTGTCTGAATTTACAGACCATCTGAAGAATAGATTTGACTCATTGAACACTGATTGAAGACCAGATGAACTGTGGGATGACATCAAGAACATCATAGAGGAAGAAAGCAAAAAGTTAATAAAAAAACAGGAAAGAAAGAAAACACCAAAAGGGATGTCACAAGATACTATGAAACTTGCTCTTGAAGGGAAACTGGCTAAATCAAGTGGAAGAAATGCTGAAATAATAGAACTCAACAGCATATTTCAAACGGCAGGTCAAGAAGACAAAGTTACATATTATAATGACACGTGCAAAGACCTGAAATTAGAAAACCTAACTGGAAGAACGTGCTCAGAGTTTCTTAAGCTGCGAGAAGTGAAGAAAAAGTGCAAGCCTTGTATCACAATCTTGAAGGATTTTATAGGCAAAATATTGAATGATACGAAAAGTGTAAAAAGAAGGTAGATAGAATACACAGAGTCACTATACCAAAAAGAATTAGTCAACATTCACCTATTTCAGGAGACAGCATATGATCAAGAACTGATGGTATTGAAGGAAAAAGGCCAAGTTGCATGACATAAATTGGTGAAAATCAAAGATCCCCGAATTGACAGAATATCCATTGAGATATTTCAACCAATGGATGCAGCACTAGATGCATTCACTCATTTATGCCAAGAAATTTGAAAGACAGCTACCTGGCCAACTGACTGCAAAAGATTCACATTTACACACATTCTAAAGAAAAGTGAGTCAATAGAATGTGAAAATTGTTGAACAATTTCACTAATATAACATGCAAGTAAAATTTTTCTGAAAATAATTCAATAGTTGCAGCAGTATATTGACAGGGAACTTCCAGAAATTTGAGCTGGACTCAGAAGAGGATGTGGAACCAATGGTATCATTGCTGAAGTTAGATGAATATTTGCTGAAAGCAAAAAATATCAGAAAGATGTTTACCTGTGTTCTATTGATTTTGCAAAGGTATTTGACTGTGTGATTCATGTATGCATGATTCAATTACATATAACCTTATGAAGAATGGGAATCACAGAACTCTTAATTGTGCTCATGAGAAATCTTTACATAGACCATGAGGCTATTATTCAAACAGAAGAAAATGGTACTATATGGTTTAAAATCAGGAAAGGTTTGAGTCAGAGTTGTATCATTCCTCCATACTTATTTAAGCTGTATGCTGAGCAAATACTCCAAGAAGCTGGGTTATATGAAGAAGAATGTGGATCAAGATTGGAGGAAGATTCATTGACATGCAATGATATGCAGTGATAGGCAGATGACACAATCCATCTTGCTGAAATTGAAGAAGACTTGATGCACTTACTAATAATATCAAAGACTAAAGTCTTCAGTATAGATTTCACCTCAACATAAATAAAACAGTAATCATCACAACTAGACCAATAACTCACATCATGATAAATGGAGAAAAGAGTGAAGTTGTCAGGGATTTCGTTTTACTTGGATCCACAATCAACATCCATAGAAATAGCAGTGAAAGAATAGTTTGACGTATTGCACCGGGCAAATTTGCTGCAAAAGATCTCTGTAAATTATTAAAAAGCACAGATGTCACTTTCAAGACTAAAGTGTGCCTGACCCATGCCATGATCTTTTTAACTGCCTCATATGCATGCATAAGCTGAACAATGAATAAGGAAGATCAAAGAAGAATTGAAGAATTTGAATTTTGATTTCTGAGATGAACATGAAAATACCATGGACTGCCAGAAGCAGGAACAAATCTGTCTTGCAAGAAGTACAGCCAGAATACTCCTTAGAAACAATAAGATACAGACTATCTCACCTATTTGGTCATGTTGTCAGAAGAGACCAGCCCATGGAGAAGGATGTCTTGCTTGGCCAAGTAGAAGGTCAGCATAGAAGGGGGAAGAACCTCACCCAGATGGATTGACACAGTGTCTGTAAAGATGAGCTCAAGCACAACAAAACTGTGAGGATGGCACAGGACTGGGCAGTATTTTGTTCAGTTATACAAAGGGTCCCTACGATTTGGAGCTGAATTTATGGCCCCTAACAACAACAACAACAACAACAACAACAATATGAATGCATCAAATATATATCTGTAAGTTTATATGTAATGTTTCCAGGCCCTAGAGATGAATAAAGAATGGATTTATAAAAGTATTGATAATAAAAGGCAATAATAGTAAAAATTAAACAAAATAAATGAGATTTTTGAGTTAAATCACAACCAACTTATGACAGAGTCATTGGAATAGAGTCCTGTCACAAGGCATGATAGAGTTGTTGTTGTTGTTGGGGTTACATACTATCTAGTCATCTCCGACCCATAGCAACTCTTTATACAACAGAATGAGACACAGACCATTCATACACCATCTGCATAATCTTTGCTATACTTGAGCTCATCATTACAGCCACTGTGTTGATCCATCTTGTAGAGGGTCTTCCCTTTTCTCACTGACCCTCTACTTTACTAAGCACGATATCCTTCTCCAGGGAATGGTCCCTTCTGACAATATGCCAAAGCAGATGAGACAAAATCTGGCCATACTCGCTTCCAAGGACCATTCCAGCTGCACTTCGTCCAGGACAATTTTGTTTGTTTCTCTGACAGTCCATGGTATTTTCTGTATTCTTTACCAACATCATAATTCAAAGACATCAACTCTTCTTCAGTCTTCTTTATTCATTGTCCCTCTTTCACACACATGTGAAGCTATTGAAAATACCATGGCTAGCATTAGATGCACCTTAGTCTTCAAAGCAACATCTTTGCTCTTCAACACTGTAGAGAGGTCTTTTGCATCGGATTTGCCTGGTGCAATATGACATCTGATTTCTTGACTGCTGCTTCCATGTGTGTTGATTGTGGATGCAAGTAAAATTAAATCTTTGACAACATCAATCTTTTCTCCATTTATTGTCATGCTTCTTATAGCTCCAGTTGTGAGGATTTTTGTTTTCTTTATGTTGAAGTGTAACCCATACTGCAGACTAAAGTCTTTAAGTTCATTAGTAAATGCTTCAAGTCACCTTCACTTTGAGTAAGCAAAGTTGTGTCATCTGCATATTGCAGGTTGTTAATGAATCTTCCTAAAATCCTGATCTACGTTCTTCTTCATATAACCCAGTTTCTTGGATTATTAGTTCAGCATATAGATTGAATATATATGGTGAAAAGATACAATCCTTATGCACACTCTTACTGATTTTAAACCATGCAATATTCCCTTGTTCTGTTGGAATGACAGCCTCTTGGTCTATGTACAAGTTCCTCATGAGCACAATTAGGTGATATGGAATCCCCATTCTTTACAATGTTATCCATAATTTGTTATGATCCACACAGTTTAATGTTTTTGCATAATCTATAAAATACAGATAAACACCTTTGTGGTATTCTTTGCTTTCAGCCAAGATCTATCTAATATCAGCAATGATATCCCTCATTCCACATCTCCTCTGAATCCAGCTTGAATTTTTGGAAGTTTCCTGGCAACATACTGCTGCAACAGTTTTTTATAATTATCTTCAGCAAAATTTTACTTGTGTATGATATTAATGATATTGTTTGATAATTTCCACAATCTGTTGGATCATCTTTCTTTGGAATAGATATAAATATGGGTCTTTTCCAGTTAGTTGGTCAGGTAGATGTGTTCCAGGTTACCTGGCAAAGACAAGTAAGTGCCTCCAGAGCTGCATTCATTTGTTGAAACATCTCAATGGGTATTCCCTCAATTCCTATGATAGAGTTAGGATAATATAAAAGAAAAATCATGTATGTTGACAAATTAGGACCTATTTTAAGAGAAGAAACTTCTACTTTTGCTGGCAATCAGACTAGAAATGACCATTAGTATTATCTGAAATATAGATCTCAATACGTGACTAATGAGTTTGCAATTTAGTAGATTTCAGCCTTTACCTTTAGTCATTCTTTTTTGAAAAAGTTCTCTATGTACTCATTTAAGCTTCACCTTAGTTTTAGCTTTGAAAAAGTGGCATCCTTTAAAGGCCAGAGTTAAGTTTAAAAAATTCAAAGAAATGTAATCACAAGAAAAGTAAAAGCTATAACAATTTAATTAATGCCCTGAGCTATCTCATTAAATTCATGCCCTACATAGTGGACACAACAGGCATGATAAGGTGGCAAGCAAAGAGCATCTGTTTGAACAACAGCCTCCAGGTCTATGTACAGGCTCCACATGAGCACAATTAAGTGTCCTGGAATTCCCATTCTTCTCAATGGTATCCATAATTTGTTATGATCCACACAGGCAAATGTTATTGCATAGTCAATAAAACACAAGTAAACATCTTTCCCGTATTCTTTGCTTTCAGTCAACATCCATCTGGCATCAGCAATGATATTTCTCATTCCTCGTCTTCTTCTGAATCCAGCTTGCATCTCTGGAAATTATCTGTCAATATAGTGCTGCAACGGTTTTAAAATTATCTTCAGCAGGATTTTACTTGCATAGAATATTAATGATACTGTTCGATAATTTCCACATTCTGTGGGATCATCTTTGTTTGGAACGAGTACACATATCAATCTCTTCCAGTCCATTTACTAGGCAGTTGTCTTCCAAATTTCTTGGCGTAGACAAGGAAGTGCCTCCACTGCAGCATTCGTTTGTTGAAACATCTCAGTGGGCATTTCGTCAATTCCTGGAGCCCAGTTTTTCACCAATTCCTTCACTACAGCTTCTACTTCTTTCCTCAGTGCCATCAGTTCTTGATCATATACTACCTCCCAAAACGGATGAACATTGACCAATTCTTTTTGGTACAGTGACTGAGTACTCCTTCCATCTTCTTTTGATGTTTCCTACATCATTCAATATATTGTCCATAGAAGCTTTCAATATTACCACTCAATGCTTAATTTTTTTCTTCAGTTCTTTCAGTTTGAGAGATACCAGGTGTGTTCTTCCCTATTGGTTTTCTAGCTCCAGGTCTTCACACATTTCACTATAATAATTGACTTTGTCCTCTCGAGGGACTCTTTGGAATCTTCTCTTCAGTTCTTTTATCTTGTCATTTCTTCCATTTGCTTTAACAACCCTCTGTTCAAGAGCAAGTTTCAGTCTCTTCTGACATCCATTTTGGTATGTTCATGATTTCATCCCACAATTCCCCTGGTTTTCAATTATTGGTGGTCAATGTCTCAAATCTATCTTTTAGATGGTCTCTAAATTTAGGTGGGATATGATCAAGGTCATACTTTGGTTTTCATGGACTGGTTTTAATTGCCTTCAACTTCAACTTGGACTTGCATATGAACAGTTGATGGCTTGTTCCACAATCAGCTCCTGGCCTTGTTTTGGCTGCAGATATTGAGCATATCCATCACCTCTTTCCCCAGATGTAGTGATCTGAATCCCATGTATTCCATCTGGTAAAGTCCATGTGTCTAGAGACTGCTTATGTTGTTGAAATAAGGCATTTGCAATGAATAAGTCATTGGTCTTCTATCATGTGATCTCCAGCATCATTTCTATCACCAAGGCCATATTTTCTTTTATTTTTTTTTCAATGTATTTTATTGAATTATACTTTATGTACAGTGAAATGCACAAAACTAAAGTGACATTGTTGTGTTGTTGTTGTTATGTGCCGTTGAGTCAAACCTGACTCATAGCGACCCCTCCTTGGGTTTCCGAGGTACTGTATATATATATATTTTTTTGAAGTGTTCCCTCCCCTCCCCTACCACCCCTGGCATCCAACAAAGTTTCCCTTCATATATAAACTTTTCCTTGACCCTCCACAACAACAAACTAATACGATCTTTGTCCTTCTGTGATTGATTTATTTCACTCAGCATAATGTCCTCCAAGTTCATCTGTATTATGCTGTGTTTTGCACACTCTACATTATTCTTTAGTGCTGTAAACCTTTCCATTATGTGTGTATACCATAGTTTGCTCATCCACTCTTCTGCTATAAATCTTAGAGATAAGTCCTTTGCCAGATATGTAATTATTGGCAAATATGAATTTGTTGTCATCTTTTGTGTTATGAGCTTTTTCATGGTGTCAATTTCTTTGTTCCATATAATTTTCTATGTTGAGCTCATTTTGTTTATGAATCGTGTTATCACTTCCTTCATTGCTGTTGTTTTAGTAGTTGCTGAATATTTATGCTGGCTCTCTTTTTTGATGTGAAAATTTATCATTTTTCTTTGAGGTTACCCTGTAATTTATGTTTTCTTCCCAAGTTTAGAATAGTCCATTCTATCTTATAGCTGTCTTGAGTTCCCTACCATCTAGAAGTTTTGTAACGACACAGTTTTTTTTCCCTCTTTTTGGTTTGTACTTGTCCTCATTTGTCAATTGATGTCTCCGGTTCCCTGTTTACAATCTTGTAGGCTTATTTACTTTGGATACTTCCATAGATGGGTTGGTTTCTGGATTATATTATCATGTGTGTAAATGGTCTTTTGTTGTTTGCTGTTGTTGGTTCTCTGTCCAAAGGACTCCCTTTAGCATCTCTTGTAAGGTTGTTCTGGTTTTAACAAATTCCCTTAATTTCTACTTATCTGGAAATGTCCTAATTTCACCATCATATTTGAGAGACAATTTTGCTGGATACATAATTCTTGGTTAGAAATTTTTCTCTTTCATTGTTTTATATATATACCTTCCCATTGTCTTTTTGCCTGCATGGTTCTGCTGAGAAATCCGAGCTTAATCTTATTGGTTGCCCCTTGTTTTTCCCATACTGCTTTCAGTGGGAGGGGAGCTGCTGCATTGTAAATTTTGGAATATTGGAAGTTTTAAGAAATGAAATGGAATGTATAAAGATCCATATCGTAGGCATTAGTGAGCTGGAATGACTGATTCTGGCCATTTTGAGTCAGACAACCATATGATCTACTATGCCAAGAATAACAAACTGAAGAGGAATGGCGTGGCATTCCTCTTAATTATTATCACAAAGAATGTTTCAAGATCTGTTCTGAAGTACAATGCTATCCATGATAGGATAACCCCCATACACCTCCAAAAGAGACCATTTACTACTATTATTATTCAAGTTTACATACCAACCACTAAAGCCAAAGATGAGGAAATTGAAGATTTTTACCAACTTCTGAAGTCAGAAATTGATGAAACATGCAATCAAGATGTGTTGTTAATTATGGCTGGTGATTGGAATGCAAAATTTGTAAACAAAGAAGAATTACCGCTGGTTGGAAAATATGGCCTTGGTCCATTTTGGATATTTAAAGTGCCTGAAGACACAGCCATTTTGAATGTTTACAAGTGGCAACCATTTTGGAATTTAAAGTGAGAGCATTCTCATTAAGATTTCAGGGACCTAAGAATAAGCTCTGTTTGCCAAGGTCAACAGGGACATACGAGAGACTGACAACAGGAAAGAAGACAGGCGATGAGTGTATAAGTGCTGTCAACTAGTGAATAGAGGAGCACAGCACTGTACCCTGCTTGCACAGATGACATACAAACAAAACAAAGAAAACAAAATTCATGGGCAAGTCACTCCAACATAAAATCACCAATTAAATAGAAGCACAAAAACATAACAATGCCTCAGAGACAACAGAGCATCACAGTCCACACAAAGAAGCAAGATAAAGCAGGAGAAACAAGGGACCAGGATACAGATCCAAAACACATCCCTGCTGCATTGTAAATTTTGGTCAATGACATGAGACAAAGTATATGTGAACTGCTGTATGAAAAGTGAATTTACTCTGTAAATCTTCACCCAAATCCTAATAAAAAATAAATAAATAAATAAAAAAAATAAAAATAAAAAAAATAAAAAAAACTTCCAATATTCCTAGATTTATAGTTTGTACATTCCATGTTCCAATTATTAATGGATGGTTGAAACAGTTTCTCCCCAATTTGAGTCATGCCACATCAGTAAATGGAGGTCCAGAATGCTTTACTCCATTCATGGCATTAACATTGATTCTTCTTTGAGGAGGCAGCTCTTCCCAGTTGTATTTTGAGTGCCTTCCAACCTGAGGGACTCATCTTTTGGCACTATATTGGACAATGTTTCAGGGCTATTGATAAAGCTTTCCAGTAATATATCAGACAGTGTTTCACTTTTATATACAATGTTTTCATTGGCTAATTTTTTGAGAAGTGGATGGCCCCTTCCTTATTCCAAGTCTGTCTTAGTTTTGAAGCTCCATTGAAACCTGTCCACCATGGGTGACCCAGCAGGTATTTGAAATACCAGTGGCATAGCCTCCAGCCTCACAGCAACATGCACGCCATTACAGTATGACAAACTGACAGATGAGTGGTGGAGTTTTTATATAGGCAACAAAAAAGTATATCTTTATACTTTATACGGAGTATAAATAATGCTATACAGAGGTTAAAATAATGTTAGATTCAAAAGTTATTGTTTCTACTGTATAGAAATCTACAAGCTAGCATGTAATTTCACTGTTATCTGGGTTTTCATCCTCTAACTAACCTGCAAAATATAATGCAGGTATATTCTCCTGGAGAATTAAATAATTTTGAGATATTGTTGTAAAACAATGTACCAGTATGACATTAAATGTGTATGTTTCTTTCCACTTTTAGCTTATTTATAAGTTTTATATAATTTTTCTTAATAAAGCAAAAAGAAAAAAAAGAAGAATAGAAAACATCTCACTACTACAAACTGTGGCTAAAACAGATATTGTTGTATGTATTAGGAAAAAAGTGATTCTGTCATTTCTAGAAAAATTGTAGTAGTTAACACTCTCTGTATTTAACAACATAAAAGTATTTTTATTAGCAGAAATAGAGAAAGTTATTTGCAGTTGGTATAGTAGCTCTGATACTAAGGAATATTCATTCAGGAGTTAGAAAAAAAAAAAAAAAAAGTTAAGTTAGAAAATAAGTTTCCAGAGATCAGAAGAGTGAATCCTATTAGCTAGAAGTAGGTGAGTATTCCTACTGAGTAGGGATTGTTATTATTGAATTAATTATTTTTGGCTGCATATTACTTTTAGCTTACATTTTTTATATTAAAGCTAATTAAATTGAAAAATCTTCTAGACCATTCCATATTATGTGTGTATATTTGTGTGTATGTGTGAATTTTAACAAATTTTTCTGCTCTTTTATACCATTTAAAAACCACTTTGGTTACAGAGAAGGGTAAAGCTTAAATTCTTAGTTATAATCCAATCTCAAGTGACCACCAAGAGTACCAAATAAGCAGAATGATGAAGTAATAAAATTTAGTTTATGCTTGGCATGTCATTTATATATGAATATGAATAATTTGTTTTTAAAAATTATTTTCCCATAATATACATAAATATTTTTAAACATTGCTGTCAGCTGCAATTGAGTTGGTTCCCAACCCATGGTGACCCCATAACAGTAGAAGGAAATATTGCCCGGTCCTGTGCCATCATCATGATTGGTTGCAGATTTGACCACTGTGATCCATAGGGTTTCATTGATTTTTGAAGCAGATTGTCAGAACTTTCTTCCTGGTAAGTCTAAGTCTGGATATTCTGCTGAAACTTTCCCATGATCATAATAATACACAAGCCTCCACTAACAGTTGTGTAGTTGTTACACATGAGGTGCACTGATTTCCCATATAGAAGGTGAGGTTTCTACCACTGAGCCACCAGTGCCCACTCTTTAAAATATGAACCAGTAAAACTTGTTGCCGTAAAGTTGATTCTATTCACAGTGACTCCATGTGTGCCAGAGTAGAATTGTGCTCTACTGGGAGCTCTGGTAGCATAGGGCCTAAGGCATTTGATTGCTAACCAGGAAGCTGGAGGTTCAAACCCACCAGCCACT
>NW_006921751.1:740882-742256 GCF_000298275.1 Orycteropus afer afer
GTCGGTCCGGGGCAGGTAGGCCAGGTCGATCCTTCCTTCACATGGAGCCTGGGCCAGACAGAGCAGCGGGCTCGTGGACCGCTGTCAGCAGATATACAGCCTTGGAAACCCTTTGGGGTTGTTATCAATTAAAATCAACTTGATAGCAGCGAGTTTGTTTTGCTTTGAGAGACAGAATAGTCAAGTGCTTGGCTGCTAAACCAAAGGTTGGCAGTTTCATCTTACTCAGTAGCTCATTGGGAGAAAAACCTTGTTATCTACTTCTGCAAAGATTTGTTGTTGTTTTTAGGTGTCATGAAGATGGTTCCCATCCACAGCGACCCTACAACAGAAGGAAACACAGCCTGGTCCTATACCAACCTCACAGTTTTTGCTGTTTGAGCCTATTGTTGCAGCCACTGTGTCATTTCAACTCATCGAAGATCTTCTCTTGTGCTGATCTTCTAATTTACTGAGCATGATGTCCTTCCTTCTCCAGAGACTGGTCCCTCCTGATAACTTGGCACTTTGATGAGTGCAAAGTACATGAAAAGAAGTCTTGGCATTTTTGCTTCTAAGGACTGTTCTGGCCATACTTCTTGCAACACAGATTTATTAGGTCTTCTGGCAGTCCATGGTATATTTACTATCCTCTGCCAACACCATAATTCAAAAGTGTCCTTTCTTCTTTGGTCTTCCTTATTCATTTTCCAGCTTTCAAGTGCATATGAGGTGACTGAAAATGCCATGGCTTAGGACTGGCTCAACTGAGTCCTCAGAGTAACATCTATGCTTTTTAATATTTTAGGGAGGTTTTTTGGCAGCATATTTTTCCAATACAGTACATCATTGGATTTCTTGATATTTCCACAAACACTGATTGCGGAGCCAGGGAAAATGAAATTCTTGCCAACTTCAATTTTTTCCCTCATTTATCATGATGTTGTTTGTTGGTCCAGTTGTGAAGATTTTTTTATTTTCTTTGAGGTTATAATTCATAGAAGGCTGCAGTATTTGATCCTCATTATTAAGTGCTTCAAGTCCTCTTTACTTTCAGCAAGCAAGGCTGTACTATCTGATGTGTTCCAGGTTATTAATGAGACTTCCTCCACTCCTGATGCTCTGTTCTTCTTCACATAGTCAAGTTTCTTGAATTATTTGCTCAGCATACAGATTGAATAACTATGGTGAAAGGACACAACCCCGATGGCCAACTTTCCTGATATCAAACTATGCAGTATCCCCTTTTGTTCACACAAATGCCTATTGGTCTATGTACAGATTATGCATGAGCATAATTAAATGTTCTGGAATTCCAAATCTTTGCAATGTTATCCATAGTTGTATTATGATCCACACAGTCAAATGCCTTTGCATAATTAATAAAAAAAACAA
>NW_006921751.1:742676-744405 GCF_000298275.1 Orycteropus afer afer
TCTTCTGACATCCATTTTGGTCTTTTCTTTCTTTCCTGTCCTTTGACTTCTTAATATTTTGCTTTATTCTTGTATGATATCCTGGATGTTATCCCACAACTAGCCTGGTTTTCTCGTCATCAATGTCCAATGTCAAGTCTATTCTTCAGTTGCTCTCTAAATTTAGGGGGTATATGCTACAGGTTGGGAGCTCTGGTGGCATAGTGCCTAAGGCATTTGACTGCTGACCAGAAGGCTGGAGGTTCAAACCCACCAGCCACTCCTCAGAAGGAGGGTTGGGCAATCTATTTCTGTAGTGATACTGCTTTGGAAACCCAAGGAGGGGTTGCTAGTAGTCAGATCTGACTCCATGGCAGTGAATTTGGTTTGGTTTATACTACAGGTCATACTTTGGTACTTGTGGGCTTGTATTACTTTTTTTTCATCTTCAACTTGGACTATTGTCTGATCCTTTGTCAGTCCCTGGACATGTTCTGACAGATGATATTGTGTATGTTCTAGTATTTGTTAGGTTTGTCAAGTCAGTTCAAGCTCATAGCAACCCTATGCACAATAGAATGAAATACTGACTGGTCCTGCTTGATCCTCACAATCATTGCTATGTTTGAGTCCATGTTAAAGCCACTGTGCCAATCCATCTCTTTGAGACTTTTTCTCTATTTTGTTGACCCTCTACTTTCCCAATCATGATTGTTCTCTTATGATAACGCATATAAAAACCAAACCAAACTCATTGCCATCAAGTTGATTCCAACTCCTAGCAAACCCCATTGGGGTTTCAAGGCCGTAAATCTTTATAGAAACATAGTGATTCATGTTTTTTGTGGGTGCACAGAGGCTAGTGAGAATGAACCAGCAACTTTTGGTTTAGAAGACAAATGCCTTAATCATTACACCTTCAGAGCTCTTTGATAATGTGTTTAGTCATTGCTTATGTTGCTGAAAAAACATTTTTTCAGTGAATAAGTTGTTGGTGTTGCAAATTTCTATCATGAAATCTTTAGCATTGTTTATATCACCAAGGTCATATTTTCCAACAACCAGACTTTGTTTCCAACTTTCACATTTCAATCACTAGAAATTGTCAATGCATTTTGATTACATGTTTAATCAATTTCAGACTAGAGAAGTTGTTAAAAATCTCATTTCTTCATCTTTGGCTTTCTTGGCTGGTGCTTAAATTTAAAAAATACTTATATTAACTAGTCTTCTTGGTGAGCATATGGATATTATCCAATAGCTGACAGCATTATACCTTAAAATAGATCTTGAAATGTTCTTTTTGAGATAAATATAACACCATTTCTCTTCAATGTGTCATTCCTGGTAGAGTAAACTTTGTGATTGTTTAATTCAAAATGGCCAATAACAATCCATTTAAACTCAGTAATGCCTAGGATATTGATCTTTATACATTCCATTTCATGTTTGATGACTTCCAACTTTCCTAGATGCATAATTCACATGTTCTACATTCTGATTATTATTTGTAAAGATTAAAACTGAGAAAACTCTATGGAGCAGTTATAGTGTGTCACATGAGGGTTACTTTGAGTCAAAATGGACTTGACAGCACATAACAACAACAGCAGCATAATAATAATAATAATAATAATAATAATAATAATAATAATATCTTTCATTCATTGTATGTGCTTTATTATAATTTTCAAATGAGAAGCTGAGACAAACATTAAGAACATTTCCCAGGTCACATATGTATGTTTTA
>NW_006921751.1:744505-746737 GCF_000298275.1 Orycteropus afer afer
ATTGCCAGGGATTTCAAGGTGCTTGTAGGTGGACTCTTGCAAGGTGCCAGTAAATGGTCTTGAACCTTCCGCTTACCAGCCAAGTACATTAATCATTTGTACCACTCAAGATTTTTGTTAGCTGACACTGAGTGGGTCCCAGAATCATGGTGAACTCATACACAATGGAAGGAAATGCTATACCACCTAGGAACTCCCTTTCAGGTACTTAAAAAAAAAAAAAATCTAATTCTGATTTAGGCTTAAATCAGGCCTAATGACTTACTTTTTCATTAAGTTCATTTTCTCTTAATTATTTGAAGAGAATTGGAGTAATACAAGTGAAGGGTGATTAAGCTTAAGAAAGTGATATAAAGATTCTTTGTGGTCCCTGATAATAAGAAAATGTAAGTATCTTTATAGATTGTGACTTTCTGATATCTTCCTCTTGTCTGTCTAAATTACAGCAAGAAAATGCATAGAAGCCAATTAAATAAAAAGAGAACATATTATGCTAGCTTAAAATTAAGAAGTGAAATTGAAATAGAATGAAAGTTACTTGGAGGGTTTACAACTTACTCCTATATGGTTACTTAGCATGAAAGGTGATTATTTTCCACTATCCTTGCAAGGCTAAAGTGAAAGATCCCATAAAATAAAGGATCTTGAAACTTGTGCTCTTTTCAAAGAATGTAGGGCACACATATTTATATAACTTTGCATAAAAAATGAACATTGATTTACATAAATTTACATGTGCTGTTCAAGCATGTAAAACTAATTAGTACAACTAAAAACAATGTATTCAAGATACACTTTTAAGGTCATTCAAAGAAGTAAGGTCAACCTTGGTTTGCAAATTAGGAAATCTGACTCCATCAGGGTGTTTCTCCAAAGCAGGAAACATTTTCAAAGTGTTTTGCCTAAAGACAAGGCTTTTAGGCTGATGACTTCTAAAAACAAATATCCATTTTCCAAAGTTAAAGAGCCCCCTAAATATTTTTTTGTGTGCTTGCGGCTGCAATTCTCATTGACTCCTTCTTGTCTTCGGATGGTATATTATATCACTCCATCCAGTAGCTGAGGAGGCTATCAATTGAGCTGATCAAGTCCATGATAGGAAACATTCAGTGCTCTAAAAATGGCATACAACCTCAAAACGACTCTTTCAAAATTGTCAGCTCTGCTTCTAAACCTTAGTGGCTTAAGCTGTTTATACAGGAGCCTAAAATAAGAAAGCTTTCTGTTTTAAATAAGATAACCTATGAAGTTTTAAAAGGTGCAACATTTTAAGCATCATATTTTGCTTCCCTGAGTTACGAGGGAACTTTAATAAAAAGTGTCAGTAATCTCAAATCCATTTAAACTTGCTTCCTAGGATGTACTGATTTACAGAGCTATGATCTGCCTGTGATGGATCATAACTGATCAGGTCATTTGCTGATAAACATATTTCAGAGGATTTTCCTTTCCATTTTCCATCAAAATTTTTATACTATGATGGCATGTCCTTGCAGAGTCTACTCTGACTCGCAACTTTTTTCAAAAGTTGATCTTCTGGAAATATCACAATCTAATCCTATTGTTTAAAATAGGCCTTATAATCTATATAAAGTGAGAAATACTGAGATTAAAAAGGACAATTAATCAAGCAGTCAATCATTTGAGCTCCTGAATGCTAGGCTGCTGGGTATTTAAAGCCATCTCATTTTCACAAGCAGGTAAGTTATGTGATTGTTTTTCATTTTTTACTTGGAATTTAGCCATATGGTTTTCTGATTATTTACTTAACTTGCTTATTCCTAAGTCAATTATTGACACTACCACCAAACATTGCATTTATCTTGTTACTCATCCATTTCAATACCTTCAGGGAGCTCATTGCCCAGTGCATTCAGTCCATAATCTGGCACTAAAGGTCCTCCATCCTCTAGCCAAGCTTACTCTTTCCATTTTTCTACTCAATCACAAGAGTCCAGTTCGTACATTATTGCCAGTCTTTGTAAATTCATTTCAATGCTTCCACTATTTAAAAAACTGTCAATGCTTCTCAGATATACTAACTTTTCTTTTCTTTTTTTTTTAAGGATACAGCTCAGTTCCTACTTATACAATACACAATTAATTCATCTTCAATAATTAATTCATCTTCATTTTAACCCTATCACTCAAGATCCAGCTCACATTCTACTTCTTTAATAAGTCATTTCTGACTACCCCTCCTTATCAAGCTTACTTTTAATTCACCTTAAA
>NW_006921751.1:754458-769288 GCF_000298275.1 Orycteropus afer afer
TTTTTTTTTTTTTTTTAAATCATAATTTTGAGGACCAGATAAAATATTTGCTATTTTTTTTTTAAATAACAAATATGGAAGCAATAATTACAAACCAGGCATATCAGAAAGGAATAATACTATAATATAAAAAACTCTCAGAACTCAAAAAGGTAAAATAAAAGAAAAGTAATAAAAAATTCACTTAGAAAATGGGATAAATAAATAAAGCCATGAGTATACACTTCACCAAATGAAATGTTCAGGTGACAAAAAAAAAAAAAAAACACATAAAAAAGCATTCATATCATTAGTTACCAGAAAAATATTCATTACAATTGCAATTAGCTGTAAATACACACCTATCAGAATGACCAAAAAAATAAGAAACGAAAAAGTAGTGATGATACTAAATACTGGTGATGATGCAGAAATACTAATCATTCACAGTGTGCTGGATGGAGTGTAAAATAGTACAGCCAGTATAGAAAACTGTTTTACACCTTTTTAAAACTCTAAATATTCTATCATCATATGACTTAGCAATTGTACTCAGTGTATTTATCCCAGAGAAGAAAAAAAGTAATGTTCACGCAAAAGCCTGCATACAAATTGTTCATAACAGTTATTCATAACAGGCAACACTGGAAACAGCCCAGATGTTCTTCAATAGATGAATGTTAAAATAAACTGTTGCACATAAATATCTTGGATTATTAGTCAGCAATAAATGGAATGAAATATTAGATATAAAAACCAGAGAATTATACTGAATGAAATTAGATGATCCATAAAACAAATCATTCTATATAATTCTCTTTACATAAATTTGTGAAATGTTGAAAATTTTGCAAACTGAGAACAATTTAGTGGTTATCAGAAGTTGGGTGTGGGGTGTATGGAAAACAGTTGTAATTATAAAAAGGCAGCATGGAAGATCCATAAGATGATGGAAATGTTCAGTATCTTGATTGTCATTATCAATATACAGATCTATAAACTGCTCAACTGATAAAACTGAAAGAAATTATTTAGAAGTAAATATACATATCTGCAATCACATTACACAAACATACACACACACATAAATAAATAAGTATATATTAAACTGGAGAAATCTGAAATATATTGGTGAGTTATATCAATGTCATCATTCTTATTGTAATACCATACTTTAGTTTGGTAAAATGTGACCTTTGGGAAAACGAGCAAAGGGTAAATTGGATCTCTCTATTATTTCACAGGGAGCTCTGGTAGCATAGTGGCTAAGACACTTGCCTGCTAACCAGACGGCTGGCGGTTCAAACCCACCAGCCACTCCTCGGAAGGAAGGTTGGGCAATCCTACTTCCGTAGTGATACTGCCTCGGAAACCCAAGGAGGGGTCGCTATGAGTCGGGGCCGACTCGACGGCACATAACAACAACAACAGCAACATTATTTCACAACTATATATGAATTCACAATTATCTCAATCAAATTTCAATTAAAGTAGTAAAATAAGAGCTTTACATAATACTGAAGAAATTATGGAATTTTAAAAGAGAATAAATGAAACAATTCAATAATTATAATTCTGTGAATCATTATCTCTACATAAATATTGGTATTTAATAATAAGAGGACATATTCAAATATCCATTTTATGAGTCTAGAGCTAACATCAAAGTGAAGAATGGATTTGGAAGTATTAATATGAAAAATATATGTGAGTGGATCAGTAGAAAGAAACCATGTTTGGGGTAAAGAGAAAAAATGTATCAAGTGAAACACCAGGAAATATTTACTGCAGACTCTCAGAAACTTTACTGTACTTAATAATTACTTGGAAAACTTCCTAAATATTCAAATGCTGGGATAATGCTCTGGTGGTTCAGTGGTTAAAGTATTTGGCTGCTAACCAAAAGTTCAGCTGACAAAATCAGTCAGCTGCTCCATGGAAGAAAGATGAGGCAGTCTGCTTCCGTAAAGATTTATATCCTTCGACACCCTATGGGGCAGTTCTAATCTGCTCTATAGGGTCACTATGAATTAGAACTGACTCAATGGCAGTGGGTTTAGGAGAAAGCACCCAGAGATTCTGATTCAATTTATGAGAGATTGCTCCCTGGAATCATCAGAGGCATTTGTGCTTCAGTGATAGAATTCTTACCTTCTATGTAAGAGTTGTTTTTGTTATCTTCGAGTTGATTCTGACTCATGACAACTCCGAGTGTGCAGAGTAGAACTGCTTCATATCACTTTCAAGGCCATGATCTTTTATAAGCATATCATCAGAATGTCTTCCAAGGGTTCTGTACCTGAGTTCAATTCCTGGTCAATCCACCTCATGCCAGATGCTACAAGTCTGTCAGTGAAGGTTTGCGTGTTGCCATGATGTGGAACAGCTTTCAGCAGAGCTTCCACACTAAGAGGGACTAAAAAGAAAGGCCTGCAATCTACTTCCAAAAATCAGCCAGTGAAAACACTACAGATCAAAATAGTTCACTCGAGAACCAATCATTGGAATGGTGCAGGGTCAGGCAGAATTTTATTCCGTTAGCACTAAGGTTGTCATGAATCAGGGTCACCATGAATCAGGGATGACTGCTCTGCAGTTAAAAACACACCATTTTGATGTCATCAGTTCCCAGACCACAATTTGAAAAGTACTGGTTTAGAGATACTTCATATCAGGACAACACAATACGTACCCTTCAAAAATATAGAAATAATATGTACTCTTCAAAAATATAGAAATATATGCATAATCACTACCATTGAGCTGGCAAATGTTGAAATGCTTCATTGTTTTTCAAATTTTCATGGGAAAAGTTTTCTAAACATCATACCTAGAGCTGAATCTTAAATGAGTGGTAATTTTCAATCTTGCCCTAATACTTATCAATTTTGTTTTTACTTTCACACCAAACATAGTATGCACATTTATTTAATAATTATATATTACTAGTAAGGCATATTTTAAATTTGAATAGTGTTCTTTCTTTCAAATTAAAAAATAAAATTGAAATAGAAATACCCTTCTTCATTTTTTCACACCCTCCCAAGAGATTCTTCTGCTCATTCTTTGGGAGAATACTGTGTTAGATTATTAGGTATCATTCCTAATAAATTAACTCTCACCTGAAGTGGAGTGTTATTCTTGATAAACTATTATAACAGTAAATCTCAAAATATTGGAGAATTAATACAATAGAACTTTTTTTTTCTGATTACATCATATTTAGTATTGGCTCATACTGACAACATAGTACTTCAGTATTTCTGTACTGATGGTACAGTTGTCATATGTTCTTCTAGAAAGTAATACAGAGATCCCAGATTCTTGTATCATATTGCTCTCCCTTCTTCCAGATCCTCTGATTCCTCTCCATTGTAATAGAGAGTTAATTAAGATGATTCAGACCAGGAAGTAGCATATATTCCTTTGTCTCCACATTCCACTGGTGAAGATTAAATTACTCAGCCACATCCAAGTGAAAGAGAGACTGAGAACTGTGGTCTAACTGCAAGTTGTTTTTGTTATTAGCTGCTGTTGAGTCCCGCCCACCACTAGATGACTCCTACGCACAACGTGATCAGACTTATGATCCATAGGATTTTCATTGGCTAATTTTTCAGAAGTATATCATCAGGACTTTCTTCCTAATTCATCTTATTCTGAAAGCTTTGCTAAACCTATCCAGCATCACAGCAACACACAAGAATCTACTGACAGACTGGTGGTTGGTACTCTTGAGGTGCATTGGCCTAGAATGGAACCTGGGTCTCCCACATAGAAGGTGAGATTTCTACTATTGTATCACACTCCCTCCTAGTCTAGCTGTATAACAAGAAGACAAAGAAACAAGCCTGGTGAACACATGGCACCGTCTGCCACAGTGAAAACTAAGTGGCAAATTGTCCTCTACTCTTTTACTAGTAATCAATGATGTGTGAAGCTATTGCTGTGTCCTTGATTTTTGTTTGTCTGACTGTTCAGCACATGAGAACTTTGAGAGATGATATTGGATATAAGTCTAGCCACAAAGCATTCTCCTCTACGAATGTTTCCCGGGACTTGTTAAAACAGACCCCAGCTGCTATTCTTTAGACTATAAAGTAAGTTTCTCATTAATTCTGCCCCTTTAGCAGCTGACAGGCAATTTGACTGCTTGGAAAACACAGTGGGTTTTTATGACCCACACGTAAGTAATCATAACCAGCCATATGTAAAACCACAAAGCATAAATTGATGGAACTAATGCAATTTTAACCAACAACTTTAGAGCTTGTATTTTAAAACTACAAAGTCCCTTTTAACACTTCAAAATTGTCCTGAAGAGGTGCACTGGTTTTACCTTCCTGTTGGGAGGATACATGTTTTTACTAAATGTTTTCTGCTTAACTTTTATACTTTTGCAAGTATTTTTTTTTTTTATTATTACTTTATGTTATGTCTTTGAGTCTGTGTTAATAATATATTTAGTTCACATAGAAACATTTCAAAGCTATTTTAGAGAAGAATGTATTAACACAAATTCACTCTTCTGTTTTTCATCCAAAGATGATTTTCTTCAAATCTATTGCTGTAAAAATAAATGGGCCAAATGTTTTATATGTGTTCATACTGTTTCAAAATAGGTAATACAACTTTTTGAGTACAAGGAGCTATGAATAATAGGATGTTCTGCCATAAATATGATAAGTTTTATATATACCTGTATGTGTTTGTTTATATATATATATATATAAATTCACAGTGCCTAAGGCATTTGACTGCTAACCCGAAGACTGGTAGTTTGTACCCAGAAGCTGCTCTGCGGAAGGAAGATGGGACAATCTACTCCCATAAAGATTTTCTTGGAAACCCAAAGGGCTTGCTATGAGTTGGAATTGACTTGATGTCAGTGGGTTTGTTGTTTTGGTTTTATTTATTTAGATAGATAAGATAGATGATCCAGACCAGAAACTAACAAACATCCCCTTCTCTCCATATACATAAATAGAGAGAGAGAGAGTAGGGGGAGAGAAAGAGTCAGAGAGAGGGAGATAGATCATCTATTTTTAAGAAAGCAGTGTTAAATATTTAATAGCTAAAGGCCAATTCATTTTCTCAATACTTTTTGAATATTAAGTATTTGCAAGTAATATTAAAGTTCATTAATTAATGGCTAAACTTAGTAAAAAGCTAAATTTAGTTAAATCCCAAAGAGGAGATGAGGAAATTTAATGAGGTGACTAAAGTTATCATAGACTTATAACTGGAGAACTGCAGATTTTCTGAATTTTCAGAACAAACCATTTTTTTCAGCTACATATTCAATATTACATAAAGTGAAAAAAACTAAAATCCAAATTTTATAGGGTTTATATTGCCAATCCAATCTAAGACTTGCATAGTGTTTAAACCAACCCCTTCATACACATAAAATATTCTTGGTCACCCTGTAGCTGATTCTGATTCATGGGGACCTCTGGTATATCAGAATAGAACTACACTTCATATACTTTTCAATGGCTATGATTAGAACTGACAACTTTTCAGTTAGTAACCCAGCACTTAACCATTTGTACTAGGTAGGCATTCCTACATACACAGAGCAGGAACTAATTCTATAAAAAGAATCATTCAAATACTTTGCTGTGAAAGAAATCAATCAGACATCCATTCTCATTTCTATCTTTACAAACTTATGATCTGTTAATTAAATAATGTCATATGGCTTCTCTGCTCAAATGGGATTTACCCAGAAAGGCCTTTGCTTACCTTTCCCATCGAAATTAAAGGACGACAATGATTTTGTCCTTGGCCTCACTCCTATATATTTAGCTTCTAAATAATTGTCTAACGCATGATATGTGCTCAATAAATATTTACGAAATTAATAATTAAATTAGTATTTATTCATTCCTCCTTGAAATCGTATACCCACCAAATTATGTATGATTTTCCTTTCAGATCAGTAAAACTGTTTAAATATTGTTGTTGTTATCTGCCATTAAGTCAGCCCTCAATTAATAGTATAAAAAGTATATCTTACAGATTATACAGTTTGTTATTCTACATTTTTAATTGACTGTATATTCCTTTGTTCATCATTCAAAATCTCCAAGAAGGAAAAAAGCTAGTTATAGGTTCCTTAGGATATAAATAAATGTAAGTAGGAATACAAGCTATCTTTGTGGATATATAATAACGGTGTCCAAGCCATGGGCTCAGAGTTTGAGTACCAAATCTTTCCTGTAAGTGTAAATAAGTCTATGACCTAAGATCAAGCTCTATGATAAGGCTTTTGCATTAGAATTACAACATAAGAAAGTCACCTTAAATTCAGGAACTTTCAAAGGTTTTCTTTGACTTTATCTGTATTCCCAAGAAAATACATAAGGAAGCACTTTGAAGAAGGATGAGTTCAATGAGAATGCCTGTTCTCTCCAGAAGAACTTGGTGTTTTATAGGTTTCTCTTATCATAACCAAATAGTCCAAAGACTATCTAATACAAAAATTTTTATCACCCTCTGAAAATTGCTAGGTCAAATGCTAAGTAAAATCTATCTTCGACAAGTTTTTAAGATATCAGTGGACAGTTTTCTGTTCTTTTAATATCTTAACCCTAATGTTTTTTGATAACTAAAAATGTTACATTGTGTGAGCCATAAATTGTGATAAGAAAACAAGAAACATCAGCCTGTGGAACAAGGATTTGAAAATCAATGCCAGTTCTCATTTTTCCAGTTTGGGAAGAATCAGTCTTCTCCTGTTTTCTGTTTTATCCATTCAACTGATAGATAAATCAACAATAACAACAGAAAACATTTAGAGAAGACAAAGAAGAATAAGGTACATCTTGAGACAGAATGGCTCACTCAACAACTCTCATTATATGCTCAAATAAACACCTGGAATGATAAATGCTAAAGCTCTATAATAGGGGGTAATGTTACCCCTAGTGCTTGAGCACAGCAGCATAATGGTACAGAGCAATGATAATGGTACAGAGAGACGATAATGAGTGTCATTATTGACGTTTCTTAATGGTACTATTCTATACTATCCAGAATTTATGATTTATGTATTTCTTTCAGTATACATATAAATTACAGGTTAAACATTTTGAATGTAATCAGCAGCAAGGAACACTTTACATGGTGAGTAATGTATCTATATGCAAACACACACAATAATAAAACAAAAATGTAATGAATTTCTTTTATGTAGAATACAGATAATACACTCTAATATTTTCTTTTTTCTGCTCTTTATTATTATTATTATTATTTTGTTAACGTTGATAGAGATCTAATGATTTCATAACTCATTAATGGATTGACACAGTAGTTTGAAAAGAATAATGTATATAGTTATACATGAACCAATATATTTTCCCCTACTAAATCATTTTTAAATCACTTTCAATTTGTTATGAGATGATGAGGAATAAATTGCTTGATAATAAAATGGCATGAATAACAACTTATTATTTTATTGTTTTCACTTTCCAAATTTTACTTAACTCATATTTTAACTCCTCTGCATCTTTTTCTGTATCCACATATGGATATACTCTCTTCCTTTAAATTCATAAGTAGTACAATGGAATTTACTTTCATTGAACACATAAAGATGTAGCTTTTATTAAATTAACTGGTGTACATGCCTTCTCCTTTAGATAGTAAGCTCCTGGAGGCTTTATGCACATTTTGCAACTCAACTTTGTATTTCTTTAGTCCTAAAATATTGATTTAGGAGCTCTGGTAGCATAGTGGCTAAAGCACTTGACTGCTAACCAGAAGGCTGGCGGTTCAAACCCACCAGCCACTCCTCAGAAGGAAGGTTGGGCAATCTACTTCCGTAGTGATACTGCCTCGGTCGCTATGAGTCGGGGCCAACTCGACGGCACATAACAACAACAACAACAACAAAATATTGATTTACATATAAGCACTTAACAACTGGTTACTGAATTCTATTAAGGAAGCAAGAAAAAAGATATAATAAAATATGGTCATACGAACATTTAGGGGAAAAAAAAAAAAAAAACTAGAAAACCAAACTCACAGACATTGAGTCATCGGATTTCCAAGGCTACAAATCTTCGCAGACAATTGACTCATCTTCTTCCCATGGATTGGCAAGTGGATTCAAACTGCCTATCTTCTGGTTAGTAGCCCAATGCCTTAACCACAGTACCACCGGAGCTCCCTGAGGGCATTTCAGAGAGTTAAATTTAGAGAAGAATAAAATTTAGAACACTAGAAGTAGAATTTAATTCTTATATCTTTACTATTAAAAAAAAAAAACAAAAAAACATTGAGTCTGTTCTGACTCATAGCAACTCTAGAGTACAGAGTAGAACTACCCCCATAGGGTTTCCTAGCCTGCAAATCTTTACAGAGGCAAACAGCCTCATCTTTCTCCTGCAGAGTGGCTGGTGGGATTGCGACACTGGCCTTTTGCTTAGCAGCCAAATGCTTTAACCACTGTGCACAAGAGTTCCTTTTTCCATTTAAAACACCCTTAAAATATTTTACCTATGAAGAGGTAAGTCAGCGTCTTAGATGTGATGATACTTTTAAGATCTTCATCTTAATAATGAAAATCTTTATACTATATTGCATCTATCTTGCGATATGGAGTTAACTAGAAGCACTTACTGATGAAGATGAAAAACAAAGCCTTCAGTATATATTACACTTCAACATAAAGAAAACATAAATCCTCACAACTGGACCATTAAGCAACATCACAGCAAATGGAAAAAAAGATTGACGTTGTCAGGGATTTCACTTTACTTAGATCCACAATCAACACCCGTGGAAGCAGCATTCAAGAAATCAGATGTTGTATTGCACTAGGCAAATCTGCTGCAAAAGACCTCTTTAAAGTGCTAAGGAGCAAAGATATCACTTTGAAGACTGAGGTGCACCTGACCCAACCCATGTGTTTCTGTTCTGTGCTGCTATAAGAGAAAATACCACAGCTGGGTAGTTTAAACAAACAGGGACCTATTCTCTTACAGTTTTGGAGGCTAGAAGTCTGAGTTCAAAATGCCAGGCTCTAGGGCTTGGGTAAAGGCTCCTTGACCTTGGTCCCTAGCTCTGCCTCTTGGTCCCTGCCCACTGGAACTGGAGGCTAATCGTCACTCAGGCAGCTGCTGGCTACTGAGCCTAACAAACCCAAGGTTGACAAATAAAATGTCACAGTCCCAAGATTAACAAAAAGCATGGCAAGCCACTAGTTCATGTCCAGAGACAGTCACAAGATCAGTGGGAAGCAGAGCAGGCTGCTAAATGAGGACTCAGCTATCCACAGGGTCCAAGCATGCTAAAACACTAGAGGCCTTCCTCAAACCTCTTAATTAGTGGAAGTAGACCACGTCCCTAAGGCAGCTACTCAGCTGCTCCAGTAGATTCCACCATAGAGTTGATTACCAGTTTCATCATGGAGAACAACAACATGCAGCTACCCAGCCACCCAAAACCAGGCCCAGCCAAATGGACAACCAGCTTACCTACCACACCATGGTATTTTCAATTGCCTGATGTGCATGTGAAAGCTGGACAATGAATATGAAGAATATTTTATGCCTTTGAATTATGATGTTGGCAAAGGATACTGCAAATATCATGTGCTGCCAGAAGAATCTGTCCTGGAAGATGTGCCGTTGGTATGTGCTTAGAAGGGAGAGTGGCCAGACTTGGTCTCACCCACTTGGTCATGTTGTCAGAAGGAACCAGTCCTTGGAGAAGGATTTTATGCTTGGTAAAGTAGAGGATCAGTGAAAAAGGGGAAGACTCTCAATAAGATGGATTGACACAGTGGCTGCAATGATGGATTTAAGCATAGCAAGGATTGTGAGGAGGGCACAGTGCAGGATCTGGCAAGGTTTCCTTCTGTTGCACATAGGGTCGCTATGAGTTGGAGCTGACTCAATGACACCTAACAACAACAACAACAACAACAACAATAAGGCTTATTGATGTGCTCATTACTGTGATGAGTCTAATTATCAGTTATTCCTCTGCAGAGAAGGAAGCTGGGCATAAGAAAAGCAGGATAAAACTAGTATGACTGGAAGACCCACAGTTTTACCACTTCACTATCTTACTGTGTTGGGTCAGAGCTTGTCTCACGGACCCACCTTCAGTGCTCCACTCTCAAACCTGCAAGCCCTGTGTTCATGATCCCAGTCCTGGAGCCTGCTCTGCCCTTTGGGCCTGATGAATCACCAACACTCTGGCTTCCTGCAAAGGAGTCATTAACATGGCTGTGCACCTGACCCTACCAAGGCAGAAACTTTAGGGCCAGTCTGGCTCATTTTTCATGTCATTAAATTTGCATTTCTTTCTTCCAAACATGTTCTCCAATACCCCTTTCTTTCTTCCTTTCCTGTTTCATAGGAGTTTTGAGTTGCAGGACTTCAGGCCACATAGGAGCTTCAAACCTAGAACAAGTGGCCCACTGGCTTGGTGCTGCCTGTGTGTCCATCTGGAGTTCATGGCTATAGAGGAGGTCAGCCATCGTGGGCAGCTGCATGTGCATCTTCACCAATGCCTTAGGCACTATGCCACCAGAGCTCCCAAAAATACTTACATATGTCCAAATATCTGCCATTATTCACAAAGAAAGAAGAATGGGTTCCACCCTTCACTTCTGTCTTCTAAATAGCACTTAAGGACATTTCATATCTGATGTTGTTAGGTGTTGTCATGTTGGTTCTAACTCATAGCAACCCTATGTACAACAGAATAGACTGTTCCACAGTCATGTACCATCCTCACAATTGTTGCTAGGTTTGAGGTCAGTGTTGCAGCCACTGTGTCAATACTTCTTGCGGATGGTATTCTTCTCTTTTGCAGACCTTCCACTTTACCAAGCATAATGTATTTCTCCAAGAATTTGTCCCTTTTGAATGCCTGTCCAAAATAAGTGAGATGATGTCTTACCATCTTTGCTTCTAAGGAGCATTCTGGCCGTACTTATTCCAAGACAGACTTGTTCATTACTCTGGCAGTCCATGGAATATTCAGTTTTCTTTACCAACATCATATTTCAAAAGCATCAATTCTTTGGTATTCCTTTCATGTTTAGAACATCCTAAACCATGTCAGTAATCCTGCAGAAAGCTTGGGTTACAAATAGTCAAACAAACAAAGGTCAATGGTCGATAGAACACAGATGAGGAGTATTGGGAACACTCATAAAAACAGATGTAACAGTAGGTATGTGGGACCCCTGTCTCCATGGCTTTCTTGGGGTAGCACTCAGAGATCAAGTAGGTCAGATATGTGATTCCAAAAAAGTGATTTTGAAGCTTGGGTTTTAGGAATTTTTTATATGTTTCTGATTAGGGAAGCAGCAATAGTAACAGAGACAGAGATAAAACAGCAATATGATGTACAGTATTAGAATCATGCCTGTAGTCTTATTTTTTTAGCTTACCATACATAGTAAGGGAGTATCAGCACCTTCTCTGGAATGATCAGGAGGCTGTGTCTAAGCCACATGATTGCAGCTATAAGACTTGATGAACTAATGGCAGGACATCATGATTTGTGGAGGACTGGTCCCCTTCCTGGTATAACTAAAAGAACTGAAGTCCAAGTATTCCAGTTGGCCAAGACTGAATGCTTTAATTGTTGGTGAGTAGCTAAGTTCATAAAGCCATCATCTTTCTGGGTTTAGAAAAGTGTATTCTCAGTGTTCTTCTCCAATTTAATTTCTATATTCTTTTTATTCTCAGTCAAAATTTCAGCTGGATAGAGTTCATTATCTGATGCAGTAATAAACATAAACCTTCATTACTTATGTATTATTATTTTAGTATTAAGAGGGCAGTTGTGGTTTAGTGGTAGAATTATTTCCTTCCATATAGGAGATTGGAGTTTGAGTTCCACACAATACATCTCAAGTGCGGCCACCACTGACCTAGCCACCACTCATGCAATCACCACCCACCTGTCAGTGGTCTTTATGTTGCTATTATGCTAAGCGAGGGAACTCTGGTGGCATAGTTCCCAAGGCATTTGACTGCCAACCAGAAGACTGGCGGTTCAAGCCCACCAGCTAGCTATTCCTCGGAAGGAAGGTTGGGCAATCTACTTCTGTAGTGATACCGCCTCAGGAACCCAAAGAGGAGTTGCTATGAGTTGGGTCCAACTAGACGGCAGTGTTTGGTTTTTAGCACGATGCTAAACATGTTTCAGCAGAGCTTCCTGACTACAGCAGACTAGGAAGAAAGTTCTGACTATCTACTGAAAGCTCAGCCAATGAAAAACCTATGAATCACAATGGTCCATCTCAATGTGTATGAGTTAGAGTCCAACTTGACTTGATGGCAGCTCACAACAACAACAAAGTATTACTTAAGTACATTGTTTCCAAATCTTCATTCCCTTGTTGTTGTTCTTGTTAGGTGCCACTGAGTTGTCTCTGACTCATAATGACACTATGCACAGCAGAAAAAACACTGCCTGGTCCTGAGCCAACTCCACAATTCTTGCTACACTTAAGCCCACCACTGCTGCCACTGTGTCAATCCACCCCGTTGAGGGTCTTCCCCTCTTTTGTCGACCCTCCACCTTACCAAGCATGACATCCTTCTCCAGATAGTGGTCCCTTCTGACAACATGACCAAAGTATGTGAGAAGTCTGGCCTTCCTCGCCTCCAAGGAGCTTTCAGGCTGCACTTCCTCCAGGACAGATCTGTTAGTTCTTTTAGCAGTCCATTGTACTTTCAGCATTCTTCACCAACACCACAGCCCGACAGCATCAACTCTTCTTTGGTCTTCCTTATTCATTGTCCAGCTCTCACATGCATATGAGGCAATTGAAAATACCATGGCTTGTGTCAGGCTCACCTTAGTCCTCAAGGAGACATATTTGCTCCTCATCACTTGAAAGAGGTCCTTTGCAGCTGATTTTCCCAGTGATATACGTTGCCTGATGTCCTGACTGCTGCTTACATTGGCATTGATCATAGAACCAAGCAATGTGAAATCTGACAATTTCAATCTTTTCTCCATTTATCGTTGTGGTGAATTGCTTGATGTGGTCCTTCTAGCCATTGTCCTCCATTCTGTGATGTATTGTAAATCCTACTATTCATGCCTCTTTGGTGTGGTATGGTAGTCAAGGTTGGGTATCAACTTAGCTGGGCAGCTGGTAGTAGTAGTTTTTCCCTATAACAACTGGCAATTGGCTCTGTGGTGGGATTTGCTTTGAGCTGCTGATTGTTAAAGCCATCCACTTGGGTTTTTTCTGTTGGAGCATGGAATGTATCTTGAGTCCTGCCTTGCTGGAAGGTATAATTCAAATCACCACCCTTAGCTTCCTTGAGGATATACCTACGAATCTCCTGGGAAGGTTCGCCTTCCTCTTGCTCCAGTTCTGTGTCTTGGCTCATCCTCATCTCACCCCTGGATTTGGGACAGCAGCTGTCGTCTGATCTGCTGATCGAGGTTCATCAAACCCCGAGAATTGGGAGGATCCTCCAGACCCACTCATGGACCTGGGACTCGGCAGACTGCCAGCCTCCACCACTACTACATAAGACAAACCCTTGGGTGTCTGTGAGTTCTGTGAGGCATTATAGCGATATACAGAACCCTAAGACGGGAGAGATTACTAGGAAGAGGAGGAGGAGTTAATGTCTGAAATGATGGAGTGGCACAGTAGTTTGGACATTTGAGACATCTTTAACCTCAACCTCTTGGGGACTGGCCTTGTGCTGATCTTTCTGAGAGAAATTGTTCAAGCAATCATAATGATGCTTATAGGTCCAGGTGTGAGGATTTTTCTTTTCTTTATATTGAGATATAATCCATACTGCAGACTGTATTCCTCAGTCTTCATTAGTAAGGACTTCAAGTCATCCTCACTTTCAGCACGTAAAGTTGTGTCATCAGTGTATTGCAGGTTGTTAATGATTCTTCCTACAATCCTGATGCCACGTTCTTCTTCACATAGTCCAATTTCTCAGATTATTTGTTCAGCATACAGATTGAGTAAGTATGGTGAAAGGATACAATCCTGATGTACTCCCTTCTTGATTTTAAACTATGCAGTGTCCCCTTGTTCTGTTCAAATGACAGCCTCTTTGACTATGTACAGGTTCCTCATGAGTACAATGAATTGTTCTGGAATTCCCATTCTTCTCAATGTTATCCAAAATTTGTTATGATCCACACAATGAAATGTTTTTGCACAGTCTATAAAACACAGATAAACATCTCTCTGATATTCTTTATTTTGAGCCAAGATCCATCTGACATCAGCAATGATATTCCTTGTTCCACATCCTCTTCTGAATCCAGGCTGCAACTCTGGAAGTTCTCTGCCAACATATTGCTGCAACCATTTTTGACTTATTTTCAGTAAGACTTTACTTGCATGAGATACTAATGATATAGTTCTATAATTTCCACATTCTGTGGGATCTCCTTTCTTTGGAATGGGTACAAATATGGATCCCTTCCAGTCAGTTGGCCATGAAGCTGTCTTCCAAATCTCTTGGCATAACTGAGTGAGTGCCTCCAGCTGGACATCCATATGTTGAAACATCTCAATGTGTATTCTGTCAATTCCTGGAGCCTTGTTCTTTGCCAATTCCCCCAGTGCAGCTTCGACCTTTTCCCTCAATACCATTGGTTCTTGAACATATGCCACCTCCTTAAATCGATGAAGATAGACCAGTTCTTTTTGGTACAGTGACTCTGTGTATCCCTCCCATCTTCTTTTGATGCTTCCTGCATCATTCAGTATTGCAACTCAAGGCTTATTTTTTTTCCTCAGTTCTTTCAGCTTGAGAAATGCCAAGCATGTTCTTCCCTTTTGGTTTTCTAACTCCAGGTCTTTGCACATTTCATT
>NW_006921751.1:769693-794756 GCF_000298275.1 Orycteropus afer afer
GGTTTTGGCTGAAGACATTGAGCTTTTCCATTGCTTCTTGCCACAGATGTAGTGAATCTGATTCCTGTGTACTCTATCTGGCTAAGTCCACATGCATAGCCACCACTCGTGTTGTTGAAAAAAGGTATTTGCACTGAATAAGTCATTGGTCTTGCAAAATTCTGTCATGCGATCTCCAGTGTTATTTCTGTCACCAAGGCCAAATTTTCCAACTACCAGTGATTCTTCCTTGTTTCCAACTTTTGCATTCCAATCACCAGTGATAAGCAACATATTTTGATTGCATGGTCATTCAATTTCAGACTGCAGAAGCTGATAAACATCTTCAGTTTACTCATCTTTTGCTTTGTTGGTTGGTTCATAAATATGAATAATAGAAGTATTAACTGGTCTTCCTTGTAGGCATATGGATATTATCCTATCACCAACAGCATTGTACTTCAGGACAGATCTTGAAACATCTTTTGTGATGATGAATGCTTGGCCATTCCTCTTCAATTTGTCATTCCTGGCATAGTAGATCACATGGTTGTCTGATTCAAAATGGTCAAAACCGGTCCATTTCAGCTCACTAGTGCCTAGGATATCAATCTTTATGCATTCCATTTCATTTTTGACAACTTTCAATTTTCCTAGACTCATACTTCATACATTCCATCTTCTGATTATTAATGGATGTTTACAGCTATTTCTCCTCAATTTGTGTCATGCCACATCAGCACATGGAGGTCCTGAAACACTTACTTTATCCATATCATTAAGGCTGATTCTATTCTAATGTGTCAGCTCTTTCCCAGTCCTATTTTGAGTGCCTTCCAACCCAAGGGGCTAATCTTCCTGCACTGTGTCAGACAATGTTTCCAAGCTATTCATAAAGTTGCCCAGTATGTATCAGACCGTTTTCTCTGCTATTCATAATATTTTTCCCTGGCCAATTTTTGAGAGGTGGATGACCGCTTCCTTCTTCCTAGTCTGTCTTAGTCTGTAAGTTGCATTGAAACCTGTGCACCATGTGCAACTCTGTTGGCATCTGAAATACCAGTGGTGCAGGCCCAAGCCTCACAGCAATGTACAAGCCTCATAAGATGACAAACTGACAGACAAGTCTGTCTCCTTTAGCTGTTGGAAACCTCTGCACCCCTCCTGGTCCCTCCCTTTCCTGGATCTAGAGGGCTTGGGGCCTAACCTTTCCTCTTGCCCTTCACTTTTATAGAATTATTCATTTAATCTTTTCCAATATTCTTTTTATTTCCCACCATGACCAAGTATACATACCAGCTCTGTTGATTTGTGCTTTGGCCATATGACATGCTTTGATTTATAAAATATTAACAGAGGTGTTGTGAGCAGAAGCATTCAATATGATTTGATCTTTTGAATTCTGCTATGAGAACAGCATGCTCCAGATAGCTGCAACTCCTTCAGCCTGGCTTCAGAAGACACAGAGCAGAGCTGAACCCATCAGGAAACCTAAGTCCAGTCTTGTTTAGCTGAATTTATCCTCACTACAACTGACTTGCATACCGGCAAGCATGCGATCAAGACAATGTTTGGTTTTGGTTGTCACTAAAAATTTAACTTTTTAGTATAGTTGTTATTTAATTACTAAAACACAATATAGTGTTCTTGCATAGTTGTTATTTCATTAGGAGCTCTGGTACCATAGTGCTTAAGGCACTTGACTGCTAACCAGAAGGCTGGCGGTTCAAACCCACCAGCCACTCCTTGGAAGAAAGGTTGGGCAATCCACTTCCATAGTGATACTGCCTAGGCAACCCAAGGAGGGGTTGCTATGAGTTGGGGCCAACTCAAATGCACATAACAACAACAAATATAAATACTCTTCTATCTTAGTTATTTCTTTGAATTTGTTAAAATAAAGATGTATCCCTAGAGAATCTCTTGAATTTCCTGCTTTGTTACTCTATAGAAACAATTTTAGTTGTCCATAATAATAAGGACAAATCAACCCAACTAGTAATCATTTTTTCTTTGTCTGTAGGTTCAGTTTCTAGACTAAGACAGACTAGGAAGAAGCCTTGAAGGTTTACTTACAAAAATTAAGACAATGAAAGCCTTAGAGATCATAACAGAACACTCTTGCTTGCTTGTTTTGGGTATGTCATCAGGTAGAATCAACTGTTGAGGAGGATACCATGTTTAGCAAAGCAGAGGGCTAATAAGAGTGTGAAAGATGATCAGTGAAATGGATTGACATGGTGATCTCAAAGATAGACTTAAATACAACGGTGATTGTGAGGATAACTGTGAAGCATTTTGTTCTGTTTTATATTGAGTTGCCATGAGTTGGAGTTGACTTGATAGCAGCTAACAACAACACCAAAATATGAATGTCCCTCCCTTTATTTCTTACAATTGAGCTAGGGCTAAGTGGCTGCACTGCGGCTAGGCTAATGGGAATGTATGTGGAGATGATATATCTCATTTGATCTGAGACACTTTAGAGAAAATATTCTTTTCCCCTCTCTCTTTCCCCTGCCATTGAAACCTTGGGTTCCATGTATTGAGATGGGAGTTCTACAAAACAGTGGGAGCCTTTCTTTCTTAGTCATAAGGTACTACAGGAGAGATTCCATCAAATTTTACATGAGCAAGAAATTAATCTTTATGAAATTAAGCCTGTGAGATTATGACAATTATTTGATACATGGCTAAAATTCATTATCATGGTGATTGCCAACTCTAACCCAACAAAGTCCAAAGTTTAGGGAAATCAAACAAAATATTACTGAGCAGCTTATATTTACACATATACTCACTTTGATTCCTTCAAACCAAATGCAGTCTAGCAATAAGATAAAGGGCACTTTGTATTGACTACCTATACAGAGGTTGGGCAATCAACTTCCGTAGTGATACTGCCTCAGAAACCCAAGGAGGGGTTGCTATGAGTCGGGTCCAACTCGATGGCACACAACAACAACAACACAACAACTTATACGTATACAATATAGCGCCTGAACCTCCCAATGTTTCCCCCCAACTGGGACAATACTCAGTCTTCAGCAAGCTATTTCAATATCCTCCAAGGCCAGCTGCACCTGGGTAAAGGAGTAAATTTTAAGACTCATGAACTGTATAATGTGAGATGATTGCCTCATTTATTTTGCTCTGAAATTAATTCCTTCATCAGAAGCTATAATAGTTAAATAAATCTATAGATGTTGATACTAACAGGAGCTTTTCTGTAAGAAAAGGTAAATCCATATTCAGATGAAATTTCTTGTCAAGTAAGGAAAGGAAATTCCCTTTACTATGGAAAGGGTCCAATGAAATTAACTGGGCTACCATATGTCTGTCTAGCCCCTAAATTTAGTAAGTTTGTAGCAGCATTCCCACTCATACAATGGTTAAAACCTAAAACTCTATAGTCATTGAGTGGGTTCCAAGTCACTGTTACTCCATATGTTGCAGAGTAGAACTGGGTTAAATAAGGGTTTCAAAACTGTGACCTTTCAGAAACAGATTACCAGGCCTCTCTTCAATGACATTCTTTATGGTTAAACCATCAGTGTTTCAGATAGCAGGTGAGAGCTCAACTGTTTGCATTACCCAGTACTTAACAAATAAATGATTAACCCATTCTTATTAATAATTGCCTCAACAGAGATAAATCATTGAAAAAATAATCATGATAGTTTATTCCAATTTTATTATCCAGTATTTATGTCGAATTTATGTCCTTCTTGGTAACTAGAATTAGCATGGGTCACCACTTCTACAACTCCTCCTCCAGTTTCACTGCCTTGCTAGGCACATAGGTAGATTACTTAATTGTATTTTCTAAAGAGGGTTGAAACAGTATCTATCATCTGTCATGATCTTATTCAATGTGACCATGCCATTCTCCCACCTAAAAATTGGTATCTGTGTCTCTGCTCCGGTAAAGCAGGGTGGGCTCTGTGAAGAACAAATTATAACAGAGGTGGCACTGTATCAAATTCCAGCACAATTCTTCCTGCCCCTTGCAATGCTTGCTTTTAGGGTGCTTCTAGGAAATCTGCTATCATATTACAAAAATTCCAAGCCACATGGAGAGACAACCTATAGGTGTCTGGTCAACAGCCCCAGCTGAACTACCAGCTGACAGTGAGTATCCATTGTTATTTATATGAGTGAGTGAGTCCTTTTGAATTTGAAGGCCTTCAGGTAGTCTTTCTGTAATAATTACAACCCAAGCCAATCTCAGACTACAACCACAAACCACACATGACAGTTGTCTAGCTGAGCCCAGTCAACTTTCAGAACCATGAGAGATAATAATTAATCTTTACTCAAAATATTAAAATTAGGATGGTTTGTTTTGCAGTAATAAATACCCCAAAAATTATACTTCCAAGCTCCTGTGTAGAGAAAATATGACTGGTTATTTGACTATGTTCTGGTCAATGAAATATGCATTGATGACAAAATTTCAACCTTGGTGCACTGTTACTGAATTGATTCTGATTCATAGAGACCCCCACTGGGTTTCTAAAGCAGTAAATCTTTATTGAAGTAGATTGCCCCTTCTTCCTTCCATGGAGTGGTTGGTGGATTTGTGCTGCCAATTTTCTCGTTAACAGTCAAATGGCTCAGGCACTGTGCCACCAGAAGTCATATATACCTATAAAATTCATATAATCTTTCACTCTTTCTCATTTTTCTGAAGGTTGATACCCAGTAGACTCTGAAGTCACATGATAAAGAAATTAGAGTCAGAATCAGCCTGAATCCCTGAATGACAACATGAAACAGAACTCCCACTATCAGTCCCACTGAGGCTTTGATTTGTTTGAACAAGTAGTGCATTTCTCTTAGGTTAAATAACTAAGATTTGTGGTTGTATGTTTTAGCAGATAGAGTTACACTGACTTATAAAAAGATATAGTATGATATTTCTGGCACATCTCTGAAATTACTAACTCTTTAACTTGCCTGTAAAGTGGGGATAACAGATACTAATTCTTATGATTTGCTGAATTCCTACAAATAACAGATTTCATACTGGTCCTTACAATGTTTATTAGACTGAAAACTACAATAATTTAAAAATAATATTGATAATTATAGTTTTAGCTCTTGAAACAAAGTATTTTAGAAGATGCAGAGAACACAGGCTTTGAAATTACATGTATTTGATCCATCACTCATTAAGGCATGACTTCAGAAATTATTTGAGCTGTTTTTGAAAATATAATGAGATTATGTATGTATTACTGACTATGTTGTTTTTGTTAGGTGCCTTGCGTCATCCCCAACTCATAGCGATGCTATACACAACAGAATGAAACACTGCCTAGTCCTGTGCCAGCCTCATGATCCTTGCTATTCCTGAGCCCATAGTTGCAGCCACTGTGACAATACACCTTGTTGAGAACCTTGCCCTATTTCGTTGATCTTCCACTTTACCAAGCATGATATCCTTGTCCAGAGAATGGTCCCTTCTGACAACATGACCAAGGTAGGTAAGACTAAGTCTGGCCATTCTCGTTTCCAAGGAGCATTCTGGCTGCACTTCTTCCAGGACAGAAGTTCATTTACCAGTCCATGGTACTTTTAGTTCTTTTAGAGTCCAGGGTACTTTCAGTATTCTTTGTGAACACCACAACTCAAAAGCACCAACTCTCCTTCGTCTTTCTTATTCAATATCCAGCTCTCTCATGCATGTGAGGTGATTGAAAATATCATGTCTTGCAGTAAACTTTAGTCTTCAAGGAGCCATCTTTGCTCTTCAGCACTTGAAAGAGGTCTTTTGCAGCTGATTTGCTCAATGCAATACATTGTCTGATGCCTTGACTGCTGGTCCCATTGGCATTGACCATAGAATCAAGTAATATGAAGGACTTGACAACTTCAAGTTTTTCTCCATCCATCATGATGCTGCTCATTGGCCAGTTGTGAGGATTTTTGTTTTCTTTATATTGAGGTGTAATACATACTGCAGACTGCACTCTTCAATCTTTGTCAGTGAGTGCTTCAATTCATCTTCACTTTCAGCAAGCAAAGTTGTGTCATCAGCATATTGCAGGTTGTTAATGATCCAATCCTGATGCCACCTTCTTCTTCATATAGCCCAGGCTCTCAAATTATTTGCTCAGCATACAAATTTAATAAGTATGATGAAAGGATACCACTTTGACCCACTCCCTTCCTAATTTTAAACCATGAAGTGTCCCCTTGTTTTGTTTGAATGACAGCTTCCTGGTCTATGTACAGGTTCCTTATGAGTACAAATAAATGCTCTGGAATTCCCATTCTTCTCAATGTTTTCCATAATTTGCTATTACTCACACGATCAAATGCTTTTGCATAGTCAATGCAACACAGGTGAACATTTTTTCTGGTATTCTTTTCTTTCAGCCAAGATCCATATCAGCAATGATATATTTCATTCCACGTCCTCTTCTGAATCCAGCTTGCATTTCTGGAAGTTCTCTGTCAAATACTACTGTAATCATTTTTGAATTATCTCCAGCAAGATTTTACTTGCATGTGATATTAATGATATTGTTCGATTATTTCCACATTCTGTTGGATCACCTTTTTTTGGAATGGGTACAAAAATTACATTGTTATTGACTATAACTCGATCATATTAGTCACTGAATGAATGTGTTTATCTACTTCTTCAAATAAATACATCATTTCCTGGAAAGAAAATTTAATTTCATCCATGATCTTAGTAGAGGAAATCCTACGTAATGGTCAGAACTCACAATTGATATCAGAAATCCCCACTTGACCTCAGTGTTTTGTTCTCTCATTCTCTCTCTCTCTCTTTTTTTTTTTTTTTTCTTATTGGTAGTATATGAAGAATGAATGGTAATAGAGTTTATTTCTTGTTTTACACTTTTCTGTAAGTTTAGAAGAAACGAAAAAGATCAAATGTTTTACTGTTATCTTGGCAAAAATAGATTCATGCTCCACTTCATCAAAGAAAAAAGTATTTGAGTAATTATATATCAATAATTCAGATATTATGAATCAGGAAAGAAGTGAATAAAGGTTGTATCCATTCACTATACTTATTCAAAATGTATGCTGAGCAAATAGTCTGAATAGTTGGATTATATGAAGAAGAAAGTGCCACCAGAATTAGAGGAAGACTCATTAATAACCTGCAGTATGCAGATGACATAGCATTGCTTGCTGAAAGTAAAGAGGACTTGCAGCACTTAGTGTTGATGATCAAAGACTACAGCCTTCAGTATGGATTACATTTTGACCCAAAGAAAGCCAAAATCCTCACAAATGGGCCAATAAGCAGCATCATGATAAATGATTGAAGTTGTCAAGATTTCATTTCACTTGGACTCACAATCACCACTATTAAAGCAGCAGTCAAGGATTCAAACAACTTACTGCACTGGGCAAATCTGATGGAAAAAAAAAAAAAACCCTCTTTAAAGTGCTCAAAAACAAAGATATCACTTTGAGGATTAAGATATTCCTGACCCAAGCCACAGTATTTTCAATTGTTTTATACGCATGTGAGAAGTAGACTATGAAAAAGGAAGACCAGAGAAGAAATGATGGCTTTGAATTATGGTGTTGGTGAAGAGTTATGAATATACCATGGATTGCCAAAAGAACAAACAAATCTGTCTTGGAAGAAGTGCAGCCAGAATGTTCCTTAAAAGTAAGGAGGGAGAGATTGCATCTCATCTACCTTGGACATGTTATCTGGAGGAATCAGTCCCTGGAAAAAGACATCATGCTTGGGAAAGTAGTAGGTAAGTGACAAAGAGGAACACCCCCAAAAGGTGGGTTGACATAGCAGATGTAACAATGGGCTCAAGCTTTGCAATGATTATGAGAATGGTGTAAGGCAGGGTAGAGTGTTTTAGTATTGTCCATGGGAAGACTATGAGTCAGAAATGACTCAGTGGTACCTATCAACAACAACAGCAATTATATCTAGACACAAAGTCATGTAATTTAAATACAGAATTTTCATGAGATTTGCATGTCTGGGGAGATTGACACTGCTCTCTCAAAGAAAATCCAGAGGGAAGAAGAGACTTCTAATTTAGGAATGCATTTTAGATACAAACTGGAAATAAAAGATTTGTAGATAAAAAGGAGTTCTGATGGTGCTGTGGTTAAAGCATTGGGCTGCTAACCAAAACACCAGCAACTCAAACCCACCAGCTGCTCTGCATCAGAAAGATAATGCAGTTTACTTCCTTAAAGATTTAGTCTTGGTAACCCTACGGGACAGTTCTATTCTGTTCCATAGTGTCTCTATGAGTTGTAATAGACTCTAGACTCAATTGTGTGGAGTTGGGTTTCTGTTTTTTTTTTTTTTTTTTTAATGCAGTTAAAGGAGAAGGTTTTGACATGAAGAAGTAAGTGTAATGTTTAGAATATGTAGGAGAATAAATTATGAATTATTGGGAATCATTAAAATTACCATAGGTTCACATCAATACTGTCTTAGCAATATGACACATATTCAAATTTATAAATCTTTAAGAACCATTTAAGTGATCATTATAAAGTCTGTAGCCAATTATGGATACTAAAGACAGAATGCAACTATATACACATATTTAGTTTGAAGTGATGCTGCAATGCCAACTGTTTGTGGCTCCACCTGAATAAAACATTTTAGCAGTTTGTGTCATTTTATGTATAATTAGGAAATGAACACTTGCTCTTGATGTGTAGAGTCATGTATAAACCAGTTTATATGCGCTGTCTCCTAAGATATTTTTAATTGGATAGATACTTAACAAATTTAATATCTCTTCATCTTTGTTTCATAATTAACTTGAAAATGGGAGTCCATATGGAAGATGAGCAACATTTAATAAAAATAGCTGACTAGCTTGCCAGAAATGGTGATGTTATAGTGGAGAAATTTGCACATTACATAATTCATGATTTTTATGGCAGACATAGGGTTAGTTCTAAGAACTGCTTTGAATTTAGAGTTTAACAAAGATATACCACCTTTTCAGTAATGAATAATAGAGATAACATCTAACCTCTATGAACTATAGAGCAGAGAAAGCAAATATCTGAAACATAGCATTAGGGAAAAATAAAATATATATATATATATAGGTCAGCAACATTCAGCACCTTGATGGAGAATCTTGAAAGATATATTTTTTTTAATTTTTCCTTTTTTGATTAAGTTGTAAATCCACGCATGCACATTATCTAGTCTCTAAGGACTTGGGCAAACTGCAAACTAATTAAACAAAATGATCCTTTTCTTCCCCTATTTTTCTGATGAACTTGTGAAATATTTTATCATGAAGTTTTACATAGTGCAAATGATGCAAACCATCAACACAATAAGACTTTTGAAAAAATAAATACATAAAAATCCTATGCCTGGGAAAGACACAATAATCCCAACTCATTATAGCACTGTTCTTTGCACAGGGCTGGAGTTAGCATGGGATCAGCCCTTCCACAAGTCTTCTCTTGATTACAAGAAAGGAGTTATAAGGATTTATTTCAGATTTTAACTTATACTTAAACAAGTAAAGTGTGCTTTTAGGGTCAACTTTTTAGGAAAATGTAAAGTGTAAAGTATTCTGTTCTTATAATACATCTGAGACATCATAATCCCTCTGACCATAAAAAGGAAGAGTTTCTCCTGATAACTACAGCATCAAGAAGACATTAAATTTTGTTTTCGATTTCTGACTTCAACCACAGGAAAATATAAAGTTATGTCTTCTGTAGTTTTATTTTATTTATTTTACAAAATGTGTTAACAGTTAAAAATAATTATATGGATATAAGGATGTTAAAAAATGACCCATAGATTTGTTGTCCAAATAATCCTTGAGGACATTGTTTGTACATAGTTTAAATATTCAGACAATGTGGACTGACATAAATGTACCCAAAATAGTCTTTCTTGCACCTATCCCTTCCTAAAAAGTTAATACTGTTAACATCTGTATGTGCATTTTTCCAAAAGAATCTTTTTTATATACATAAATGGAATCACACTAGATGTTCTATTATGCACCTTGCTTTTTTCATTTACAAGCATATTTCTGTCTTTTTATAGTGGTATATATATATATATATGACAGAATTGTCTGTCACTTTACTTTTCTTACTGCTTTTTTAGGAATTTACTATACGTTTAACAAAATTGGTTGTCTGTCACTCTTATCTTTGTGGGTTTCTTTTTTCTATGCTCCTAATTTCATTATTTTATATAACTTTTATCCTACACACACCAAACAAACAAACAAACAAACAAAAAAACCTCATCGCCATCGAGTTGTTTCCTGCTCATAGCGACCCCCATTGGGCTTTCGATGCTGTAAGTCTTTACATAAGTCTTCTTTTCACAGAGCAGCTGGTGGATTTGAACTGCTGAAGTATGTAAATATAAACTCTCTTATTTTTCCTATGGATTTTGTTGCTGTCATAAGGTGCTATAAATTTGACTCCAATTCATAGTGACCTTTTGTATATATGGGGATGATATAGGACTGCATAGTTTCGTTCCATATGCTTGGGGTTGCCAAGAGTAGAGGGTGACTTGAGAGGAGCCGACAAAAACAAATAATTACATACAAGCTTCACAAAGTAAGAGGACTGATTTATTTTTATTTAGCTATCACAGCACCAGACACACAGTAGGCACACAAAATGTGTTAATGTGAAATTGAGTAGAAATCCTGACTTCGCAGTTGATCTGAGAACATATTTCTAGATTAAAAATGAATAATATAATCCTTTGAGTCTATGTGTTATGCAGCTGGTAACAACAACAACAAAAATAGCTCTGGCCTAGACTATACTTTGAAGTTAAGCTTGCAGTTTTAAATGTTAATCTAAGGACACTTGCTTGTATATGCAGTGTACAAACTATTTTTGCAGCACGCCTATCTTTTTCTTTTTCTTTTCTTGGCCATAAACTTCAAAACACAAATATAATCATCATCAACAAGTTGTTGATTTACTATTGTAAAATGTAAGTATTTAGAGATGATGAATTCAATGTATAAGACTAACAGATGAAATACTTGTAACACTTGTGATGATACCACTTAAGATGAGATTTCCCAGGAATAATGGTAAATTCATTAATCGATCTAAACAACAACAACAACAACAAATCCTCACTGAGATGAGTAGGATCAGACTCATAAAGACCCCTCCTTGGGTTGCCAAGGCAGTGGTGACTTAGTGCCTACGGCATTTGACTGCTAACTGGAAGGTGGCAGTTCAAACCCACCAGCCACTCCTGGGAAGGAAGAATGGGCAATCTACTTCTGTAGAGATACCACCTCAGAAACCCAAGGAGGAGTCATTAAGAGTTGGATCTGACTCCACGGCAGTGAGTTTGGTTTTGGTTTTTATAAATCACTAGAGAACTAGATTTCCCAATCTTCCTTCCAAGGCATGGCTGGTGGGTTTGAACCACCAGGCTTCTGGTTAGCAGTCAAATGCCTTAGGCACTTCACACCAGAATAAGAGAGATACATATTAAACAGTTACATCATAATCTTCAAACCAATTATCTGCCTAATGCCTCCTTAGTTTAACTATCTTTTTTTCCCACAAATCAGTTTTTCTTTGGGGGAAATAAAGAGCAAATTTTTATTGAATAGAATTGTGTTTTACACGATGTTTTTTATACCCATGGCAACACCGAACAATTCAAGAAGTGACTGACTGAATAAAAATGGCCATGATTATCTGCTTAGTCATAGGACAGAAACAGCATTAGACATTATAAAAAAATGTGTTTGAAGAGATGAAACACTCTAAGAATGCTTACATCATTAATAATGCTATCAGGAACTACTTTATTAAGTGTGTGTCATGACACTGGTATTACTCACATTATTTCTTTAAATACCACGAGATCTTTAATATCTGCCTAGAGAATCATAGTAAACTATCATCAATTTACTGACACATACTAAGGCCAGTTCTTCAAACAACACTGAACTTCATTGTTCCTTTAACCTGAAATTTCAAGTAGACATGAATTCTTACCTGACCATGAGCTCAATCATGGAAAATAAAATACCAAAAGAATGCAGACGTTCTTTGTAATCTGTTATGTGTGAGTAAAATATTGCTACCTTCCTTATTACTGATCTTGAGGAGAACTATAATCTTAATAATTGTACCTTATTAATGTGAAAGATACACATAAGCTAATTGTTTTTAGTATATATGTAAAAACAATAAGCTTAATTGCTAACATAATATTTTGTAGAGTATATAACTTCTCAAAATATTCAGATTTTGGTACTCACTTAGTAAATTGTATGTTTAATATTATACACACACACATGTTAAATACATAGATATATATTTAAGAGACACCATATTTTTTTTCAAAAAACATGTGCCTTCTATGTTTGTTTGCCAACTACTCCCTCCCATCAGGAGGTTTTTCATAAGTGCTGCTATGTTATCTTTTTTTTTTTTTTTTTAACATGTTGCTGTTAAAGAAAAATAAAAAAGTATAGCATAATGCATTTATAAAAATATGTTCCATGAGGAGAGAGCAGTTGGCAAACATAGAAGTCACATGTTATTTGCATAAAAATATGATAAATGTCTATTCAGGTAAAGTAGGAGATTTATGTGCTTATTATTTTGTTTTTTCTCTATGAGATTCCTTTTACAACTTTAAGAATGAAACCAGATAAAAACCAGCTACTGGGTAAAATTTGAACACTTAACTTTCTGGCTATTTGAATTTATATACAAAATGAAGAGAAAGTACAAATTCATAATAAAATTGAAAATGACAAAACAGATTTTTAACTACATTTGATTTTATTTATGGCAAATTTCAAGTGCATCAAAATAATATTTTTACTTGTAGATTTTTTTTTTCATTCCCAACCAATCTGTTGTATTGTGTAACTACCAAAACAATTTTGTTTGTTGTTGTTAGGTGCTGTCCAGTCAGTTTGCCTCATAGCAACTCCTTGTACAACAGAATGAAACATTTCCAGGTCCTATGACAATCTCACAAAAATTGCTACATTTTAGCCAGTTGTTGGACCCCTGTGTCAATCATCTTGTTGAGGGTCTTCCCCTCTTTTGTTGACTCTCGGCCTTATCAAACATGTTACCCTTCTCCAAGGACTATTTCTCCAGATAACCTGAAAAAAGTACAAGAGACAAAGTCTGGCTATTCTCACTTCCAAGAAGCACTCTGGCTGCACTTCCTTCAAGACAGATTTGTTCATTCTTCTGGCATACCAAAAAAAGAAACTCAATGCCATCAAGTCGATTCCATAATGACTACGGAATACCCTAAAGGGGTATGACAAATCCCTTTAGGTTTCTGAGGGGGTAAATCTTTATGGAAGATGAGCTCCTTAGGTCAGAATGCACTCAAAATATGACTGGGAAAGAGCTGCCTCATCAGAATGCAGCTGACCTGAATGATATGGGTAAAGTAAACCTATTAGGACCTCCATTTGAGGATGTGGCATGACTCAAACTGAGAAATAGCTGCAAACATCCATTAATAATCAAAACATGGAATGTATGAAGTATGAATCTAGGAAAATTGGAAGTTGTCAAAAAGGAAATGGAAGACATAAAAATTGATATCCTAGGCAATAGTGAGCTAAAATGGACTGGTTTTGGTCATTTTGAATCAGACAGCCATATGATCTGCTATGCCAGGAATGACAAATTGAAGAAGAATGTCCTGGCATTTATCATTACAAAGAATGTTTCAAGATCTGTCCTGAAGTACAATGCAATCAGCGATAGAATAATATCCATACACCTACAAGGAAGACCAGTTAATACTAGAATTATTCAAATTTGTGCATCAACCACCAAAGCCAAAGATGAGGAAATTGAAAATTTTCACCAACTTCTGCAGTCTGAAATTGACCGAACATACAATCAAGATGTGCTTATTATTACTGGTGATAGGAATGTAAGAGTAGGAAACAAAGAAGAATCACCGATATTTGGAAAATTTGGTCATGGTAATAGAAATAACACTAGAGATTGCATGATAGAATTTTGCAAGACCAGTGAAGGAGCTCTGGTAGCATAGTGTCTAAGGCACTTGAAAACTAACCAGAAGGCTGGCAAATACCTTTTTTTTTTTTTTTTTTTGACAAGGCAAATGGTGGCTATACATGTGGACTTTGCCAGATGGAGTACACAAGAGTCAGATTAACTATATTTGTAGCAAGAAACCATGGAAAAGCTCAATATCTTCAGCCAAAACAAGGCCAGGGGCTGATTGTGGAACAGATCATCAACTGCTCATATGCAAGTTCAACTAGAAGCTGAAGACAATTAAAACAAGTCCAAAAGATCCAAAATATGACTTGATTATATCTCTCCTGAATTTAGAGACCATCTAAAGAATAGATTTGATGCATTGAGCACCAATGACTGAAAACCAGAAAAACTGTGGGATAACATTAAGAATATCATCCATGAAGAAAGCAAAAGGTCATTAAAAAGACAGAAAAGGAAGAAAAGACCAAAATGGATGTCAGAAGAGACTCTGAAACTTGCCCTTGAATGGAGAGTAGCTAAACCAAATTGAAGAAATGACAAGACAAAAGAGCTGAACAGAAGATTTCAAAGAGCAGCTTAAAAAAAAAAAAAAAAAGTCAATTATTGTACTGAAATGATCATAGACCTGGAGTTAGAAAGCCAAAAGGGAAGAACAGGGTCAGTATTTGTCAAGCTGAAAGAACTGAGGAAAAAAATTAAGCCTCTAGTTGCAATATTGAAAGGTTCTATGGGCAAAATATTGAATGCTACAAGAAACATCTAAAGAAGATGGAAGGAATACACAGAGTCACTGTACCTAAAAGAATTGGTCAATTTTCATCCATTTCAGGAGGGGGCATATAATCAAGAACCAGGCATATTTAAGAAAGAAGTAAAAAAAAAAAAAAAAATGCCCTTGCTAGACAGGGCCTGCCCAGAATACTGCACCAGTTGCTGGTGAATTAAAGGGAAGCAGTGAAGAGGGAGATGGCCTGAGTCATAGACTTCTGGCTGTCCAGAGGGCACAGCCATTTTTAAGGTTTACAAGCAGTTTGACCATTTTGGATATTTAAAGTGGCAGCATTCTCCTGGAGTCCCGGGACCTAAGATTAGGCTCCACTTGCCAGGAACTGTTAGGACATTCCAGACATGAAGTACTGGAAAGTTAGCAGAGATATGAATACAACAATGTCACAATGTCTTGTAGACAATAGATCATGACTATCCACAAAAGAAGCAAGATAAAGCTGTAGAAACAAGGGAGCAGGAAACAGACCCAGAACACATCCCCGAGGAAGAAGGAGCATTGGAATTCCCTAATAAGGGATTCAAAAGAATTATATTTATGTACTGTCAAAGGATTAAGTGACAGATCAAATAAATCACTGACAAAATTGAGGAAAACACCGACAAAACCCTAGAACAATTTTGGAAGAAAATACAAGAACAAAACGACAAATTAAGTGAAAAATTAGAAATAATACAAAATCTACAGATAGAAATCCAGAAGATTACTACTAAATTTTCAGAAATAGATAACACATTGAAAGGACAAAAAAGTAGAATCAAATCAATGGAAGACAGAATTAATGAGATTGAAGACAAATACCTGCATACTTCTTTGGAAAGGGATCAATCAGAAAAAAGATCAAAACACAATTAAGAAAGCCTAAAGTTCATGTGGGATACCATCAAAAGGAATAACCTACATGTATTCAAAATTTTAGAACAAGAAGAGGAAAAGAAAATGACTGAGAAAATTGTCCAAGATTTGTTGGAAAAAAACTTCCCTGATATGATGAAAGATGAGAATATGTTCATTCAAGAAAATCACTGAGACATATAATCATCAAACTCATCAAAACCAAAGACAAAGAAAGAATCCTGAAACAGCATGGGAAAAACAACAAGTTACATATAAAGGACAGCCTATAAGAATGTTATTGTTGTTGTTATGTGCCGTCGAGTCAGACCCAACTCATAGCGACCCCTCCTTGGGTTTCTGAGCAGTATCACTATAGAAGTAGATTGCCTAACCTTCCTTCCAAGGAGTGGCTGGTGGGTTTGAACCAACAGTCTCCTGGTTAGGAGGAAAATGCCTTAGGCACTACACTACCAGAGCTCCTGCCAATAAGAATAAGCTCTGATTTTTCACCAAAAATCATGCAAGGGAGAAAGTAATGGTATAATATATATAAAACCCTGAAAGAGAAAAAATTCCAACCAAGAATTATATACACAATAAAACTGTCCCTTAATTGATGGTGAAATTAGGAGATTTCCATACAAACAGAAATTATGGGATTTTTTAAAACTAGACCAACCTTACAAGAGATATTAAAGGGAGTCCTTTGAACAGAGAACCAATGACAGCGAACAACAATTGACCATTATACACAAGATGACATAATCCAGAAACCAACATAGCTATGGAAGTGTCCAAAGGAAAATAAGCTCACAAGATTGCAAACAGGGAAGTAGACACATTAATTGGAAAATGAGGACAACTACAAATCAAAAAGAGGGAAAAAATAGTGTAGTTACAGAACTTCTAAACAGTAAGGAAGTCAAAGAGTTGCAAGATAGAATGGACTATTCTAAACTCAGGGAGAAAATTATAAATCACCAGGTAACCTCAAAGACAAATGATAAACCTTCACACCACAAATAAAAAGAGGACAAGCAGAAATATTTTGCAAATACTAAAAGAGCAGAATCAAATGAAATGATAACACAATTCATATACAAAATGAGCTCAGCACAGAAAATTATATGGAACAAAGAAACCAGGAACACCACAAAAAAACACATAACAAAATGACAGCAACCAATTCATACTTGTCAATAATCACACTGAATGTCAATGGATTAAATGCACAACTCAAGAGATGGAGAGTTGCAGACTAGATAACAAAACATAGCCCATCAATACACTGTCTACATTAGAGACAAAAACAAAAATAGACAGAAATCAAAGGTTGGAAAAGGATATATCAAGCAAATGGCAACCAAAAAAGAGCAAGAGTGGCAATATTAATTTCTTATCAAATTGACTTTAAGACAAAAACCACTATAAGAGGCAAGGAAGATCATTATATAATGCTTAAAGGATCAATTGAACAAGAAGATATAACGATCATAAATATCTATGGACCCAATGAAACAGCCTCAAAATACATAAGTCAGACTTTAACAGAATTGAAAAGCTATAGATGACTCCACAGTCAGAGTAGGAGACTTTAATACACCACTTTCAATGAAAGATAGAGTACTTTACTAAATATTTTACCTGGCTTGGGTTGCCTGGATTTTGCATAACTATAAAGAAATAAGCTCTCTTAGCAGTCATAGTAAACTCAAACGCACTGTGGTGGAGTAGGATCCACTCATAGTGACCTCTCCTTGGGTTTCCAAGGTGGTATCACACAGAAGTAGATTGCTCAACCGTCCTTCTGAGGAGTGGCTGGTGGGTTTGAACTTAGGCATTACTCACCAGAGTTCCCAGCCACAGTAAAGATGTATATTTTACAAAACTGCATTTGGTTACATACTATAACTGCTATTGTTTAATTACAGTTTTCTCAGAAGGATTTTTTCTCTTTCCAAATTTTGCTGTCAGAGATAAATAAATTCTTACCTGAGTTTGGAATGCAGTGTTGGCTTCCCAAGCAGAAAACTAGTTACATGAAGTGCTGAAATTTCACCATTAGCTCTTTCAGTGAAAGTATAAATAACAGCTATATTGTGCCTTGGGAAAACAAGCACAGGCTCAAAACTTTATTAAAAGTGTTTTCTTTTCTTTGTTTTTTTTTTTTTTTTTCCCCCATGAACTGCTTTGTAAGTTACCTATAGGCTAAACATCATAACTTGTGCTTTACCCTTAGCAGACAAGTAGGAAGGCAATTGGTTTCTCTGGCTGTATATTCATTCCAAAAGTATCAAAACAGACTGTATGTAGAGGTAGGGAGAGAAATCTTATAAAAATATAGATGATAATATGCCTACTAGATTAATTTTTAAAAGATAAGGATAAATTTTCCTTTTCATTTGTATGTGTTCTGACCGCTCCCTAATTGTTTTTTAGAAAAGAATCTGATTTGTTGTAATGCAGCGTGTTTTCCTGCAGGTATTAATGGAAGTATGTTCTTAACATAATATACTCCAAAAGGGTAGGTATATTGTTCAAAGACAAAGGTATTTTGTTTTTCAATTAGTTAGAACTCCTGAGCAATAGCTGTTCCGTTTTGAAAGCTGCATGAAGAATAAATCATCACCACCACTTAAAAGTCTAGTAATCACCAAAATTCCTTATAACTTTGATGCAAGGTTTGTCATTAAAAAAGAAAAATCAACTCAGTAATAGAGAATTTCTGTGAAAAAGATGAGCAAAAAAACCACAATTTATTTTTATGTGTTATCTTTTCACTTACCCATTCTGACTTAGATCCAGTGAACCTAAACCAAAACAAACAAACAACAACAACAAAAATATCACACACTCACTGCTATCGAGTCGGATCGTGGGATCCTTGGGTTTCTTTATCACTATAGAAGTAGATTTCCCAATCTTCCCTGGAGGAATGGGGGGAGAAAGAAATTTCTTTAGTTCCTTACTATATTTTTTCTTTTGAATTTAACAGAATTAAATTTACATTATATATTTCTGCCCTGAAACCAGAGAAATCTAAAAAAAAAAAAAAGAATCCATTACCCAAATAAAATGGGAACAAATAACTGGCAGTTTTAGGGTTTCTATGTAAAGACACGGGAGCTCTGGTGGTATAGTGCCTAAGGCTATGCCACCCTAACATGACTGCTAACCAGAAGGCTGCTGGTTCAAACTCACCAGCAGCTCCTGGGAAGGAAGGTTGGGCAATCTACTTCTACAATGATACCACCTCAGAAACCCAAGGAGGGGTCTCTATGAGTCAGATCCGACTTGACTGGCATTGAGGTTAGTTTTTAGTTTATGTAAAGACACAGCCAGCATAATGCATCATGTACCTATGGAAGGGCATTTAAAGTGAAGTTTGAGGAACAGATCTGGAGGATAAAGGTAATGGTGAGTGGGAGGGATTGGAATCTTTTTTTCTCTCTTTCTTTCTCTCTTTTTTTTCTTTTTTGAAATAGTATGAAGAGGTGAAAGAAATAACCTAAAAACTTTTTGTCTGAAGTGTACTTTTTATGGTCTTTGACGTGCCATTACCTTGTTATAGACTAGCTAGTCCACTTTCTAATTTCTTTTGTTGCTGTAGAAATTTATGATTGGAAATAGTAGAGGAACTTGTGGTGAGTTCTTTAGATAGGCAGCAAGTTATAGGAAGGGAAAAGCAAAGAAAAAAAAAAAGAAGGAATCAAGAGAATAACCTTTGTGTATCATTTTGCAACTCTGAGGAACTGAGATTGGGTTCATTAATGAAGTAAAAATAAAGTAACCATTTCAGAATACTTTATTCATTTATTAAAAAACCAGTCAAACCCAGTGATACTGAGTCAATACCAATTCATAGCAGCCCTGTAGAACAGAGCAGAACTTCCCCATGGAGTTTCCAAAGCTGTTAATCTTTAGAGAAGCAGACTGTCTCATCTTTTATCCGTGGAGCAGCTGATGGATTTCAACTTCTGGTCTTTTGGTTGGCAGTTCAATGCTTTAACCACAGCATCACCAGAGGTCCTTATTCTTTTATAACAAATATCAAATAGAATTGAACTGAATTATTTGCTTATATTTCTGTCTTTCCAAAAGATATCATTCAGTATTTATTTTTTAAATTCTGCAAAATATAAAAATGCTTCACAAACATGTCTGTGTGATAAATTAACCTAGTTGTGTTTACCATGTTGTCCTTCTCTCTTTCTTCTTTTTATTTCTATACAGACTCTTCGCCTTAATACAATTCACTCTCCTTAATCTGATTTTTACTTCTAATATATTTAACTATTGACCATTTTATTAGAGAGATTTTAGCAATATAGAATGTGTCTATGTTGTTCTTGTTGTTGTTATGTGCCATGGAGTCAGACCCAACTCATAGCGACCCCTCCTTGGGTTTCCAAGGCAGTAACATTATGGAAGTAGATTGCCCAGTCTTGCTTCCAAATAGTGGCTGGTGGATTTGATCTGTCACCCTTCCAGTGAGCAGTCAAGTGCCTTAGGCACTAAGCTACCAGAGCTCCTAGAATGGGTCCATACATGTGGAAAACATAGTGAAGATAGGTATAAACACTATCTCTTATGAGGAAATTATGCAAATGAGTACATGGGGAATTCAGTGGCAGAACGTAAGTGTGGCTTGAATTGCCACATTAAGAAGAAGCATAGAGTATGCATCTATGGCCAGAAGATTAAAAAACACACAGTTAGATCCATATAACAATTTGTTTTCTAAATATAGAACAGTTGGTTTCTAAGATCTGATATTCCTATGCCTACAGGGATAAAATGGAGATTGGATTGTCTTCTGAAAGGAATGTTTTCAAGGACATTTCTTCCTGGAATAGAAAAAGGGTTTATTCATACTTCTAGTCATTTTTCTTAAGTATAATAGTTGCCTCATCATGATATGTAAATATGTACATATGATATATGTACAGCAAGGAATGTGGGGCTGGCACAGGACATTCTGTTGGACATAGGGTCACGATGAGTCAGAGCTGACTCAACAGCACCTAACAACAACAACAACAACAACAGCATATTATATTAATATAATAATATATATAAGTAATATACATTTGTAATATTCATATAGTATCTATTCTGTAGTGATACTGCCTCTGAAACCCAAGGAGGGAGTACTATGAGTCAGATCTGACTCGACGGCAGTGAATTTTAGATCTATTACTATAGTCAATAGGTTACTCTAGTGTTAAATTCTTAATTAATACTGTTACTACACCATTACATAAATGATTTTTGAGTTCAGACTCCTGCACCATTTTGTTCACTTCTGTGGTCCCAAAGTTCAGAACACTTGACACATAGACTATGAGTGGCTGAAAGGAAGTTCTAAAGCCTACCAACATCTAGTTTCATGAACACAGAATGAAACATAGGCTGATTTACCATTCTATCCAGCAATAACTAGGTTTTTCATTTACGATTATTGCCTGAAAGTATTATTCTCCCAAATTTCTCTAATCGAATAATTCCACCCCTTTCTGAAACACTTTTAAAAAGAGATCAATAAAAGGAGCAAACTGTCTCTAATATTTTTCTATAATTGGTCACACTTAGTAGATTTGCAAATATGACCCAGTATGTAAGTGTTACTCATTTTGATGGATTTTCACATATTGTGTCATTTTGAGGGTATTGCAAACCCATGATAAAATAGATTTTCTTAGCTATCAATATACAACATATGTAAAGAAAAGGAGCTTGTGCCAATCATAGCCATTTCAGCTTTAGGTAAAAAAAAAAAAAAAAAAAAAAAAGTTCAAGTAATTGTTTAACCTAATAATAATAAGAGAAAGATGGAGAGTATATTTCTTAGTACATTTTTATCTTAGAAGCACCATTCTGTATTAACAAGTAATTTATACTCCATTTGATAGATGAATAAAAAATAAATTAATTACAGGTAAACCAATTTACACATATAAGCACTATTAGCAATATTCATTTCTGTTACAGAGACTGTATTTTCCCATCTGTAAAAATATGCCCTAACTGACTGAACTGTAATTTCTTGCTCTTTTTACCATCTGTGACAGTACAAATTAATTTTATATTTCAGCTACATGTAAAGGCAATAATATCAGAAAATTATATCTTAGATCATGATTTTTGGGGGCCATTTAAGGTGCTCAAATGAGTAGAATGAAGATAAATGATAAATCAACTGTTGCATGTATTCTATGTGTTAGTAATTAGAAAGAGAAAAACTAAATTCTCAATAAAGTGACAAAGGCTAGCATTTTACTGGGTAAATCTGTGATCCCTTTCAAATATATGTGTTCTTCTATTCTTCTGAATGGCGTTTATAAATTTGCTCACTTATGACTGACTGCATGACTCTGCCTCCTTTCTCACTGAATATCACAAGTTCACCTCTCCCTTACTTGTGTGTATTATGAGATCCCTCTTCTCCTACTGGCCACAAGACAATTCTAGAAAGAGGAGGCTGGTAGTTCAAACCCACCAGCACTCCTCAGAAGGAAGGTTGGGCAATCTACTTCCGTAGTGATACTGCCTCGGAAACCCAAGGAGGGGTCCCTATGAGTCAGGGACAACTCGACAGCACATAACAACAAAAACAACAATAACGAGAAAACCTATAATCTCTTTGTATCAATTATTTGGAGTATGTGACAACCCAGCATCTAGTTTGCAAACTTACCTTTCTTCTTCCTTGAACTGCAGATGTTAAACAAAATGGATGACTGTTAAAATCGAGATCAGTCATTTTGGTTGCCATCACACACTCCAAATGTCTTATATTTCACTTTCTTGTATAAAGATAGTTGATTAGGCCAAGCAACAAGCTTGACTCAATGAAAGGAATAACTTGTTGATATCAAAGAAAGTAAGTCATCTCAACTCAACTACAAATTGCTGTCTTCTTATTACAAAACTTCTAGCTGCAAATTATGGTGGTTTGTCCTATGAAGCAGGTGATAGGCACTACGCCACCAGAGCTCCATTCTTTCTCATATACTTTATAAATTTTTGAATGATCTCCTTCAAAAGTCTAGGCAAAATATGTATGTTTTTTTCAGGTTCCACATGGTATATTCTCCCTAATGAAATAAATGTCCTCAACGTTTTCTAGTTATTTGGGGTAAGACAATAAATGTTTTAAAGGGGAAGGCTGTGTATCATGTTTATATTTAAGTTGTAAAAACTTCAGGAAAAATATTGAGAAATTCTAGTAAAGAAAGAATTCTAGAATTCTTTCTAGAATTCTTAGTAAAGAAAGAAAAGCTAACATTATAATCTTGCTAACCTGTTGCTGTCAGGTTGATTCTAACTCATAGTGACCCTGTGGAAGCTCTGGTAGCATAGTGCTTAAGGCACTTGACTGCTAACCAAAAGGCTGGTGGTTCAAACCCACTAGTCACTCCTCGGAAGGTAGGTTGGGCAACCACCAACCACCTTGGAAACCCAAGGAGGGGTTGTTATGAATCGAGCCTGACTCAATGGCACATAACAACAACACAAAACAATGACCCTGTAGAACAGAGTAGAAATACCCCATAGGTTATCTAGGCTGTAACTTTTGAAGAAGCAGATTCCCATATCCTTCTCCCTCAGAATATCTGGAGTGTTCACTGCAGACCCTTTGGTTAGCAGCTGAGTGTTTAGCCATTATGCCACCAGGTCATCTGTAGCTTGTCTAACATTACTAACAACCTACCCTGATTTGTGTTTTTAAAGACTCTTTCTTTTTGAAAGGCTGCAAATAAATTCCACAGCATTTTGGAAAGGTATTGCAAGTGTTGTGTGGTTCACTCAATCAGGAAAAGTTAACATCTTCCATTCTGATATGAATATTTTTTCCACACTTATCACCTAGTACTTCTTGACCTAAAGGGTTTGCTAACATCAAGAGAAGAAAATACTGAATCACCTATTAATTTAGTTCACTAAAGGTGGCCCAGCATATATATAATCATATATATATTTATATATATAAAATGTATATAAATATATGTATATATGTGTGTGTATATAAGGGTGTATGTATATGTATATGTGTATGTATGTGTGTGTATATATATATAGATATATAGATATATCTTCTAAATCGAGGCCCTCTGGTGGCATAGTGCATTTGACTACTGGTGGTGGCATTTGACTACTAACCAGAAGGCTGGCAGTTCAAACCCACCAGCCACTCATCAGAAGGAAGATGGGTCAATCTGCTTCCGTAGAGATACCACCTTGGAAATGTAAAGAGGGGTCATTATGAGTTGAATCGACAAATCATTTCTTGCCCCAAGGTTCATTCAAGTCTACTAGTAACATAAAAGCATCACGATGACAATATTTTCATTACAGCATCATTAGTGATGAGAAAATATTTATATATTAATGATATAGTCTTCTAAATGAAAGCGTATATCAGTTTTGAATAATCTGTTATACAATAAAATATTTTGGACAATATTTTATATAATACATACAAACAACTCATTTATTTAAGGTAAAATTATTGTATAAAATCACCTAATAAAGAACACTGAAGCATATGTGTTTGTATAGGCATCCTCACAGAATGATGAGATCTGCAAAGGGTAAAGGATATTTGTTTATGTTATATTTTTAACCAAGGTTATTGATTGAAGGGAAATCAAGAAATGACAGTAATCTTATATAACACACTTCCTGGAATAAGAAAGAAGATGAGAAAATTAGTCTTCCTAACCCCTAGTAAAATTCAAGCAAGATTGATTTCATCTAAAATTTTCAGAGGCAAGATTTTTCATAGAAGTTCAATTACAATATTGTCATTTTCTTGTACTGTATATTGTATTTACAAAATGAATATTATGAATATTTCAAATAAAACATAAGCAGTAATACAATTTATATGCAACACTCTATTTTACTTGCAAAACCATCAGACATTTTCACCATGACTATGAAATATGTCTGATGCATAACCCTTGTATTCTTTGAAGATTACAGTAAAAATGAATGATGTTTATTTGATTATATTTTAGTGCTTAGATGAATGAATATTAAACTAAAATTGTTATGTGCAGCAAAAATTGATCTAGGAAAGTTCAAGTTCTTATACTAAACTCCCTGAAAAAGTATCAAATGTTGAGTTTCAGATAAAAATACAGGTTTTTAAGTATAGCATTTATTTTATTTTTATTCATTTGTTTTGTTCTAAGTAGCTATAAAAGCAGGCAGAGTCCAGATTTGGTACATTTTTTTAAAAAATTGATTTCCACTGGATCTATGGAGGACTTAAAGGGAATGAGAATGAAAACCAGAATAAAAGAATAATGCTATTACTCTGAAAAGTTTCCAAAAGTCTGTAATTTCCCCAGATGAATCAAATGCCTAGCAGTTACTTCTTCTTTTTTTTTTTTTTAATTAGGATTTGGGTGAAGATTTACAGAG
>NW_006921751.1:802189-809158 GCF_000298275.1 Orycteropus afer afer
ATCTTCTGTGTCTGTGTTAATTGGTTTCCCTTTTCTTTGTTGAAGAGGGTCTGTGCAATCCTTCTGCCTAGTCCGCCATCTTGCCCCGCCTCGCAGTTACTTCTTTAAGGAGAAAAAAAATGATATATTTTCTTTTCAGTAAAGGACTTTATGATCATAATAGAGAGCTTGAGTATCACAGAAGCTAAATAAATAAATAAAACCATACATACTTTCACTCAATTTAATTCAATAAGTTTCATCTATGCACTTGTTCTGGTGTTTCAAGGAGGCATATTGATTTTATAAAACTTCAACTTCCTTCTTGGTGAGGTGATGCTTATATTCACGAAACAGATAAAAGTAAAGAAAATATACATATAGAATTTAATAATATCCACAGCTCTTACTTAAAGATTGAGGAACGGCAAACATTTATTGAGCTATGACTACATGAAAATGACAATGCTTGCCATTGGTCAGCACTATCTAATATCAACATTGATACAGATGAGAATTTTAACCATTTTAACCATTCATTCAGGAGTCCAATTTTAACCATTCATTCAGGACCAAATGTTCATTGTCATGCAATATTCTGTTTAATGAAGACAAAATAATGAAAATTCAGGCTGTCTGTATGTTCTGGATATAAAATGCAGTATGGAGACATATTAATCAACAAATTATAAAAAGCTAAATTTATACTCTGAGAAAGAGAATGCAAGTGTGTTGTCATATAAGAATATAAATCATAAAGAATTGATGCACTCAATGAGATTAGCAAAAGTTTCCTTCAAGATGTTATTATTGTGTTGGATTGTGAAAAAGAGTATAATATTTAACAAACCAAATGGAATTGCGGAGCTAAGACTCTGGCAAGAATGATCTTGGAACCTCTCCCCCACATAAATAACCAGGAGCCACTTAACCTAAAGCCAGAAATGGAAGGAAAAAAAAAAAAAAAAACCCTTACTTTTTTAGCTAAAGGTAGGTCCTTGATTACTGTTAAGGGCTAAATATTTCTTTTTTTGGAACAATCACATTCTTTTGCTTTTACCATCCAATAACACCGAAGATTAAGTTTAATGCTCAAACCAAGAATCATCAGTATTAGAAATGCTATCTAAATGAAATTGGTACTATGGTCATGGTTCATATCCAATCATGTCTAGAAACTGTTAATTCAAAAATAATATTCCTAGTCTAATTAAGGATTTGTGATATAATTAATCTATTTATTAATCTATTTTTTTAAATATATTTTTATCACCTAAACTTGCTTGGTGTAGTGCCTAAGGCACTTTACTGCTAACCAGAAGTTTGGCAGTTCAAACCCAGCAGCCACTCCTCAGAAGAAAGATTGGGCAATCTACTTCCATAGTGATACCGACTCAGAACCCAAGGAGGGGTCGCTATGAGTTGGAGATGTCTCGATGGCACATAACAACAACAAACATGCTTTTGAAGAATTTCCTTTATTTGAAAGATTAATTATTACTTTTCATAAAATTATTGGAAGAGTAGCAAATTCTTCATTGGTATTTCACTTAAAGCATGGTGAAAATATTATAAGGATTTCTACCTGCTGTTTATCCCTTTTTAGGCAAATACAAGCTCTATGTTAGGGATAATTATGGCTCTTATGAGGGTATATCTCTATGTCCATGCTGGGCATGGACTTCCAAGCTTAGACTTCTCACTCCCTAGATTAACTCTGATATAAATGATGCACTATCATCAATCAGGCATCCTCTTGAGTATAGTGGTTTTAGTATTGGCAGTAGCAAGATGCTTCAAGTCATGCCACCATCAATGGTGTCCATCATATAAAAAAAAAATCATACGTACATGTTGCACCAAATGGTGGAAATGAAGGCTTCTCCTTAAGACACTCTTTCAGCTCTGCCAATTTGTTTCTTTCTTATATCCAAAGTGCAACAGAAGCACATTTTTTTATTAGTTTGATGTAAAGCTCAACATTTGAGTATTTCAACTCCTGAAACATTAGAAGAAGGGAGAAATTAGGCACTCAAACTTTTATGAATGTAGCCTGTTGGAGTCTTCCCCCAGTTATGCCTGGGCTTTGGAAAGGAGAAGCATCCCTTTCTCACAGAAGGTAAACGGCCTTGCTGGTCTCCATTCAGAAGAACTGCACTCTCCTCAAAGACCACCACCTTCCCTTTTCCAGTATTCTTTTTATGTAGACAGGTGCTTGATTCTTCTGAAATACCTCCTATCATCAACTGCTGTCTGGTACCAAATATACATGGTTTCTGATCTTAAAATGTGTGGTATTTTGAGACTAGAAGAGATGTACAAGTTTGTAGAATCACAAGACCTACCTAAATTATCCCTCTCAGAAATAGAAAACCTTAGCAGACCCATAACAAGGGAAGTAATTAAACAGGTCATAAAAAAACTTTCCACAAAGAAAAGCCCTGGCCTTAATGGCTTCACTGGAGAATTCTATCAAATATTCAAAGAGGTGATACCTATGCTACTCAAGCTATTCCAGAACATAGAAGAAGATGGAGTACTCCCAAACTCATTTTATGAAGCAAGCATAACACTAATACCAAAACCAGGAAAAGACAATACTAGAAAGGAAAACTACAGACCAATATCATTCATGTACATAGATGCAAAAATCTTTAAAAAAATCCTGGCCAACAGAATCCAACAACATATCAAAAAATTAATATATCCAGACCAACTGGACATATCAGATACGCAAGGGTGGTTCAACATCAGAAAACAAATCAATGTAATCCACCACATAAACAAAACAAAGGAAAAGAATCATATGATTATATCAATTGATGCAGAAAAGGCATTTGATAAAATCCAACATCCATTCCTGATTAAAACTCCCAGCAAAATAGGGATAGAAGGGAAATTCGTAAACATAATAAAGGGTATATATGCAAACCCAACAGCCAACATCATTATTAATGGAGGAAGACTCAAGGCATTCCCCTTACAAATGGGAACCAGACAGGGATGCCTGCTATCACCACTTCTAATTAACATTGTACTGGAAGTCCTGGCCATGGCAATAAGGCAAGAAAAAAGAAATAAAAGGTATACATATTTGAAAAGAGGAATTAAAACTATCTGTATTTGCAGATGATATGATCCTATACATAGAAAACCCAAGGGACTCAATTAAAAACAAACAAACAAACAAAAAAAAACACTACTGGAACCAATAGAGAGGTTCAGCAAAGTGGCAGGGTATAAGATCAACATAAAAAATCAGTTGGATTTCTCTACACCAGCAAGGACTCCTCTGATAAAGAAATAAGGGAAACCATACCATTCACTATAGCTACGAAAAAGATAAAATATCTAGGAATAAATCTCACCAGAGACACAAAAGGCCTATACAGAGAAAACTATAAAACACTGGTACAAGAGACAACAAGGGTACTACATAAATGGAAGAACCTGCTTTGTTCATGGATAGGTAGACTAAACATTGTGAAAATGCAATACTACCTAAAACAATCTATACATTTAACGCAATCCTGATCCAGAGTTCAACAATTTTTTTAAGGACATGGAAAAAGTAATTGGTAATTTCTTATGGAAAGGAAAGAGACCTCAAATAAGCAGAGCACTTCTCAAGAAGCAAAACAAAGTGGAGGGTCTCACACTCCCAGATGTTGTTGTTGTTGTTGTTATGTGCTATCAAGTTGGACCTGACTCATAGGGACCCCTCCTTGGGTTTCTGAGGCAATATCAGTACGGAAGTAGATTGCCCCATCTTCATTCTGAGGAGTGGCTGGTGGGTATGAACCACCAGCCTTTTGGTTAGCAGTCAAGTGTCTTAGGCACTATGCTACCAGAGCTCCCTTCCAGATCTTAAGAACTACTAAATAGCCGCAGTAGTCAAAATAGATAGACCAATGGAACAGAATTGAAATTTCAGACATAGACCCATCCATTTATGGACAACTGATCTTTGACAAAGGCCCAAAGCCCATTAAATGGGGAAGAGATAGCCTCTTTAATAAATTGTGCTGGCAAAACTGGATATCCACCTGTAGAAAAATGAAACAAGACCCATACCTCATCCCATACACAAAAACAAACTCAAGCTGGATCAAAGACTTAAATGTAAAACCCAATACTATAAAATTCATCAAAGATAAAATAGGGGCAAATCTAGGAACCCTAATTTATGGCATAAATAGACTGTCAGGCATAACCCAGAATGTGCAGGAGATAGAAGAGAAGCTAGATGACTGTGACCTTTTAAAAATTAAATTCTTGTGTGCATCGAAAGATTTCATCAAAAGGGTAAAAAAAGAACCTAGAGACTGGGAGAAAATATTTGCCTATGATATATCTGACAAAGGACTTATCTCCAAAATCTGTAGAAAACTTCAACACCTCAACACCAAAAAGACAAATAACCCAATTCAGAAATGGGTAAAAGACTTGAACAGACACTTCACCAAAGAAGATATACAAGCAGCCAACAAACACATGAGAAATTGCTCACGATCATTAATCATTGATGGAAATCAAAACAATGAGATATCATCTCATACCAGCAATAATAGCAAAGTTCAACAGATCAGATAGTAACAAACGCTGGCGGGGTTGTGGGGAGATTGGAGCTCTTGTGCACTGCTGGTGGGATTGTAAAATGATACAACCATTGTGGCAAACAGTATGGCGTTTCCTTAAAAAACTGAAAATAGAAGTACCATTTGATCCAGCAATTCCATTACTAGGAATATATCCTAAAGAGGTGAGAAAACAGACATATGTACACCTATGTTCATTGCAGCACAATTCACCATAGCAAAAGATGGAAACAACCCAAATGCCCGTCAATGGATGAGTGGATAACCAAATTATGGTATATCCACACAATGGAATACTATGCCACATTAAAGAACAATGAGGGATACGCGAATCATCTCGCAACGTGGATGAACCTGGAGGACGTTATGCTGAGTGAAATAAGTCAATCACAGAAGGACAAGTATTCTATGAGCCCATTATTGTAAAAAGACAGATAAGGGTTTACTTGGGAAAGGGAACACACCTAGTAGGTTACTGGAATAGGGAGGGAATGGGAGGGATTAATTTAGGGCTAGTTGGGGCTTGCACGCTGACATGGGTAGGGAGAGGTATATACAGGAAGGATACATGACCATCATAATAACATTGGGAAATGAGAGGACACTGTACTGTGCACATAAGAGATAGAAGACAGATGCTAATACCAACCAATGTGTCCACAACATGACATTGCCATTAACACCAAACACTAGGCTATACAGATAAACACATAAACACCTGAGATGATCAGACAGGGGTCAGTGAAGAGAAATATACTCTAGACCAAGGATAGTTTCAGCTAAAGCTAATCTTGCACAGACACCAGTGATACAAAATACCTGCAATCCTTACAGAAACAATAGAAGATGGACGCAGAGTAATCCCTCACAGACATCCTGACACTCTGGGAGAGAGGTCTAATAGATCTGCTACCTCAGGACCATAGTACTGGGGGACACCAGACTCAATTGGCACAACAAAATACATAAATGCGTTGCTCCACATCCTACATTGGTGAGTAGTGACTGGGGTCTTAAAAGCTTTCAAATAGCCTTCTAATAATATGCAGCTAATGGTCTCCTAGCATCGGAAGTAAAGAAGAACACACACACACATACACACACACACTAAGGGCATTTAGAAGCAATCAGCCCTAGGACATGATGGCCCTTGAGACCAAAAGAACTTGGTGGTGCCCGGCTACCAATGCCAACCACTCAGGAAAGGACCAAATCTGGAGATCCTGGATAGAGTGGGAGGGAAAACGTGGAACAAAATCCAAAAACCCAATAATGACCAGAATTACTGGTCAGATGAAATCTGGTGAGACTTCCAATACATTCGGTGCCTGGAATAAAACTCACCCCCAGCGACAGTCTCTCAGCCCAGTAGTAAACAAGATGTACACGCAAACCACTCAACCCAGGATGCTGCAACCACATACTCTATGGTAATACATCCCTTAGAGCAATAGAACATGGGATACCAGAGGACCAACATTCAAACTGAAGAAATGCAGGACAAACAGGAGTATAAATATGAGGGACACAGGGGGAGGGTTATAGGGTAGGGAGGGAGGAGACTGGGTTAGGGTTGAACATGGAGAATTAGGAATGAAACTAAATGTACGTATTATGTTGAATGTAAAACAAGCTCTGTATGTTGAATGTAAAATAATAATAAAAATAAAATAATAATAAAAATTTGTGGTACTTAAGACTCTTTAGTGGCAATGTGTCATGCTATTTTAACTTTAAGTGAATGATTTTAAGTTTCACATAGGCACTTAGATCAATAGGTAACTGGGTTGTCTTATGAGTAAAAAAAAAAACAAAAAACCTCACTGGCATGGAGTCCATTCCAACTCATAGCTACCTCCACTAGGTTTCCAGGGCTATGAAGTTTTATAGGAGCAGACTGCTCCTTCTTTCTTCTGGGAAGCAGCTGGTAGGTTTGAACCACTGATCTTTTGGTTAGCAGCTGTGCTTTAACCACTACACCACCTGAGCTTCTTACCATTGTTGTTGTTGTTATGTGCCGTCAAGTTGACCCTGACTCATAATGACCCCTCCTTGGGTTGCTGAGACAGTATCACTGTGGAAGTAGATTGTCCAACCTTCCCACAGGGCTATTAATTATAGTGTTTTTTCTACAAATGACATACAGACACACCTTCCTGTCAGTTAATTACATTCAATTTAGTAAGACATTTGGAAGCAGAAGCAGCCTGGTGATGCAGTGGTTAAGGCCTTCAGCTGCTAACAAAAAGGTGGGTGGTTCAAACTCATCAGCTGCTGCATGGGCAAAAAATTAGTCTGCTTTTGTAAAGATTCAGTCTTGGAAACCCTATGGGACAGTTCTATTCTGTTTAATAGGGTTGCTAGGAGCTCTGGTAGCATAGTGCCTAAGGCA